>NC_051186.1:90009796-90320326 GCF_013339695.2 Rhipicephalus sanguineus
CTTCTGACGGTCCCTTGCGTCGACACCAATTTGGCAGTACCGATTTCTAAGGTTCATCAATGAGAAGTACTTGGCATGGAAAAAAATGATTGAAGGCGTCGCCGATTCGTTCTTGTGGGTACACGTCTTTTTTTGTGATTTGGTTCAGTCTTCGGTACTCGACGGTAAACCTTAATGTGCCATATTCTTCTTTTACGAGCACTAGTGGGCATGCCAGAGACTTTTCGACGGTTGTGTGATGTCGTTGGACATTTCTTCAACTCTTGTTCGAATCGCCCCGCCACGGTGGTCTAGTGGTTATGGCACTCGACTGCTGACCAGAAGGTCGCGGGATCAAATCCCGGCCGCGGCGGCTGCATTTTCGATAGAGGCGAAAATGTTTGAGGCCCGTGTACTTAGATTTAGGTGCACGTTAAAGAACCCCAGGTGGTCAAAATTTCCGGAGCCCTCCACTACGGCGTCTCTCATAATCATATCGTGGTTTTGGGACGTTAAACCCCAAATATCATTATTATTATTATCTTGTTCGAATCACTTCGCGTTGGTGGTGCGACAGGCTTAAGATGACTCTCGCTTAGGCTGAGCGCCATCTTCGGTGATCATGCCGTGGTTAGCAAGGACTGTCTGAAGTAGCTTCAAAGTCGACGAGAAACACTCGCTGTAGCACCGTACGAAAGCCCTAAGGTTTTGCTCTTTTTCTTGTGGCAGCGCCGCGTTCACATCGAAGAAAGCAGATTAGAAGGCCCCGTGGGATTCGCGGTGGAAGTCGGCGACAGAAATGACGTCACATTCCTCTTGAATTTCTTCTAGAAACGCAATAGACGCGCGTATGCCTAGGTGCTGATATTCTATGGTGAAGTTCGTGGCCAGAACGTCAGAATTTCCTTTCTTCAAGCGCATAATACCTATTTCGGCGGAGACACTGCGGCCCAGAAGCGCGCCGTGGTCATTTTGCACTATAGCTTTGTCGTCCGGAGCAGCCTCCGGAGAGCAGACGGCGACCATCATGCTTCCACGGGGAGGCAGGGTGACGTTGTCATTGGTAATTCTTAAAGAAAAACGTCGTTAGGCTTTTTGTTTCGGCGTCATGGCACTATCAGCGAAGAAACTGATCGACTTGGCCTGCAAATCAATATTAACACAGGTGTCGTTCCAAACGTGGATGCTCAGGATTACGTCGCGAGAGCCGTGAGCCAGTATGACGAACGCACCAGGGTACGTGGTGCCGTTATGGTGAAGCGCGACGTACAGGTTCCACTAGGCATGACGAGGTGCCTTCATGATGTGCGTATGTGCTAACCATCCCCTCGTTTTGTAACCTTTAGTTTCGACGCGAAGAGCCCGCTCATCTCTGAATAGTCAGCTCCCGGCTTGACGACTACGTCAACACCGTCGATAGGTAGCAGTATGCCAAAAGTAGTCTTTTTCATGCTTCAGGTTTGTCGAGGCCTCGTATCACGCCTGGCTCACGTTGATGGCCTGTGGCCACACGTCGTCGCCTTGTAATTGCGGGCTTCGTTGCTTCGTGTGGCGCCGCGACGCGCGGCTGTCTTTCTGGTGTGGGATCATTTCTGAGTTAGACCGGAGCGTCTGGCTATGGGCACGCTGTGAATCTTGCTATTTCGTACGCGGGTGCATCGCTTGGGGGTTTTCGTTTTTTAGCCGTAGTGCAACTTCAGCTGTCGAAGCTACTGCTTTGTGTCCCCTTCCTGGGCTGGCGGACCTTCTGCGTGTTATGTCAGCATTGCTGTGGGGGCTTCTTGATTCGTATGGTTCAGGCTTACGGTGAAAGGCTGAAGCGCGCTGGTGCACAGCTTCCGTGAAGCAGGTACTCGTCGATTTCACTCGTTCTTTGGCTTGGAGAAGGGCGTGATGCTTCGATAGTGGAACCTCGGAGGCCTAGTTGCCTATAGGAGCGCGGCGGTCGATGTTGCAGGCTTATCTCTAGTGGAAACACAGCGGACGACGTTTTAGAGTTCACTACTCGTCAGCGTTCCTTGGTATTTCACCGTAGGCGGCCGGGCAGGCGAAAAAGAACGGTGGTACGGAGGCTCCTGGCGAAGTACGGGAGGGCGAGGGAGGCAAATTGCAACGGCATAGACCATAGATAGCCTGTGGATCACGACCTGGTTTCGGCAGCGTAGAAGTCCCCAGTGTTTGTTGGACCACCTCCCGAACCACGTCACTTAGGGAAGTGACTTGGGGTTGTGGCGCTGTTGAGTGAAGTTTCCGCAGCCCCTAACTTACCACTGCTCTGATGGTCTCGGGTAGCGTATCCATCGGTATCCGCGCCATCAATCTTTCAGCATTGGCTGCATCTACAAAGTGGCAGATATGCAGCTTATCACGCAATTAGGGGACCTCCTCAATTGTGCTAGCCTCGGTCCTGAATTCGGCTACCGTTCTGGGCGAATTACGGATAAGCCCAATAAAGAGTTCTTCTTTGCGCTCCGCATTGAGAGCCATAACTTCTTTTTGTGGGGCGTTTCAGGGTCAGCTCACCTGAAAAGCCGTTTTATTTTTTCGACAATTCCTTTGTTAGTATTAGTGCTGGGCAGTATCGAAGATACATGTATCTTAGATACTATCTTAGATACTCTGAGTATCTTGTATCTGTATTCGCGACTACGTCTCGAAAGACAAGTATCAGTATCTGTATTTCCGATACATTCGATAATGAATCGTGTATCTTAAGATACAAGATACTTCTATCGGAACACAACCGTGCGAAACAATAATCGCTGGCCAAACTCCGCTTCTCAAGCTGGTACTGGTGCCACTAAGCCATCTGGATAAGTCTAAGGGCAGTGACGTAAGTTTATTTTTAAGCCAGAGTCATCCAGTGAGGGCAGAAGATCAGGAAGACAAGCACGCGGACGTCTACACCCAGCCTTTTGTTTTCTCGATTTCTTTTTCTTTTTAGTTGCGCCAATATCACTACATTTGCTCTTTGCCACTGTCCTGCGCCGCGTCCTACAGTTACAGTGTTACAGTGTCGTTATTGAAGATTGGCTCGCGTCTTGCTCCGTAACGAAATATGATGCGTGCAAGAATGGGGTTGCCTTGCGTCGCGTGGATTTTGCATATCAGTGATTTGAAGGATTTCGTGGATGTAAGTTTGACTTGCATACAATGAATTAACTTACATGCAAATAAGATTCTAACAACTTTAGCACCACTGGTAGTGATGCGAGGTCTACTTAGATTTGTGTGCACGTTAGAGAACCCCAGGGGGTCGAAATTTGCGGAGCCTTCCACTATGGCGTCTCTCATAATCACATCGTGGTTTTGGGACGTTAAACCCCAGATAATATTACTATTATTATTATTATTATTATTATTAGTTATTATTATTATTATTATTATTATTATTAGATCTAATAGAGCGAGAGTTTTGCTAACAGAAAATATCTTGGCGTATCATATTTTTCACTTCCTGCTACATTTATTCAATAAATTTGTGAAATCAAAATTTGATTATTAGCACAAGCACTTTCTTAGCTGTCATTTTCCATCCCTACACTACCTAAGTCTCTGCACTGTTTTTTGGTCTGGTCACTGCAGTATGTATTTGGTAACGCGCTCCCAAAATAACATTTCTGCTTTATTCTTCTGTCTGCTTTATTCCTACTACTGTTTACACATTTACACGTTGCCAAGGCAATCTTGAAAACAAATATATTATTATGTGGGCATGCCTCGAGTATACAGTACAAGATATTCTGCTTACCGCTTGCGAAAATAGCGAAATTGAGTTTGCATTATAATAATAGAAATAATTAGGAGCCATCTTGAAGATGTTAGGAAGAGGATTCGAGAAACGTTTTGAATGAATGCTCCGTTTTACTCACGAGCATCCCAACGAGCCGTTTCAGGCAATTTTCCATAGGCACTGAATTTTATATTGCCTCAACATTTAAGTTGACGATACTTCATGCTCATAGCTATTAAGGGCGCCGTCTGTATTGTGTTTCTGCACTCATTCAATGTGAACGGTTGATACATAATCACCTCTCTATTTTACTTATATTTGTTTTCCTGTTTTAGGCCTTCTTAAATATTTTTGTATTACTAATCGCCACATAATGGGAGCTATAAGCGGCAATAGCGCGAACAGCGGCGGTGTACTGCGACACTTTGTGCAACTATACAATACGCCTGAGACATTTCTGTGTTGCACATGTTCTTTCGTTGAAGAAAAACTGCTAAAGGTTGCACGTTAGTGAGTATATCAACAAATAATCCCTCACACCAGCAGCTAAGTAGAAAATGGAAATTCATTGCAGTTTTACATCATCTACGTATACACCAGGGGTCTCAAACTCAGCTTATAGCCGGCGAACCGCAGTCGCGAAATTTAGCTCCAAGGGCCGGGACAGTGAAGATGGTGGGGTCGGAGAGAGTTCGAACAAAATGACGTTGCCATTTAAAGGAAGCCGTTCCCATATCTCATATATAGGTCATTTCTGAAAGAGATTTGGAGTCAGAATTCGAGAAACATCGATACCGATTTACACAAAGAGTGAAATCTGGACGCGGATTGAAATATAGTGTTTTCGTTCCACGGTTATGCTTCAGCACATGGTGACCACATGTTCCTCACCAAAGTGCTTGAGGCCAGTCAGGTCTCTGTAGCTCACGAACATACTTATTTAGAAAATGAAAACAAATGGGACGGAGACGGTCATATGTGCCGGCCGGGCCGCCAGCGAACGGTCTCGAACCCCGTATACACCATGCGTTCCACCCCCTGCCCCCACCCCCCAAAGTCCCTACCAGCCTTCTTGCTGCGGTACGCCTGTCCGTATCTACGATATTGTGCAAACTGTCTTTTACGGACAAGGTAAAAGCCTACACCGGTATTTGCGCCGTCGTGCGAAGGCTTCTTATTGACGTTATTGTGAATATATGGCAACCCGCTAGCTGGTCGGCCTGTTGAGCAGCGACTCCTATCTATTGCAAAGTGACAAGCAAGGACCGCTGTCAGCGAAGTGTATAAAGATTTATCCTGTGAAGAAGCTAAAACAAGCCCAAATAAGTTGTTTTGGATGGAAACTAATGCACTTTGAGCAAGAAGGGCGAAACTTTTAAGATACTAACAGATATTTCATTCAAGTGAAACAAAATAGGTCACAGTTAAAAAATTTTCAAGCGGACATTTTCGTGTATAGGCGTTTGCTGCTGCATTATATGGATCTATAATAACAAATTTGAGAATGTATCGAAGTATCTTAAGATACAATTGCCAAGTATCGTATCGGATACAATTATTGCGGCAGTATCTTGTATCTGTATCTCCAATACTTCTTGCCTGAGTATCTTGTATCATATCGCGATACAATTTCAAAGTATCTTTGCCCAGCCCTGGTTAGGATATTGCGTGCGCGTCTGGTGCAAACCTCGACCCCCTCATTCCGCATAAACGTTGTGAAGGACGTTAAAATTGTGTCCGAAATCTCTCTCAGGACCCGGGAAGCGCTCATGATTCAGCAGCCAAGTCCGAGGTGAATTTTTATGGTAAAAGAATACGTGCCTCAGTGTGTTCTCGTCCACTCAGCGGTGAAACGCCATGATCCGTTCAACTGGCTCCAAGCAGCCTTCGGTGTCCTTAAGACCTGTAAAATGATGGCGGCTCCCTGGGTTGCTGCGGAAATACGGACTCATTGGTAGCGTTGATTATCGTGGCAACGTTGTTCATGGTGGTGCCCACGACATCTGTCTTCCCTTCTCGGGAAGCAGTCCAAACTCCGGCTGTTGGCGGCTGGTACGATTTGACTGTGCTCTTGACGGCTAGTATGAGTTGGACTTGCCTGGCGACTTGCCGGGAGTTTATGGTTCATATATCTCGCACCTCTACCAGACGTCACCATATAGGATTATTCGAAAAAATAAGGTTTATTGAGGCCAACCGTGCGCTCTTCAATCAACTCAATCAAACTACAAGCGGCGAAGAGGCAGTCAACAGAGCGACGTGAAAAGGTGAGCGTTGGTGGAAAACGAAAACCGCGACGTTTCAAATGCGAAGCATTTCTTAGCGAGCCTAAGGAACTTTGAGCGTTTCTATCTACATATCTATCTAGCTGCCTACGCGTGGGTGCTCTCGTGATCATCTTCTTAGCTTGCCTTAGACCAAAGTTCGCATGGCAGGGTAACATAATTTGACAAATATGAGTATCTGGTCATGACCTGAATAACTTGAATATCATGTCGCGTACGTCGTCAAACCCTTTCCTGCAGACACGTGTGGCACATACACATATACCACAGGCCACGGTAAGCGGTATGCTTCACCGGTTATTGACAGTTATATCTTCCCAGGAACGGCAAGAACAGACATTGGTAACTGTTACAAGCTGCCACCAGCGTCGCCAGCGCGAAGTCGGCGACGGGAATGACAGCAAGTTAGTTCGTTCCGTACGTAAGAAGAGACAGTGAAGAGATCAGAGACGTGCGTGAAACGGAACAATACAACTTAACTCTAGTAAAATTGCAGCACAAGGAACCTAGTACAACACTTTATACAACAAAATACATACAAAATCAATAAATCAGCTTACGAGAGAGAAGTATTACAAACTACACAAAACTAACAAACAATAGACCTACGGATGAGAAGGTTAGAAGATATAAACAGGTGAACGAATATGTGTGATGGCCGGCAGCGTTGAGTCCCCCACGGTCGGATGCGAGAAGTCGGAGAGTGACCTGACACAACCACGATGTCGGCGGTGTTGCAACGTTGGTGTTTCCGGGAGGCTAGTGCTTGAAGGTGATCTCGGGCAGGTTGAGCTAATCCGAGAGGAAGTCCCGATGGCTACGATGCAGACGTTAATTTCTCGTCACAACTAGACGAACGGCTAAGTTTAGGTAAACAGCCGATACAGAGCCACACAAACACTTTTAGAAGGAATACTTGTTGATCTGCTTCTACACCATGTTGGTCAGCAACTAGACTGCTTAGCAGGGCGAAATCCTGTGCTTAAATCATCCTCCGTGTCCCCTTCTTCTCTTCCGGGGGGAAAGGGACCAAGGTTGCGGTCGTTTCCTTACGGACGACGCTCGTGAACGTCTCCAAAAAATGCACTCCAAAAGAGATCCCAGGTTCGAAGTGTGGACGCCCGGTTCTCGAGCCAAGTCTTTGCTGCTTCTTCCAGGTAGAAGTACACGTGGCGAAGCTTGTCGTCGGCATTCCCGTTGTTAAATGTTGCGACCCTTTCAAAGGTCTCCAGCCAGGTTTCGGGGTCTTCACATGGGGAACCACGGAATGTCGGCGGCTCTCTGGGCGGTTGCATCACTCTTGCGGCAGGGTTCGCTGCGGTTGTCATCGTGCATGTTGTCTTTGTCGCCGTGGCTTTTGGCTTGTCCAGTAGGGGTCCGTATTAGGAGGGTACTCCTTTCAGTGTTCGGCTGGCTCGCTGCACGAGGTCTTCGACGTCTTCTTCACGCTGTGGGCTTGGTTCCCGGCTCTTCGTAGGTGTCCGGAACATCAAGAAGGGCAGCACGTCCACCACATGTCGCGTGGTCGTGACGTCGATGAAGGACAGCAGTCGGCGTGTCGATATGAAACTGTTTATTTGGCCGAACTTGTGGCCGGGAAACGAAAACTCCCAGCCAGCCATGAGCAATAATCTGCTCATGGCTGGGACGCGCCGTCTTTTATACATCACGCATCGAACTTTACAGTCTTATGGCTGGTGGTCGCGCAAGCTACGGAAACATCTAGACTATTCGCGTCTTGCGCGCAGTCCTTAACAAAATGATCTACTACAATCGCGAAGCTTCTCGAACACTGCGGCACGGTCAGCGTCGAGCGTTGCTAACCGTCCTCGCTAGTCAAACCCGAATACATCAAAATAAAACAAATGTGGAAAATATGAACACGTAATTATACTACAATAAGGTTGAGAGCTGGGCTAGTTAGAGATTGATGATTTTACTGCACTCTGAAGTAGCGCACTGTCGACGGGGACAAAGAAGACAAGGAGTAGAGCACTGCACGGACTCGGGCCTGCCAGGAAACCTGGTCCCGGCCCGGCCCCTGGGCCGGGCCGGGCCGGGTAAAATAGCTTTCACGGCCGGCCTGCGTCGGGCTCGGGCCTGATGCTCAGGGCTTAGGGCCGGGCCCGGGTTTGAGGTGTTGGGCTCGGGTCGGGCGGAGCTTGGACTTCGTTCGGTTCTTAAATGGACACTATAGTGAAGCACTGAATCGCTTTAGACTGATAAAGTGTACTCTAAGAACACGAATGTCATTCGTTTCGCCATCATAACTTTATTATCAGACGAGAAAATGGTCAAATTTTCATTTTTAAAATTTCGCGCCAGAACTCCGAGCATGACAACACTCACGGATTTAAAACTGTATTTGTCGTATCTGGGGGATATCGGCTCTACAAAATTTCCTGACACTCGGTATGTTAAGTGTATGGACCCCTGAGAGGTCAACGTACTTCATCTTTAGTGATTAGGAACTACGTAGGCCTCACTGGGCGCTGTCGGAGTCAAAGATGTCACGGCGTCTGCTGCGCGAACTTCAAGGGGGCGTCGCCACCCGCATTTATCTTTTTGCGCATTTTCTCACCTACCAAGAGTCCTGTCCCGGCGAGCGTGGTGATTTAGAAATTGCAAAATAGTAATTTACTGATAATAGAAAAATTGTTTTTCTTTCTAGTGCTTCAAGTTTTTTCCACATACGTTGCGCATACATATATGTTTCACATTTTCTGTCGAAAAAAAAACATTTTTTTAAGTGGGGCAAGCTATTTGGAGAAATTTTATTAGGGACAAGAAGTGAACTTGTTTTGCTCCTTGCATATGGGGCTACTTGATTTAACTTAATGGGTGAGCTAAGAGTATATATACCAGGTGCCTATTTAGTTAGCATGCCATTATTCTGCGTTTTATTTGCATTCGTTATCATTTTATATCGAAAATGCCTAATGCGGAGAAGGGTCTAGGCCGTATCAAATGTCAGCTAACGTTGCCATTTAAAAGAAGAGCTTTCCGATATATCACATATGGGTCGGTCGTTTCTCAAGGGTATTTGGCGGCAGGATGCTAACAACATTGCGATACCTGTCTTGAACATGACTAAAATCTGGACGCCGATTTTGAAATATAGAGTTTTGTTTCACGGTTAGGTATCAACACATGGTAGCAGCAGGTGATGCCTCACGACAGCAAAGCTCTAGACCTGTCATGCCTGTGTCGCTTAAAGGGGTACTGACACCATTTTTCGAGGGCGAGTTTACTCTGCCATACAAATCTCCTGTGTGCAGAGACGGCTCTGAGCAAGTGTGAACCTCAGCAAATGCTGATAACATATTTTATTTTGATAGTGAAGTGAATTTTTACATGGCGCTCCTACTGGCATCGACAATAGCTTGACGTCAGGCTACAGTACAAATTCTGGTGACTTCACGCAGCAGTCTAGCTAGTTGTGTTGACGTTAGGTACCAAAACTTCCAAGATGGCCGCTTGTGCGTCGTAAAAACTTCCAAAATGGCCGCTTGTGCGTCACCAACGGAGCCGCAGTGCGGAGCGGCCGTGGAAACGTCACTGTACATTGTGCGAAGCACGTGACGAGAAGCTCTTACCGTGTTGTGACATCAGGGTACAGTGGAAACCGAAACTAGCTTCAAAAACATACTGTAATTAATTTTTCAGGGCGCACTTGCGCTCAGCACTACCTTTTCTAAGCTCTTGAGGGCTTCACCATTTCATTTGACGCAAAAAAAAATCGACAACTGAAATTATTCGTGTCAGTACCTCTTTAAAACATACTAGTCAAGAAAATGAAAAAGTGGGACGAATAAAGGCATGTGCGGGCCATGGGCCTCTAGGGAGAAGCCCACGGGCCGCGTGTTTGGGCTCCCCGCTATACAGGTATAGTGTGAGAGCTACATGATACTGCCGTAACACCGTTGGAATGTGCAGGAATAGTATAGGTTCAAACAGCATTAGGCGTCAGGCAAAATATATTTGCTTGACGAAATATCACGGAAGAAAAAACCAATTACGAATTCCGTGCCGGGTGATGACCCTTTACCTCGAAACATATGCATCCAATCCAGGCCAGTAGCCAGGAATTTATTTCGGGGGGGGGGGGGGGGGCACTAGCTGATAACTTTGACTACTTGAGCAAAACGCCTATTTTCATTATTTATTTTCGGTAAAACACCATGTATCGTAAAAATTTCGGGGGAGGGCCCCCCCCACCTGGCTACGGGCCTGATCCAATCAGTAAGCGCCGAGAAGCTTATTCAAGCCTTTATTACCAAACTGTAACGAACAACCAAAACAGGCCCAAATGGCTTCGTCCACCTCCTACCAATCCTACCCGCGTATTCTAGTGATCCCCTTCTACCAGTACAACATGGTTAGGAAGGCATAGAGCATTATGACAGAAAAAAAGAGCGCTGTGCAAGCCGTGCATAACATACCCTGCTAAAAACTGCCAGGAGAAGCCCTCAAAGAGGAGTTTTATAGGTGATACTGAATAGTGTTGCGACGTTTGGGAACGATAGAAATGAAGGGATAAGCTGCACAGCTACGTTCATTCTGCAGAGGTCCACAAAGACACCCTAAATTTGCTCATGTTGTGGAAGTTAAGAACAACGACTGCCGACACTTTAACAATTCGCAAGGCAGATGTGCACCCCTGCGGGAAGCGCACGCAGTGTGAGAAACTTGAGCGTAGCAGAATATGTGATGCAACGCTGCATGGCGTGCTTAGAGCCGGAATCTCTAGATAATTTGATTTTTTGCACAATAGCACGCGACGAAATAATCTATAAAATATGCCAGAAAAGACCTATGGACTGTATATAGTAGCAGTAGTGTGATATATGAAAATAATTCTACCACAAATACGTCCTTTCGGCTGCCTATACGTGTTTGTAAAAGTACACGTGGTGCACATCGTTCGTTGTAATTTTTATTGAAGTTAGTGTATTTAGAACAAGGTAATGAACTTGGCTTTCTTAGTCTATCTTGCTGTGGCAAGGTACTACAATGCTGAAGACAGGTGTTACATATCCAGAAGCCGGGTGCACGATTGCATGTGTCGTTGGAGCATGTTTTACGTTTCAATAAAGAGAGCAATAAAAACAAATTGAAGAGAGCGTTCTGTTATCTGTCTCCTCTGTTTTTATTGCACTTCCTATCGAAACTGAACTCACGTTACAAATAACTTTCCTTGCTGCAATATCTGCTGCAAAACGTTCTTGATGATCCCCATTGGATTTGAAAAAAAAGAGAGAAAAAGAAACAGTTATAGTATACCATTGCCGAGCAAACATTCATTGTACCCAGGAAGTCCACTCAGCTGTTTCCACCGTGAGCCCATTTTTACACGAAATTATCGTAGGTAAAAGTATAATCGTTAGCCAAACTTTCGCCATCAAAGCGTAGATATTCGCTACTTAACACTTTGCTGTAGATTCTATGTTCTGGCAACTCCACCTATGTTAATGGATCGGGCCTCTGTAGGGCCTGATATGCCGTCGGGCCGGCCCGGGTAGGCGAAATTTTTTCTCGAGTTCGTGCCGGGCCCGGGTCGCGAATTGATTGGCCGGGCCGTGCTCGGGCGGGTAAACTTGAACGAGTTCCGGGCTTGGACCGGGCCCGGGCCAAAACTCACGGTCCCGCGAAGTGCTCTAAGTAGGACACTACAATCGCTGCACTCGCAGCTTAAATTATTTTAGAAAAGAAATACTTCATATATACCGCCAACTTATTAGCCTACCGCTTCGACGGATCACGGCGAGTCGCGGCCGCAGCTGATTTCGTGCGCTAAATGGCTGAGTGTAGCGTCATCGCGGCGCGCAAATGCGCTAGTCACGTTTTTTTATTATTTCGCGGGCTTTCTTTGCAGCTTGGAAAAAATGGCACCCGTGACTCTTTATCGCAAATAATCCAATAGGGGTCTCTGAAGGCGCTCTCAAACTTTGCAAACCCAATTTCTTGCCGAAAGTCAATATTACTAAATGATTTCGTTATCCTAATTAATTACAAAAGAAGAAATAATCAGTATTGCGCAAGGTGGCTGTAAGCAATAAGCAACTGATTTCACTCGCCTGCCTTTATATTGCATTTTAAACCCCTTGGCTCAAGTTAGCTGGGATACCCGGCATATGAAGAAAGAAAGCTGTGATAAACTCGAGGGGTGCAACTTAGCCAATTAATCATCTCTTTTTTAAGGTGCAGAGTTGAAGACTGTGCCTGTGGACAAAGTCTCGCTGAATTGCGTCGAGTTTTTGTTGTGCACCGTCTGCCTGCTAAACGAATAACCGACTCATTGCAGGAAGCTACGTTGACTCAACGCCATGAGTACGCCAGGAATTAGGAAAATCAGAACAAGGCATCTTTTTTGTAGCGGGGATCGCAGCACCAACAAGTTAGGAATGTTGTATGGAGCCACGAAAGCTTCGGTACCCATTATTTGACTATCACAGGCATTTATAGAGGAGCGTCGAGTTTCAAGGAAAGCGGTAGTCGACTAGTTTTTTTTACCTGCAGGCTAAATATTGAAAGGGACAGGTCAATGTGATATCTCTGCATTTCACTACACATTAAATTTCTCACTCTTAAGGGTGTAAGAAAGAGTGCGCCACCCCACAGAACACCCTTCAAGGGCTCTATTTGGGGCAGATCACCCTACGAGTCGGGGGCAAAGGGTGAATCAACGGGAGGGTGTAAATGTGGGTGCAAGAATGGTGCTGCAACTAATGGGCGCTGAATTATTCATAACGGTGTGTAGCACGTACTAGTCTACGTAAGCAAAATATTCGACAAATTCTAATGGTAGATTGATATGGAAAAGAAATATTACAGTGCACTTGCAGACTGCAGCGTCAGCGCATTAGTGTGACCTATTTCTGACACTGTGCGCATTATGAATCGGTGAAAATTACAAAAGCACAAGTGAACAATTTTTCGGGTGTTGAGGTTGTACGCGTTCCCACTATCGCCTTGTCAATAGTTTGTATCCTATTTTGTTTTTTGCAGACAGTGGCGGCGTGCTGCATCTGTCGTGTTCGGTGTGCTACCTTAGGGGTGGTGTGCTTGTGCTGCTGCGGTAGAGTTTTAGTTGCTTCTGCCTCTTCTCGTGTGTTTTATCTAGTGGTAATTTACTGCGGTGGAACTTTTCAAACAGAAAAACGCGCGATACGAGGCAAAGAAAGTCAGCAGCAACCGGCGCCACCGCAGCAGTCTTGCAGTCTTGGTGACTCTGTTGGTGCATCAGTCAGATCCATCGACGTGATTTCGAGTTCTGCAAAACACCTTCTCAAATATTTGTGCACATCAGCGAGAAGCAGCACCCGAAAACTTTCCCGGCAGAAAGTGCGGCCCATACTGCATCTACATGCCACATATTTTCCAGCATTGCCACATGAAGAATTATACCCGCGCAACTTTGTTTCCGCCTTGTATAGCACTCAATACATTTTTTGAAAGTGAAATTTCAAAATTGTATGCATTGTACAGCTGGTCAGAGAAGCGTGCTATTTCGGTTCTCCTCAATATTCAAATTATGCGCACCTTGGCCTGAGTAAACTTGGTACAGTGAAACCTCGGTGATACGAATCTCCCGGGGTTACCAAAAATATTCGTATCATCCGAAATTCATATCGCCAGAAAACATGAATAATTAGTATGCGACAAAAGAAAGTTGGCATACGTTTTGATTCAGTGTTTATCGGGGCCGCAGCGACGTCATGAACAGCTCTGAATTATTGCCAGTAAAGTTCTTAAACGACAGCGATCATACTTGTACTCGTATATAGGGTGCATGCGACCGTGTGTAATTAACGAACCAGATGTGTTGTGCCCCGTGACCACTACTAGCCCCTTCCTAATCTTACTACGCTTGCTTTTCTACATGACACCAAAGTACTGCGAGGAAAGTGACTTAAGAAGCGCTTTGCACACGATAGATGGAGGACAAGCTCCTTCGCCAAGACCGTCCGCTTCGTCTCTTGGGGTCTTCGTCCACCATTAATGGGACTGCATGGCGGACCCGCAGCCCAAGTTTCAGTCTTGTTTCACATAACGTCTGATTGCGGGGACATGGCTTGCATGTGTTAACAGGCACGTGTTAACACACTACAAAGATGCTGCTGCCTCGAGCACAGGAGCACGCGCAACGCGTCGAAAAAAAAGCGCGACGTCAGCGTCATCTGTAACGTAAACGCGAAGGCGCATAAAGGCCTCCAAGATTCCCACGCACTATCTCGGAGGCAACGACGCACCGTTGATGGTCGCGCAGCGCGCATGCCCGCGCCCGCGCGTGACTGCCGCGTCTTCCGCGACAGCGCCGGCCGCACCTGCTCGTACCTGTGCTCTAGCGTACGTTCGTATCAAACGTCGCGGGGTGAAAATCGGTTCGCAACAACCGTACTCCAATACATTGCAGGCTAATGCGCCTTGGTCGGGACCACAGAAAAATTCGTATCACCCCGAAATTTGTACGAGCCGTGATCGTATCACCGAGGTTTTACTGTATAACAAATTTATTATAAAAATAATGATGGCGTCTCAAGAAGTGTGCACACTGCTGGCTGGGATCCCAAAATTTACGTCTGGCACCAACCAATTTGTGTGCATAAATTGAAACTGGCCCTTTAGATATCGAAAAGTGTTTGTATAATTGTTTGTATAATTTGTTTGAAATTATTTGATAGCGAAAATTGTTTGGATAAGCGTTTCTGCAATGTTTGCACAAACGCTGATCTCATTTAATATTGTGGTTATTCAGCAGGTGATACACGATGGTACATATCATCGCCCATATGCAGTGGTACGAACTGTTTTCTTTTTTTAATTTTTATACTGCAGGTTAGGCGATATGTATTTGCATTGTGTTAATTAGTTGTTCATCTTTTGATAAATTTACTTTGCTGCCATAGCCATCTCAAACGCGCAAAGTATGGAGAGGTACTGTATAGTGTATATTATACGAGTATATCGTTCTTGTGAATGAAACATATAACTCGTTAACTAGTGACCATTGTTTGCCTCAGTGAGTTTTCATTTTGCAGGCATGCATGCCTGGATGTTGACCAAGTGTTCATCCCCTGGGCATGCATGTGGGCAGGGAGGGGCCTAAGGTTGATGCCGTGCATTGTGTTCCAAAAATAAGTAGCTATACAATATTAACGCAACAATGTCACGAGTGTCATGGATGTCGAAAGATGTGTATTTTCCCAAAGTAGCTTGTTTTATACGTACATCAATGCGGATATCAGCTACTAGCACGCTGCTTAATACTTGGCATCATCTGCCGAGTTGAAGTTTTCGAACACATTTGCTGTCGTGTATCAATCGGGAGAATCAGTTAAAGCGTATGAAATCGAGCTTGTTCGTACGTTGTTATAGAGAAAAACAACGCAATTTAAATATGACAAGAAAGACCAAACAGGACCTGCGCTGAAAATAATGTAGAACAATGTTCCTAAATGCATCAGCGAAGCACTGTTTTCATTTTGGAAATTTAATGAGACACATAAATTTTCGCAATATAAAGGTAGTGAAAATTTACTGACCTGGAAATGGTCGTGGCGTACAAACATGATGATAGATAAATTAGAAAAATCTTTCATACAATTAGAGATGACCAGACACTTATGTCACCAAATGGCTTCAGTAAATATGCACTTAGCATTAATGTAGGTTTCAAGACCCTCCAGAATTTCCGCAGTGCGAAAGCGCAGACAGCAACAAAATCTAACGAAGGCGCACTCTTCTGGGTACTTCCTTTCCGTTAATAATAAATTGTTGCACTGTATCATTGCGAAGTGTGTCCTGACACCATGGTTGGTATATACGAGAAGAAGTTGCTGCGACTTTTGAAAATTTTGAGATGCAAGCGCGGCTCGGGCCCAGCAACAAGGAAGAGTTTCGAACTCGGAGGTCATAGCTGACTTGTGTACCTACAAAGAAAAGAGGAAAATATTTGAACAGTTACTCAACATACAAAAAGAAGAGGTTCACCGGCTTACCACTTGATACTAACAGTTTCTGTTGCGCTTCATGGTCAAAAGAAACTATCTTTCTACAGCCTATATAACAAAAACATTGAAAGCGATGCCAGTATATAAGTTAATGCCAAAGTATCCCCATATTTCTAGGCTTCACGAATTTGCGCTGATTGCTGGACAGCAGTCAGCTTTATTTGGCAGAAATAGAATTGACAGTGGAGTCATTGTTTGCTATGCGTAGCGTCTTTTGTAACATCATTCACTTTAACTACACTGATTATGTCTGACTTTCAGAATACCGTGGAAGATGTTTTAGAGTCTCTTACATTAGAGGCGCGTTCAATGAAGTTAAACGTGCCGGACGCAAACAAAATGCCGCAAAATTAGTTTGAAGACCGTCTTCAGCATCGTCAATGTTAAGCAGTGTTCCAACCCTAAACATTCAATTCAAACATAAGCTCTGAAGGCATAGCCATAAAGAATAATGAAGGGCATCAAATAAAAAAAAGTAACAGGCGCTCAGACATAGCGTTTCTCTTCATGTTAAAAGACTGGGCTTGAGAACACGGACGCATGAGAGAAGTCAAGACAACACGAAGCCCAACTAACAACTGAACAGGCGCACGGTGCCGGAAAATGAAGTAGGCAGGAAAATTTACACACGGGTACATAGGTTTTTGTGCGTACTTTTTTTGGCGCGTGGCACGACCCTAATCCCACACATTATCTTTGATTGAAAAGATTCCCACCGCGTTTTATGACGGCATATCATAAATAAAACCTAGAGATCACTGAAAAGCTCCTAATGTTAGTTATGCACGAGTCTTCAAAAAGGACACATCCATAGTGGTGAATGCACTTGTTTACATCAGTACAGACGCGGTCTAGCGGGGGAAATGATAGAACTCCATAACGTCGACTGAAAACCTGATCACATGTGGTGTACGCTAGGGCTGAAGAAGGTCGGGCACTTCTTGTGGCTTCCATATGAGGCCGCTGTATGAGGCCACATCCAGACCGCTGTATATGTACCCTAGCACAATGCGCTGCCGGGTTTACTGTTGCAACGCTGTGACGCGGAAGGCGATCTCGCTTTTCGTGAGTTTTGGCTAAAACAGCAGCCAGCCGGTCTGAGGACTGGCTAACTTCCCTGTCCTTCCGTTTTTCTTTTCCTCCTCCTCCTCCTTTGGCTTAAATAAAACGCACATATTCAAGCCTTTCGCCGACGTGGCAGTTGCTTGCGACGGCAGCATCTGCCTTCTCTTCGCAGACGACAGTAGGTGCAACGACGGCAGCATCTGCCTTCTCTTCTCAGACGACAGTAGGTGCGACAGTAGACGCTTTCAGTCGTGGGTGGAGATGGTGGACCACGTCGTTGCTTGCTCAGAGGTAAGCCGTCGTGTGATGCACTAGCGTGCCCAGCAGCCTCGCCGTGAAAGAAGAAAAGCTCGCTCTGAAGTGTTCACCTTAGTAGGAGTTTATAAACTGCGACGGATGCAGCAAAAATTTGCAGGATGTTACACTGTGTAACACCTCAAGGAAAACTCCCGCTGTGCACTTGGCCTTGTATGATGTTATACAATACGGGACCAGACTTCGTGCAAGCTGCAGTGCTGCAGCTTGCACGAACGAGCTGCAGTGCGTGGAAACACGCATTAAAGTACTTAGACGTTCTCACTTGGTCACATTGTTCCTCCCCCTCTCCAATGCCGATTTCTGCACCACATGTGGTGTGGCACTGCCTAAGGGATCGGCCCACCTTTCGCAGATCAACGATGAGAATTGACGGACTCATAGTGTGATGCCCCGATGACGTTGGCCGTGACGGTGTACGAAATACTTGCGATCGTTGACGTCATCGACAACGTAGATCACGTGGATTTCTATCCATCTCAATTCATATGCCGCTTTTCGCTCAGGGGCCGCGCAACAAGATGATTCAGGCTTTCGCCTTGATAATAAATGCAATGAAACTAAGGGACACCGGCGAAGCCCTCCTATTTGTTCGTTTTGTGTGTGTCTTAATTTTTGACAAATAGAAGTCCTAAAGCCAGCAGCAACTAGGTCAGATACAGGCTAAGTGTATCGCGAAAGTCATTGCCAAATCATGACCTGTTGAGCACTACACGGACGTCATGCACACTAAAGCATTAGGTCACCATAATGCCATGGAAAACGTTTCGTCACCTTGTTGTGTATCGGAATATTCGTCGCACAGCCTGAGCGTATTAAAAAATGAGAGCTCGGCCAATAAATTGCACTAAATGCAGTCGTCCATATGTGAAATGAAGGCTACAACACATGAACCACGCATACGTTGTGAAGGCATCGTCGTTGTTTTATAATGGTTTTATATATTAAAATATTCGTTAATGCTTTATAGATATGCGGTAATGAATGAACATTCTTGAAACAGCTCAACAACGATGAGAACGAAGAGAAAAGAACCACAAAGCACAGCGCTATTCGAGTACGGTCACCAACTAGCCCAGCTTTCAATCCTTCTCCGGTAATGAATGACATGTGGTGATATAATACAAGTAAAAAATGGCCGTGTATCTGCGCGCTTCGCTGCAAATGTCGTCGAAAGACGATTGTCTTCTGCCGGCCGTACTACATGAGTCCTCCTCCTCTATGTCTAATCACCGCATCTGGCTCATAGCGTCGCATGTGCAGCGCAGCCCATAAAGCACTAGCATTTTCAGCGCAGCCTGAGAAACACTAGGGTCTTTAGAATTACGCATCTATGTATCTTCTAGTAAAAGAAGACACCACCTAATACTTACGTACTGATGTCGCGCCTCAGATATACGTAAGATTTGCTTTTTGATCAACAATGTTCACAAGTACGAACGGCGCTACCAGTTCAAGATGGCTGGTCGTTCAGCAAGTGGTTAAACTTTGGCCGGGTGGCTGAATCGGGTGACAGACAGACAAACAGAAAGACAGACAGACAGACAGACAGACCAACATTTCTGTGTTTAAGTTCCCCAAGAAAGAGTATCACCTTTAAAAAATACGCAACTTGCACTAGTGGCGCTCGGCTTGAACCATCAGCCGAGCTAGTGTTCGACCCAGCTAGAATTTGCTAGTATCACCAAGCTTATGCTCAGACGCTAACTTATGGCTAGTTGTAGTAAGTATGCCTAGACTTGACTAGGCTTGGCTAGACATATGACGTGATGTTGTGAGTTTAGTCAAGTGACTGGCTATTGCGCGATTTTGTGTGATTTTAGTCGCGTGAACAAAAGGTTACATGATTTTAGTGAAGTGACTAGATGCGTTATGTTATGTAATTTTTAGTCCCGCGAGTAGTTACATGATTCTAGTCACGTGGATAGTAGCATCACGTTAAGTGATTTTAGTCAGGCGAATGTTACGTGGTTTTTAGTCATGTGACTGGAGGCTGCGTGATGCTACGCGATTTTAGTCACGTGACTAGATATTACGTGAATTTTGTTACGTGACTAGTTATTACATGAGGCATCGCACTGCTGGTGCCAAGCCTGAAGGGAGTGCTGACCTGGGCGGCCTTCTTTGTTTCACATCATTTTTGTATTTATTTCTTCCAATCTTGATTGCTTTTTCTTTCATCGCTCTGTTTATTATACGTCTTCCGTGTGTCTGTTTATTTCGAATTTTTTTTCTTTCTCTCTTTATGTATCTCTTTGCATTTCTCACTCTTTCTATCGTTCTCCGGCTTGCCCTTCCTTAAAGGGCGTAAGAATGGACTTGGTGGTAATCATGGTGAAACTTGTGCCGCACGACAAACCCACGGGCAAAGAAAGAGACGCAGGACGATGCGCTTACTTCCAGCAGAATCTGTTAGAAGAACAGACTCTGTTGGAAGTAAGCGCATCATCGTGTCGTCACTTTCTTTTGTCTGTGTCTTTATTGTGCGCCACAACTTTCAGCTTGCTCTTCTTTCTTTCGCTGTTTCTATAAATCGTTTCCTTTTAGGGGCGAAGCACCTTAAGTGTTGGCGTGTCGGTGTGCATCATGGATCGTCGTCTGCTGCCTCGGCGTGCATCCTCGTCTGCCGTCGGGACGGTCCATTTGCTTGAGCGCAAGAGAGGGCGCCACTGCCTAAGCGCTCACCGTGTGGCGAGAAAAGGCGAACGGCGCGCGTTGACTATGGAAGCGCTCTTTCTTTGAACTAGCAGCTCGCAAGGAACGAGAACGCGCCCTCGCGCGCGAATGAGAACACCGACACAGGCAGCGTCTGTCAGCGAGTTTCTTGAGTGGAAAAAATGTCGTCTAAAGACGATAGAAGAGGCGCTGCGTGAGATATGAACGCCATCTGGCAATACGTCGGGAAACGTGAATGCTGTGTTGCGGGCTGTTAGTCCCGGCGCAGCAGCAGAAGAAGACCGGCGGTGACGAACACGACCGGCGGGGACGCCAGCCAGCCCGAACACGCGGTTTGGCGCCAAGCGCCGAAGAAGAAACGTCCGCACTCAACGAGTACTCTTCACACACTCTTTTATATTCACGTCGCCTGGGTAAAGCAGGAATGCCAGAGCGGCGCCCCATGTCATTCGTACAGGGCAATACTGAACAGAAACCGAAACACAACAATGAGCTCGCGCAGAGGGCACGGAGGAAGCCAAGTTTCAGTCGCATTTTCAGCGCAGCTTAGGAAACTAGGGTCTCTAGAATTACGTATCCATGTATTTTCTATTAAAGGAACACACCACCTAATACTTACCCAGTGATGTTGCACCTCAGACATGCGTAATGTTTTCTTTTTGATCAACAATGTACACAAGTATGAACCTAGTCAGCCGTTCACGATGGCTGGCCCTTGGGCCAGTGGCTCAACTTTGGCCGAGTGACTGAATCGAGGGACGTGCCGACAAACAGAAAGACAGACCAAAATTTCTGCGTTTAAGTTCCCCAAGAAACACTATCGTCTCTAAAAAGTGACTGCTCGCTCTGCACAGCCTTCACCGGCCACCGCGTATATATAGGCACTGGATCTTGACCAGCAATGTAGTGCTGGTGGGAGAGTCCTCTTGTGCTTAGTTTTAAAAAAATATTCGCAGCGTGCACGATAACTAAATGTGGACTGCGGGTTTCTGTGTCTAATCTTTCTTCTGTCTCTCATTCCCCAGTGGCAGTAAATCTACTGTGGGAAACGCCGGCGCACACTGCATGCTTCGCCCCTCCACAGTTCAAGATGTTAACAGTGCATAGAACGATTACGAAAGTACTAGACAACAGTGGTAAAGAGCGCTGACTTTCAACTATTTTTATTTCGATAAGAAGTGCATATATACATGGCAAGGGAGAGGGCGGAGATGGGCACACAGATGTGTAAAAATTGATTACCTGGCTGGGTTTTAGGGGACACGCACTGTATTGGAGATGATGAGGCAAAGATGGCAGCACCTGTACATCCTTTCTTTTCTTTTCTTTTTTTCTTTCTTGTATAAAAATAGTTGAAAGTCAACGCTATTCACCTCTGTTGTCCCTTCCTAATCGTTCTATGCGCTGTTAACATTTTGAAATGAATCCACACCAACTTGCCCAAGCGTCCACCCTTGCCCCTCCACAGGTTTCAAGTTGCTGCAGCTGAAATGAATCCACACCAACATGCTTTGCCCTTCCCTGAATTATTTTTGTTTATGCGACCTTTTGCGTGTATCGTAAATCACGTGCTACGTGTTGATGCGGTTATGGGGCTTTAGATATGTATTTTTCTCTTAGTAAGATGAGTTTGTCGCGGATAAGCATCCAGTTTTTTTTTCTTTCAATCTCTTTCTCTCTACTTCTCTCTTGCTATGCCTTACTTTCTCCCCTCCTCCTTACGCTCCTCCTCCCCCTCACTTCCCTTTCCCGTCCGCTTGCTATACTATACTATACAAGGCTATTACGCTCTGCCAGCGTGTCTCAATAGCCTAGTGGTTGGGACACTCGCCTTCCGATCGTGGGTACACGGGCTGTAAGCCCACCGCGTCATAAGAATTTTTTTCTGCATGATTTTCTTCTTTCTTTAGATCTTCCTTTGTGTCTGTTTCTTTCTAAATTTCTTTCTCTCTGTCTCTGTACTCGTTCTTTCCCCACTCATGAGGGTTCATACAGGCCACGCCGAAAAATCGGTGCACGTGTTGTGGGAGCGAAGCAAATGTTGAAAGGAACTAATAAGTGCGTGTGCCGGTTCATGATGATAACTACTGTTTCTACTACCCGGAGCAACGAAACGCGTGAAGGGTTCCGATCTTAATAAACTTTATTTTACTTTTTTTATTTATCGGATATATCTCAAGATAAATGACGCATCATAAATGGCACATCACACAAGTAAAGACATGTACCTGTTCAATCACATGTATTATAGCAGAACAGTGCGCTCGGCAGCACACTCGGCAAACGTGGGCCCGGCGGTACATTAGCAATGGGTCGCTCTAACTACCTTCTTTCCTTTGTAACGCTGCTCGTCGTGCTGGCAGAAGAAAACGGTTCGGGTTGAGAGGCAGTCTGTCGGTGTCCACCAAGACGCCGGCCTTCCGGTCTCCAGATCCACAAACATGCTGAAGAGTGACTACAATTTCCACCAGGATGACTACACGCTTATAGAAACAGTCTGCACAGAGTCGACTGGAAACCAAGATCGTCTTTGGTAACTACGCATGCATGGATCGGATTTCTGACGTGCTATTTGCAGCCACCATCTTACCCTGCCTCCTGCCAAACTTTGTAAAACCTGACGAGACCATCGTCGCATCAGTGGGCCCGGCGCCTTGTTGGCGATAGGTCGCCCTAATTGGCTTCGCATCTTCGTAACGCAGGCAAGGAAGCAACAGTGGCCTTATGCTAAATGCACTAGTTTTCGTGCACCGTTCGTGCTGCCGAGTTGACGGGGATATTTTCTGATAATATGCGCATGCTAATGAAGGTGCTCTTGTTAGTCGGTGATGTAGAAACCAATGCAGGCCTCGCTACTAAGGCGTCGGGTGACTCGCTTGAATTGTTCAAAGTGTTACAAAGTGAGCAGTGGGCTATGATCGAACTGAATTCTATTAAGTATGGGCTATCCGAAAACGAAACAAGTTTAATGACCTTAATAACAGACTTGACAAGATGAATCCGCCCTCCAATCGATTCATAGCATTAACTTGAACTTGAAAATATAATAAAATAAGGGGTTCGACGTGCCAAACAACGTTATAGTTATGAGGCCCGCCGTAGTGAAAGGCGCTGGAAATTCTGACAATCTGGTGTTCTTTAACGTGCTCCGACATCGTGCAGTAGACGGACCCCTAGCATTTCACATCCATTTAAATGCGACCGCAAGGGCCGCGGCCGAACCCACGACATTCGGGACAGCAGCCGAGCAATGAGCCACTGCACCACCCAGACGGACAACTTGAAAATATGGAAACAGTCACGAACAATTGCGGTGATCAGGGGTTGGAACCGACTGCTTGCGTTGAAGACATGGAATTCTAGATCTCGCCGATGTAACCCAGTATTGTGCGGTAGACACAGAAAGCGAGACGTGGCGCGATTCTGAAAAAATAAACATCCAGCATTGCGAAAAAAAATCTGCATATCGCTAATCAAATTCGCGACATCGAAAGAGGCCACGGGCTTGCGGCTTTTATACATGGAGGTAATACACCAGTTATTGTTATGTTAGCCCAATTCGAGGACAAAGATTCTTTCCAAAGCGGCAAGATCAAAGGCGCAGCATGTGGTGTAAGTGAAGATTTTCCGCCGCACACGCTCTTGGCCCTTATATGCTTGGTTGATATTGGCAGAGCACAAAAGATGCCCATCAAGCTGCGCTACGATAAGCGAATCTGTGTTTAAGAAAACGCACATATTCGATGATTGGCGGAACATGGGAGAGGCTTTTGCCCTGCAGTGGGCGTAGACAGGATGATGATGATGATGACATATTCGATCCATCTACTCAGACTGTTCTCGAGCACAAAGGCTAGCAATTAAGAAAGAAAGTCTGCAATCTCTTTAAGCACCCTAAGCAGGATCTATAATTTCTTTATAGCAATATTCGTAGCCTAATACCGAAACGTGACTCAATAAGTGTAGCAACGGAACCTATCTGGCTCATATCGCCGCTTATCAATTCACGACACAGCTAGTCGCACGTGGGCACCAAGCAGTGTGCACATCCTCCTCTCCCCTCCTGGCTATAAAAGCCCTATTCTACGACGAATAAACGTTGTTCTGATGCTTGCGATTGGCTCGTGTTGTTTGGGGATCGGAGTGCACGCCAGGCGTGACGCTACGATGTACAATAAAGAGCCTTGTTTTCTCATCTTTCAATAATGTTGTTCGATTATTCGAAACTTGGTCAAATTCTTCGGTGACAGATGCTGAGCTCTTTCCCAACCTTGCCGTGTTCGATGCGTTCCGCAAAAGGTAGAGACGGCAGCACTCGCTGTGACTTTGTGCTTATGGCTACTGCTCGTCAATTAAAATGTTCCCTTTCAAGCGTAGAAACACCTTTAGAAATGCTGTGGGTCCTCAGTCACACCACTACACCGCGCCTGCTCATTGGCGTTTGTTACCGTTCACCTTGTTATGGTAGTTCTTTTGCATCTGATTTCCACGGCGTATTACACAAGGTAACACCGGCTAATCCTAATACAACTATTTTGCCTTTCGGTGACTAACTTTTCTTCCATTCACTGATCGAAGTTATCCGCCTACGGAAATACAAATAATGTATCCGCTGAATTCTTAAACACGTGCCTTGTATCCCGTCTCTCACTGATTGTCACCCAACGTACGCGCGCGACTGAGCATTCGCGCAAAGTTCTTGACCTGCGTACGTCACATCCCAGTAGCTCATCTTGCTCTTAACACAAAAGTGTTTTATGCCGGGGTCCACCAAGATTTTAATGACGTATTTCCGTCACAGAAATACACGAGCGAAAGGGACGCCATCAAATGGCGGAAACAACAACTATCAGAAAAAGTTCCGTTGACAGGAGTCGAGCCGTTGACCTCTAGGTCCGTGGCGATGGATGGTGGGTGTTTAGCCCACTGAGCTACCACCAAACACACAACGGAAGCTACATGAACGGGCCTCTTATCTTTCACACAGTCTTCTCACAATGATCTTGCATGGATGGATGGATGGATGGATGCTATGAGCGTCCCCTTTATAACGGGGTGGTGACAGGTGTGCCACCAGGCTCGAAAAACAAAACAAGAAAATGCGGCGTTGCTTGGATCATCCCATTCGGCGCGTTTCTATTAGAAGTGTAATTTCGTTTAACACACCGCGAGGTGAGTACTTTAACCGAAGCCTCGCTCATAGCATTCATCCATACGAAAAAATAGCTCTCCGACGATCGCATGGCTGTCGCACCGAGTTCCCTGCTCGCTCTGTGAGAATTAACTGCCAGGCTAGACTCTAGAGGGAAGACACAATGCGCGTAGCGTAGCGTTTCTCTTCGCGTTTCACGACGCTTTGGAAGAGTGCATGTCGAGTATCAGTGTTTATTATGTGCTTGTTTATGCCATATTTCAGCGGAATTCACCACATGCGGTGTCCACGTATATGTTAAGAACTTCAGCCACCGCATGTGTTAAATCATGATCATGGGTGCTAGTCGTCGGCACGGAGATGTGCCACTAGGCGTCAACGTGAGTGCATCCACATCAGGCGGTGCTACATCTGCCAAACAATAATATTGTCACGTGGTCGTGACGTCGACGAAGAAAGCAGTCGGCGTTCGCAGAATGAAACTGTTTATTTGGCCGAACTTGTGGCCGGGAAAATGAGAACTAGAACTACAGCAATACACGCTGTACAATGATAGCGGCGAACAGGGCGTCGTCCGTCGATCAACTGACAAGCGGTCAAGTGCGTCGGTTTTTATACAGGTGCTATGGAACTTTCCAGCGATATCGCTGGTGGCGGCGTTATCTCTCGATAAAGCTGGAACATTCGCGTGCGGCGCGAAATCTTGACAAAACGATCTACTACAATCGAGAAGTCTCTCGAACACTGCTTCGCGGGCAGCGTCGAGCGTTGATAACCGCCCTTGCAGGTCAAACCCAAAAAACATCAAATAGGACAAGAAGTGGGCGTGGCATTGCCCCCCTCTGAAAAAGCATCGTCCCGATGCTTGTGAAAGAACAAAGAAGAGAAAAAAAAACACAAGTGCATACATAAATAATTACAATAACAAAGGTAAAAGTAGCGTCCCCAGTTCGCTAACGTGCAAAAACGGCTTAAGACGCACGACATGGACGACTTCAGGTCGTGCGCGGCGTCGCTGGGAGTTCGTAATGCCGTCCGGGATGACCTCGTAGTCAAGAGCGCCGAGACGTCGAAGAACCTTGTAGGGTCCGAAGTATCGCCGAAGGAGTTTTTCGCTAAGGCCACGTCGGCGTATCGGCGTCCAGACCCAGACGCGGTCGCCGGGCTGGTATTCCACGAAGCGTCGTCGCAGATTGTAGCGACGGCTATCGGTGTGCTGCTGGGTCTTGATGCGCAGGCGGGCGAGCTGTCGAGCTTCCTCGGCACGTTGTAAGTAAGCGGCGGCGTCGAGGTTTTCTTCGTCGGTGACATTCGGTAGCATGGCGTCCAGTGTCGTCGCCGGGCTCCTTCCGTAGACCAACTTGTACGGCGTCATCTGCGTCGTTTCTTGGACGGCCGTGTTGTAAGCGAAGGTCACGTACGGAAGGACGGCGTCCCACGTCTTGTGCTCAACGTCGACGTACATGGCCAGCATGTCGGCGATGGTCTTATTTAGACGCTCGGTGAGGCCATTGGTCTGCGGGTGGTAGGCGGTGGTGCGGCGGTGGCTCGTCTCGCTGTATTTTAAGATCGCCTGAGTTAGGTCCGCAGTAAAGGCGGTACCTCTGTCTGTGATGAGGACCTCTGGGGCGCCATGACGCAAGATGATGTTCTCCACGAAGAACTTGGCTACCTCGGCGGCACTGCCTTTGGGCAAGGCCTTTGTCTCGGCGTAGCGGGTGAGGTAGTCAGTTGCTACGACGATCCACTTGTTGCCGGAAGTCGACGTCGGGAACGGCCCCAGTAGGTCCATCCCGATTTGCTGGAACGGCCGGTGAGGTGGTTCGATTGGCTGCAGAAGTCCCGCTGGCCTAGTCGGTGGTGTCTTCCGTCGCTGGCAATCTCGGCAAGTCTTAACGTAGTGGGCGACGTCGGCAGGAAGGCGTGGCCAGTAGTATTTTTCCTGTATCCTCGCGAGCGTGCGGGAAAAGCCGAGGTGGCCAGCCGTCGGGTCGTCGTGCAGGGCCTGCAGAACCTCTGGTCGCAGTGCCGAAGGTACAACGATGAGGTAGTCAGCCCGGGCCGGAGAGAAGTTCTTCTTTACGAGGACGTCGTTTTTCAAGAGAAATGACGCCAATCCCCTCCTGAATACTTTTGGAACAACGGCGGTCCTGCCCTTGAGGTATTCCACAAGGCCCCGGAGTTCCGGGTCGGCTTGCTGTCGTTCAGCGAAGTCGTCGGCACTTATGGTTCCCAAGAAGCAGTCATCATCGTGGTCGTCCTGCGGCGGTGCGTCGACGGGGGCACGAGACAAGCAGTCGGCGTCGGAGTGTTTTCTTCCGGACTTGTAAACGACGGTAATGTCGAATTCTTGGAGTCTTAGGCTCCACCGTGCGAGGCGACCTGAAGGGTCCTTCAAGTTGGCTAGCCAACACAAGGCGTGGTGGTCGCTCACAACTTTGAAGGGCCGGCCGTAGATGTAGGGGCGAAACTTCGATGTAGCCCAGATGATGGCCAGACACTCCTTTTCTGTGGTGGAATAGTTGATTTCTGCCTTTGATAGCGACCGGCTAGCATAACTGATGACCCTTTCCAATCCGTCGGTCTTCTGCACAAGGACGGCGCCGAGTCCTACGCTGCTTGCGTCGGTGTGGATTTCCGTATCGGCGTGCTCGTCGAAATGCGCAAGTATCGGAGGCGTCTGCAGGCGTCGTTTCAATTCTTGAAATGCCTGAACTTGCGATGTTTCCCACCTGAATTCGACGTCGGCCTTCGTGAGTTGCGTCAGTGGCTCGGCGATCCGTGAAAATTCCTTGACGAAACGTCTGTAATAGGCGCACAAGCCGAGAAAACGGCGTACGGCCTTCTTGTCGGTGGGCGTCGGGAAGTCAGCGATGGCAGCTGTTTTCCGCGGGTCCGGGCGAACACCATCCTTGCTGATCACATGACCCAAGAACAAGAGCTCCTCGTACGCGAAGCGGCACTTTTCAGGCTTCAAAGTGAGTCCGGAGGTCTTGATTGCTTGAAGTACAGCTTCAAGGCGCCGAAGGTGTTCAGTCGAAGTTTGAGGAAAACACTACGACGTCGTCCAAGTACACGAGGCACGTCTGCCACTTCAAGCCGGCCAGTACTGTATCCATAACCCGTTGAAAAGTCGCAGGTGCCGAGCAAAGACCAAAAGGCATGACCTTGAACTCAAACAGGCCGTCTGGCGTTATAAAGGCAGTCTTTTCTCGGTCTCTCTCGTCGACTTCTATTTGCCAGTAACCGGTCTTGAGGTCCATCGACGAAAAGTACTTTGCGTTGTGTAATCGATCCAGGGTGTCGTCTATCCGGGGAAGGGGATACACGTCCTTCTTCGTGACTTTGTTCAGGGCGACGATAATCGACGCAAAAACGAAGAGTCCCATCCTTCTTCTTCACTAGCACCACGGGGGATGCCCACGGACTCTTCGACGGCTGGATGATGTCGTCGCATAGCATTTCGTCGACCTGTTTCTTCACGGCCTCCCGTTCCCGCGTCGAAACCCGGTAGGGACTCTGACGGTGTGGTCGAGCATTTTCTTCTGTTATAATGCGGTGCTTAGCAAGGGGCGTTTGTCGGACCCGCGATGACGACGAGAAACAGTCCTTGTATTGCAGGAGCAGGGTTTTGAGCTTATCTTGCTTGACCTTCGGAAGGCTCGGGTTGACGTCAAAATCCCGTTCGGGACCTCTATTCGTCGAAGCAGGTTCGACAGCATCGAAGAGGGCGAAAGCATCGCTGGCGGCTACACATTCGTCGATGTAGGCAACCGTCGTACCCATGTTGAGGTGCCTATATTCGTGGCTGAAGTTTGTCAGCAGTACCTTTGCTTTACCGTCATGCAGCTCGGCGATACCTCTTGCGACGCAAATTTGACGATTCAGGAGTAGTTGCTGATCGCCGTCGATTACGCATTCAAGGTTCGCAGGTTTTTCGGTGCCAACGGAAATAATGACGCTGGAGCGTGGCGGAACGGTCACCTGCTCTTCTATCACATTCAGTGCACTGGTTCCCTGGCGTCGCGTGGGGCGGGAGCGCTTTGTCTGAGGTTAGTGTTATCGACTCAGACCTCAGGTCGATAACGGCGCCGTGGTCACTTAGGAAGTCCATTCCGAGTATCACATCCCTGGAGCAGTCTTGTAGGATTACAAAGCTCGCAGGATAAGTGCGGTTATTGATGGTGACTCTCGCCGTGCAGACACCAATCGGCGTTATCAGGTGGCCTCCAGCTGTCCGGATTTCTGGTCCACTCCAAGCGGTCTTTACTTTCTTCAGCTTGGTGGCGAATGGCCCACTGACGACGGAATAGTCGGCTCCGGTGTCGACGAGAGCTGTGACGCTGTGGCCGTCGATAAGAACATCGAGGTCGCTTGTTCGTCGTCTTGCGTTGCGGTTAGGTCGTGGCGTCGGATCACGGCTTCGTCGATTTGTCCCGCTGTTTCGACGTTGCGTCGTCAGGTTTTCTTCGGGCCGCGAAGTTTCGTTGTGAGGGCTCCGTCCGGTTTGCGTCGTGTTCTGAAGGTCTCGTCGCGTTGTCGTCGTCGGCGGCCGCGGAGGATCTTCGGCAGTTCGTCGTACAGCAACCGCACCTCCATCGGTTGCTGCCCTTAGTTTCCCGGATACGGGCTAGGCGACCGGCCCCGGTTTGGGCCAGTGTACTGCCGGCGGTGCGGTGACATGTAGCGGCCGGGCGACGGTGAGCGGGAAGGTCGTCGTTCTTCCCACTGTGTTCCGGTGAGGTAGTCGTCGATGTCGCGAGGCCGTTCGCCTGGCTGCGGGCGCGGCGCGTTGACGGCGAATCCGCGTAGCCCCATCTGTCGATACTGGCATCGGCGGTATGTGTGGCCGGCTTCCCCGCAGTGATAGCAGAGCGGTCGGTTGTCAGGGGCACGCCAAACGTCGGTCTTTCGGGGGGCGCAGCGTTGTCCTGTCGGCGGGCGGTATGGCGTCGGTGGTGGTGGCGGCGGTGCCTGGCGGCGGAACTGCTGCGGCGACGCGGCGTCTTGACGTGGGCGAGGGGGTGGGGCGTTGCGTCGGGCTGCAGCAGCATAGCTCATTGCTTCTGGCTGAGCCTGCGGTGCTTCGGGAATTCCAAGCGATTGCCGGACTTCCTCGCGGACAACGTCGGCGATTGAATGCACTTGATGCTGCGGCGAAGGTAACAGTTTGCGCAGCTCTTCCCGCACAATCGCTCTGATGGTGTCACGCAGGTCATCAGACTGCAGCGCCTGAACCTCCCCGTAGGTCGTCGTAGGAATGCGGCGGTTGTACTGCCTAGTGCGGATTTCTAGTGCCTTTTCGATTGTGGTGGCCTCGGAAAGGAATTCCGAGACCGTCTTCGGCGGGTTGCGCACAAGTCCGGCGAAGAGTTCTTCCTTCACTCCCCGCATCAGGAAGCGAACTTTCTTTTCTTCGGACATGGCTGGATCGGCATGGCGAAATAGGCGAGTCATTTCTTCGGTGTACAGTCCGACGTTCTCATTGGGGAGCTGTACACGGGTCTCGAGAAGGGTTTCAGCCCTTTCTTTCCGGATGACGCTCGTGAAGGTGTTGAGAAATCCGGTGCGGAAGAGGTCCCATGATGTTAGCGTGGACTCTCGATTCTCGAACCAGGTCCTTGCGCCATCTTCAAGGGCGAAGTAGACATGGCGTAGCTTCTCGTCGCAGTCCCAGTTGTTGAACGTGGAGACCCGGTCGTATGCCTCCAGCCAGCTTTCTGGATCCTCGCATGGTGATCCGCGGAATGTCGGCGGCTCCCTCGGTTGATGCATGACGACCGTTGTAGGCGCCACAGCGGTTGTCATTGTGGCTGTTGTCGTCTTCGTTGTGATCCTGGTCTTGTCCGGTAGGGGTCCGTATTGTGGGGGTAGTCCTTCCAGTCTGCGGCTGGCTCGACTGCCGCTGATGGTGTCGGTGTCTTCTTCGCGACGTGCGCTGGGTTCAAGGCTTGTCGGGGGCGTCCGGAACATGAACGAGCAGCACCTCCACCAGATGTCACGTGGTCGTGACGTCGACGAAGAAAGCAGTCGGCGTTCGCAGAATGAAACTGTTTATTTGGCCGAACTTGTGGCCGGGAAAATGAGAACTAGAACTACAGCAATACACGCTGTACAATGATAGCGGCGAACAGGGCGTCGTCCGTCGATCAACTGACAAGCGGTCAAGTGCGTCGGTTTTTATACAGGTGCTATGGAACTTTCCAGCGATATCGCTGGTGGCGGCGTTATCTCTCGATAAAGCTGGAACATTCGCGTGCGGCGCGAAATCTTGACAAAACGATCTACTACAATCGAGAAGTCTCTCGAACACTGCTTCGCGGGCAGCGTCGAGCGTTGATAACCGCCCTTGCAGGTCAAACCCAAAAAACATCAAAATAGGACAAGAAGTGGGCGTGGCAATATACATTACACGAGCTCTGATATACCAATGCACTAAAGCAATCAACTACTTCTGTGACAACACGTTTCACTTTCGTGTTATACCGATTCCTATGGCCGAGAGATCAACCATCTGTTCTTATATTGGCGGCCCCGGTGATCACGTCGCTATTCACACTCGTCTCATGCTACATAATTTCATGCTACATGATATAAAAAAACGCCAGGCCTGCGCTGAAACCGCAGCACAGTCACAGCGAAAGCTGGAACAGCGGCGTTTCTAGAGCCCGCTGTATCCTCTCTTGGGGCTATTAATACAAGCACACTAGCAAGGTACGCACTACGCCATAAATCACAATTTTGGTGAAGTTGGGAAGCACCTACTAAGCCATTATTCGTCATTCTGCGGAGAAGGGAGGCAGCAGCTACACGTCTGTAAGGCATTATGTGCACATTGCTGAAGCGACGACTGATGACGATGAAGAATTATGGCTCAGCTTTGTAATGGGTTCGAAGCTTTAAACGGCCCATCAGTTATGTAATTTGCATTGAATGATGATGATGATGAAAATGAACTTTATTTGGTCCTGGAGAACCCCGATCAGACAACCCCCGAAGGGGGGTCCGCCGCAGTTGCTGGCCGCGCCCACGCCGGTACTGGAAGACCGTGGCCCTCCGCCCGTTCGCAGGCCTTCTGGACTGCCGACAGCTGGACTGAGAGCTCGTTGCTTTTAAGAGCCCTCTCCCAGTCCTCGTCTGTGCTGAACTTTGCGCTAAGTAACGCCGGGCACTGCCAGAGCATATGAGCGAGTGTGCAATTATCCGCCCCACAGCTAGGACATCCTGGATTTATGCCTTCAGCAAAGTGGCTAAACGTGCTGCGAGACGGGAAGGAACCTGCCTGCAGCATCCGGAGAACCGACGACTGCGGAGTAGAAAGCTTGGAATGCGGGAGGGGGTATCGCCGCCTTGACAGTTGATAGTGCGAAGTAACTTCGTTGAAGGTGCCAAGTGGATCTCTGAAGCTCTCCGTGAAGCTGCCTCCGGACCCGCCCGCACCGCCGCGGCACGTGATTTCTCGCGCACGGTTATGGGGCAAGTTCGTTGACGTTGGGAACTGTCGGATGAACCCCTGAACCCATGTGGGCCGGGAACCAGGTAATTGTGTGAAAGCCTCCTACAGCCCTGGAACTGAGAATAGCGGCAGCCTCTCTTGAGAGCACACCCGAAGCGAAGGCCCAGAGGCAGCCCTAGAGTCGGTGAATATCTCAGGACGAGAAGGGTCCTTCATAGCTACAGCTATCGCTACCTGCTTTGCTACGGAGGCAGACACCTTCCTAACGGAAGCTGAGTTTAGTACGCGACCGCGATGATCAACAACCACGGCCGCAAAGCTGTCCGAGCGGCCATACTGCGCCGCATCGACGAAAGCCACCTTTCCCGGGGATTTAGCTACGAAGTCAAGCAGAGACTTGGCCCGTGCCGTTCGCCGGCCAACATTGTACCCCGGATGTACATTACGCGGGAAGGGTTCCACCTCATAAGTACCCTTCATTGTTTGTGATAAAAATATCTTCTGTTCCGCACTGCCCGTATGATGACATCCAAGCGACTGTAGGAGACGCTGCCCAGCCTTGGTGGAGGAGAGCTGCGCGAACTGAGCTAGTTGCTGTGCCTCAATCACCACCGAGAGAGTGTTGTGCATGCCCAGGTTCATGAGCCTGTCCGTGCCGGTACCTATGGGGAGTCCTAGCACCCTTTTAATACTTTTCCGCATTAAAGTGTCGAGTTTATCCTCCTCGCGTTTAGACCAATTTAGAGATGATGCGACGTAAATAATATGGCTCATGAGGAACGCGTGGTAGAGCCGAAGGAGATTACTTTCCCTCAGCCCTCCCCTGCGATTTGAAAACCGTAAAATAAGTCGAATCATGTTCTCCGTCTTGGAGGTGATGCGGGCCAAAACCTGTGTTTCTGCCGTTGCATTCAAGGAGGAAGCCTAATATCCGAATGCAGTTCACTCTGGGAATCGCTTGCCCGTCCCTTGTGGTTAGCACAATCTGTACCTGATCAAGCGGTGAGTGGGGCCTCCTCCCACGCCTAACAGGTCTGTAGAGAAGCAACTCCGATTTGGATGGTGAAAGCCGAAGCCCCGTGCCCTTCAAAAAACTTTCTGTGATAGACAGCGCCATCTGGAGCGCTTCCTCCACCTCAGCATCCGAATCTCCCATGCACCAGACAGTAATGTTGGCATATAGGACGTGGTTTGTATTGGCTACAGTGGAAAGACGCTACGAGAGACCTTTCATGGCTATGTTGAACAAGAATGACGCCCGGTCGCTATTTTCCTCTCCCACCATGCTGTATAACGTACGTTGACGTGGGAGAGAGGGAGGGGGGAAGAACTTTACTGAGACCCCGAGGAAATGGATCATGCGCTTATGGGCTTCCTTGGCAACCAATACAAGTGCACTTGCGAGGAACCCACTACGCTATAAATCACTGTAATTTTTTAGCAGTAGGGCAGCAGGCCCTGTGCCATTTTTCTTCATTCTACGGAGAGCCGTGGTACCTGCTAAGCGCATGTAAGGCATTATGCGCACTTTGTTGATGATGTGCCTGATGACAATGAAGAAATATGGCGGAGCCCTTTGTATTGGGTTGGAAGCATTCAACAACCTACTCGTTGCGCAATTCGCATTGTGTGATGCCTGGTTACAGAATTAGCGTGTGTGACGCTTGGTGCTTATTTTACTCTTCTTCCTCGCTATATTGCATATGTTAATGTGGTTCCTTCTCGACATGAAGCCTGTATAGGACCTTTTTGCAAAGCAGTTTCAAGCACCGGCATGGCTAAAAAGGGAGAGGGATCGATAAGACAAAAAGGAAAGGCCATACTGGGACTAATGACGATCCCTCTCCCTTTTTACGCAACCAGTGTTTGTATTGTAAATAGCGTTTTCTCTTGTGGTTGTTTGTTTCTCGTCAAAAGCAGGCAATAAAGAAAAAAAACGGCATGCCAGAAAGGTTGAAAACTGGGCTCCCATGCAGAGGGCCCAGGTTCGAACCTCGTTCCATCCTGGAATTTTTTCTTATTTCGTTTTTTTTTATTTCGAGCGATAGTGGTTACGGACACCGGCGGCGGCGGCGCGGCGGCGGAGAACTACGGCGCCAAAAACGGCCGCTGAAATGATCTCATAACAGCTTTCGCTGTAAAATAGTATAAATGTATGCAGTTACACACTGTCAATCATTCTTCAGCAGTCGCTCGACATAGGCGACCTCAAAAATGTTCCAAAAGCCGGGAGAGTTCATGATTAAAATAGATACTCCGACTTAACACAACAAAATATAACAAAAAACTACACAGACGTTTCGCCACCTATGCGGGTGGCATCTTCAGTATGAACTGGCACTGAATGAGCGAAGGTAACCCAGTCTATTTCTAGTCTCGTATGTCTCTGTGCACATCCGGTAGGGGGCCATGGTTGCTGTTGCACGCCGACTTGTCGCAGGCGGATGAACCACGACTCGAGAAGCTTTCTCTTGCCCCACCTTTGTTCCCGAGCCAGCGTCGTCGCATTACTGAAGTCGAAGGCATGCCCCGTCGTCCAGCAGTGTTCGACGAGTTCGCTCTAGGAATGCGTGGCATGGGTGGCTTTGGCGACGTCCCCTTTGTGCTCTTTGAGCCTCGTTGACCGCTTTCGGCCTGTTTCGCCGATGTATGTGGCGTCGCAGTCCTCGCACGGTACCTTGTAGACGACCCCGCTTTGATCGTTCGCAGGGGTGCTGTCTTTAGGCTTGGTGAACACGTTTCCCGAGGTACAGTGAGGTCTGAAAACGGTTTTAATGCCCAGCGGACGAAGTCCTCTCCGAACAGAGTCTGACACGCCCTGAACGTAAGGAATGGAAGGAATGGATGTTGCGTTTTCTCGTGCAGCACGTCTTGTTCCCCTTCGCATACGTCTCACGGTGTCGTTGATAAACGTCCTCGGATAATGCCTTTGCTCCAACGCACCGACCACAGGCACAGTTTTGTTAGACCGAAGGGACTATGAGGAGAAAATGTGCAACATCTTGAGCGATTCCTCGCATTTTGTGAAGCTGACATGTGACCCGACAGCAAAATCGGAACGACAACTGGTGGAACAGTTATGGGCACTGCGCAACAAGGGAAGCATTGATCAAGCGTTGTACCGCCGACTGTTTTCTTCGGATGGGGCCACGCCAACAATTTATTGGCTGTCCAAGGTTCACAAGGAGGGCTGTCCGCTTCACCCTATTGTGTCCTTCGTTGGGTCACCTACTTATAACATGTCAAAGTTTCTGGTTGGGTTGCTGAGACCGTTAATCGAGAACAATGGCCGGTCAGTCAAAAGCTCTCGGGAATTTGTGACTGTCGTGCGTACACAGCAGCTTGACGATGATGATGTGGTGGTATGTTTTGATGTTGTTTCTTTATTCACAAATGTTCCTGTTCTCCTGGCAATTGAGGTTGCGGAGGCCCGTTTGAAAGAGGACAGGAATTTGCAAAGTCGTACGTCGATGTCGGTGGAGGAGATCGTAATTTTGTTGCGGTTTTGCCCGAAACAAACGTACTTCAGTTTCAACAACACAGTTTACCACCAAATTGAAGGTTGCCCTTATTAGGGTGGCTTGTTGGGCAAGTTGGTACATAGTTCTTCGTAAGGAAATGCCAGCAGTAACTAAAGAAAAGAGAAGAAACTGAGCCAGGCAAAAGAGACAGGAACAGGTAGGATGCTGGAGTAACAACTGACTTTATTTCGATGAAGACGCGAACAACAAACTCAAATGAGCATGCGCAGCAACAACCGTGAATCAAAAACAGGCAACCTATCACCTATCACTGTCGAGAAACTGGACCTCCTTGTCATTCAAAAACACAGATGGCGCACTCGCACACTTATCAGGACCAAGTTTGTGAATCTGAAACGCTTCAATAATTTCACGTTCTTTCTGTGTTTTAGCTCTCCCAGTCAACGTCTCCCAGTCAAAATAAAGTCAGTTGTTAGTCCAGCATCCTACCTGTTCCTGTCTCTTTTTCCTGGCTCAGTTTCTTCTCTTTTCTTTAGTGCTGCTGGCATTTCCTTACGATGAAGGTTGCCCTATGGGAAGTCCAGTCTCCGTCACCATGGCCAACTTAGTGATGGAGCACTTCAAAACACGGGCACTGGAGGTTCTACCTTTTCAGTTGGAACTATACCGTAGGTACGTTGATGGCACTTTTGTCATCCTGAAGAGCGCAAATCTGGTTGCTTTCCATGAGGCAGTGAACGGCGTACATCCTGCCATCAAGTTTACCTATGAAGTAGAGAAGGATAATGCCTTGCCATTTTTGGATATACTTGTCCGCAGGGCTTGTAATGGCGGGGTGGAAACAACAGTGTACCGGAAACAAGGCGATACCGGAGGCTTTTTGTCCTTCCACTTACATCACCCGGCCGAGCACAAACGATGCGTCGTGAGGACGTCCTTGTCCCGTTGCGATGCTGGTTGTTATGATCAGCACTTGCGACGACATGAGATGAAAAATGTGGTCGGTGGGTTGGAACAAAGGCATTATCCGAGGACGTTTATCAACGACACCATGAGACGTATGCGAGGGGGAACAAGAAGTGCGGCACGAGAAAACACAACATCCATTGTTTCCATTCCTTACGTTCAGGGCGTGTCCGACTCTGTTCGGAGAGCACTTCGTCCGCTGGGCATTAAAACCTTTTTCAGACCTCATTGTACCTTGTGAAACGTGTTCACCAAGCCTAAAGACCGCAACCCTGCGAACGATCAAAGCGGGGTCGTCTACAATGTAACGTGCGGGGACTGCAACGCCACATACATCGGTGAAACAGGCAGGAAGCGGTCAACGAGGCTCAAAGAGCACAAAGGGGACGTCGCCAAAGCAACCCATGCCACACATTCCAAGAGCGAACTCGTCGAACACTGCTGGACGACGGGGCATGCCTTCGACTTCAGTAATGCGACGACGCTGGCTCGGGAACAAAGGTGAGGCGAGAGAAAGCTTCTCTAGTCGTGGTTCATCCGCCGTAACAGGTCGGCGTGCAACAGCAACCGTGGCCCCCTACCGGATGTGTACAGAGACATACGAGACTAGAAATAGACTGGGTTACCTTCGCTCATTCGGTTCCAGTTCATACTGAAGATGCTACCAGCATAGGAGGCGAAACGTCTGTGTAGTTTTTTGTTATAATTTGTTGTGTTAATTCGGAGTATCTATTTTAATCATAGGCGAACTCGCATTAGACTAGAGAGTTGGGAAGGTCGTTCCAGTATGCAAGAAAAGTAATCGCTCAAGTGCAAGTGAATACTGACTAATCTCGCTCACTAGTGTTTCTTATAAGATAATGGAACCCGTCATTTATAAATGCTAGGCATCTTTTGCTCGGGGCTGTGTCCGGTAGTGGTGGTGGCGTCCGCACTCCACTGCGCATGCGCGTCCCTTTCCCCCTACTCTCCTACGCTCCCCCCTCTCGCGCGCCTCATTCTCTATTGCGACGAGTAGGCAGCAGCGACACCTCCGGCATCTTGACGTAGCACGAGCGACCGATGGCCGCCTCTACTTCTGTGGCTCTAGACGCGGGGCGCTCGTGCTCTCCATCCCTCGCCGAAGAATCCCACGACGACACCAATGGCATGGACACAGAGAAGCAAACGCACATGATCTTGCGATTTTGCGGGAGTCACCTCGGACGCCAGCAATTCCACGCAGCGGGAGCAGGACGAAGACTGGACGACAGTGTTGATTCTATGCCTGAGGATGGAACAGGCTCGAGAACGCAAGGAAAATAATTACACCATCTCCCGCTCAAGCCAACCATCTCCGCTGCTTCGCATCCACACATGGTTCCCTTTGGCGGGAGATGGTGTAATTTTTTTCTCATGTTTGTAACTTTTGTCATCCGCAAGTTTTTTTTTTGCACCCCAACCATCACGGCGTTCGCAAAGATAACTAATTTGAGACCCAACAAACACCATTCTTGCACAACATCCACCTCCATATAGACCATAACATCGCAGCTGACACTGTTTTTAGAGTTTGAACAACGATTTCATAAGACACCCCACTTTTGTGACCTACTAAGCGTATCGCGTCTAAACCTTCACCAGGATGTTTTCAGCTGAATTAAAGCATTACTAAGAAACCGCAAAAAATTAGCCCATGTCAGCAGACGCTCCTTCGACCTCTCTACTGTATTCTCAACGTGCCCGGAAGTACCATCTTCGGGCCTCTTTATTCCTAAAATACATTATCGACAGTCCACATTCTGTTCAATCAAACATGTATTTTTGCTGACTATTGTGTCCATTAGAACCCTCTACAGAGCAGTACCGATGCTTCTTCCCAGCGGCATGACCTCTCACTCATTCAGCAGTGGTTTACTGCCTGGTTGATGACACTTATTGCGAATAATAAATTGCTAATTTAATTTCTTTCCATAGTCGCCGAAACCACACGCCAGCTTCTTACACTATTGACAATTGTCGTATAGCTGCAACTAACTCAATCAAATACATAGGAGTCCATGCTTCAAGCGACTTAGTGCGGGGCGACCGTATAAATGACATAACTCTACTAACCATGCCCTTGGATACATACGCCCTAATATTTCCGCGGCGCTACCTTCCGTTAAAATACTCCTTTATAAAACCAATGTCAGGCCTACAGTTGAGTATGCATCTACTGTCTTTGATCCCCGCCAAACTAACCTTAATAAAAGTCTGTTGTCAGCCGAGGAACTAGATTCATTATCTCACGTTATTACAGCGACAGCGTTGAAGAGCTCGTTTCGCAGAAATCCCAGGATTGGTGTCGGCGTCGGCTTTAGTTGTGAGCGAAACATCACCGCTGTGCGTGAGCAAGGATTCGACGGACCATTGTGATCGCCCCTGTCGTTGCTCCTATAGTGTTACTTCATTTGAGCATTTCAAGGCCGACAAACAGTTAAATCCCTTTCGGCGCCAGTTCTGTATACTTCGCCTTCATGACCACGTGGCAATAAGGTTATCGGGCGCGCCGTAGCAGAGGGCTCCGCCAATATCTGCCGTCCCAGGGTTCTTCGAGCTGCACGTAAACCCAACTACATGGACCCCAGCAATTCGTCCCCATGAAACTGCCACGGCAAGGCCGAGATCGAACCCGCTCATTTCTGATTAACAGACAATCACAGTAACCACTGTACCATCGCGGCGCCCTCGCACTTGCTTAAGTATAGCAAAAAAGAAGTCAAAATTGCAATCGTACAGTAGATAACACTTTATCTCTATGTCGCAAAGCTTACAGAAAAAGTAGAGCGTAAAAGATAATTACCTGGCGTCGCTGTAACCTTTATAACTGCACAACTTAAGTTCTTACTCATGTACAGCAACTCTTCAGTAACACTTTCCACAATTTCTGAAAGGCAAGTGAAGGTTTCACTTAGTGGGGTACAGTCGACAGGAAAATGTTTTAAACCAATGGGGCTTTTAGGGGCGAAGCTCCTTAAAGCGGCACTCGTTCGTCCCTCGTAGTCGTAGTGCGTTACCAGTCGTAACGCTAGTACCAGATCTTGACCTCCAAGGTGGTGCCGGTGGGAGATTTCTCCTGTGCGTTGTTGAACAATAAAAAATTCGCAGCGTGCGCGTTAACTAAAAGCCGAATTCTTCTGTCTCTCATTCCCCATTAGCAGCCATTGGCATGTTCCAGTAGGAAACGTTAGTAGAAGGAGAAGTGTCTAAAAGCCGACTTCTTCTGTCTCTCATTCCCATTAGCAGCCATTGTTTACCCCCAAGGTAGTGCCTGGTGAGATTTCTTCTGTGCGTGATTAAACAATAAAAATTTTATTCAGAACGCCGTTGATTGATGAAATAAACCAACAAAAGACACCAGATGTTTTCTAAAAGCAAACCGAAAAGACGCCAGATGTTTCGAAAGCAAAACGAAAAGCCGCCAGCTGCTTAACGAAAGACGCCAGATGTTTTCTAAAGGAATGGTTCTCTAAACAATGAAAATTCACAGCGTGCATGTAAAATTAAAGTGAGCTGCAAGTCGTCATAACTCTCATCGAACCTTTAGTATAAACGCGCCCGATCTCACGTCGGTGATGATGTACTCGGCAGAATTCACGGAAGATTCACGGTTTACCGATGAAGCTCCGCAGCTTCACCCACTCATCATCATTCACTCCGTGGATATGCTGTGATTTTTTTTACAAGACCGCGACGTACTGCGCTTGTAGTATTCATATCTTCCCATGTGCTCACTCATACGCTCGCTGTGTCTAATAGGCACCGGAATTGGGATGGCCAGAAAGAGAACACTACCACCATAGAGCACAATACCGAGCAGGATGTGCTTCCACTATTTCCTCAATTTGAGATACAAGGATGACAAGAAGAGCTTGCGATAAATGAGTAACAATAAATAAAAGAATTGGGGAGATAACCAAGCAGTGTAGCCTTCAGCTTACAAAATAGCATCAGTTATTAAAGAAACTAAGAGAAACGTTTCTTAAAGGAACATATTAGTAAAGCTCTCTTTCACAATCCCCGAAACACCACGCTTGCGGTGAGAAGACGCTTAATCGAGACAACGCGCAAAAACAAAATGTCGGTGTCGAAGCCTTCATGAAGTTTTCGCACCATTTGCCGTGACGTCTCAAGATTTAACGGTGCCTACTAGGGACAACGTAGTTCCTAATCGGTAAAAATGAAGTGCATTGTCCTCCGAGGGGGTCATAGACTTAAAATACTAAGTTAAAAAACGGACTTCAGTGATTTAAATTTTAATCCATCTAAATCGAAAATGCATTTTAAGAACCATACCAAATCTGAATCATAATCTTCGCGACATGAGATAACTAAAGCTGTTCTAGTGAACATGAACGAATATCCGTTAGCAGGCTCATTAAGACAAGACTATAGCGCTGACGAAACATGACTATGCGGTCGGGTTTAGTATGATCAAAGTCGTTGTAATAAGTAGCATAATAAGCATTAGTTGTAATATGTCCTCAATAATTTTCTTTTCTATGAAAATGCGGTTCGTGGTTGCTGGTAATCCTATTATTCCATCCTTTCATTTTTCTTCACTTCCTGTTCATTTACCCTGTTGATAAGGCTGTTGACGTGCACTGCTGTAAATTCCCCAAAGTGTGCTCTCGGGGAGAGCAGGAGCTAGTCAAGCTGCCTCTCAGTTTTTTCTCCCAGCCTCCCCCATCTTTGATGAAAAATAAAGGTCCTATTATTATTATTATTATTATTCTGCGTCATTGTGTAAGGTATGTGAGATCAATGATGTAGGTGTTCTTTTTGATAGCACCTTACACTTCTCACGCTAAGCGTGTTGCTTTGCGGGGTCTTCGCACCCTAGGCTGTGTTTGCAGAATGTCTAGAGAATTCCGTTCTCCTGTGCCCTTCCGAAAATTGTACACCGCGCTATGTCTTCCTCAACTAGAGTATGCATCTGTGATCTGGAATGGCATTCCTAATTCCAGCAGCAACGCCATTGAGCGAGTCCAGAAAAAATTCCTAAGCATTTACAAGCATCGTTTCGCTAGAAATGACTCTGGATCTCGTTCTAACGCGGCTGGATTATTATCATTGCCATCACTTTGCTGCCGACGAAATCGCGCTGATCTGTTATTTCTTTACAAGCTTGTGCATGGTATCATATCCTGCCCTGTACTGCTCAACTGTCTTAATTTCCGAATTCCACGTAAGCTGACCAGAGAGAATAGACCTTTTCATGTAACCGCCTGCTCTGTGAACATTCGACCATTGGCAGGATACAACGTCTTTACAATGCTTACTTTTTGGAGCTCGATGTTTTTCACAGCTCCCAGTCGTTGTTCTGCTCCGAGCTTTGCACTGTACTTACATAGCCTTGTACACTGTTGATATTTTTTTCTGCCTGCGCATAGTTGTATATGTGCAATTTTGTAACGTTTTTTATCCCTGATATTTTATTATGAATGTTTCTTTTGTGTTTTTTGTTTCTTTTTTGTTTTTTTTCGTGCGCCAGTACAAAGACCTTACGGTTGTTCCTGGGCACATTAAATAAACGCTTGATTGATTATTATTATTATTATTATTATTATTATTATTATTATTATTATTATTATTATCATCATCATTGTTATTATTGTTATTGTTATCAATGCTCCGAAATCTTAGATGAAATGATATCTGAACACGAAAACAGGTGAACACACTAAGTGTAGTTTAGATGTCTGGAAGGTTTGAACGCCTAAAAATACAGGGTGTTTCAGCTAAAAAGCACCAAGTATTAAAAATATTAAACATAGGTGATACGCGCCTCCAATTAGCGCAGTATTGTTCTGAGCCGTATACAGTACGTCAGAATATTTTTCCAATCTGCCAAGCTCGGTAATTAACAAAGATTGCTTAATGAACCTTTTAAATATTAACGCTAGAGAAAAATTTTCAATATAAAAATGTAGCGCTTGTTCTGAAACATTGAATTTTTTATTTTATGCTAAGATAACTTACCTGCTTATTTTTTTTACATTTCTTTAAAGCGCGCGAATTTAAAAAAAAATACCACGTGACTGCCGCCTAACGCGCGGCGCTTTTATTTCCCTCAAATGTAAGTGGAACGAATTATAAAAGGTTGCTCCGCGCACGAAGTATGATTGAGCAGGCTACCGGTGACTGCGATGGACGCCAATTGATGATAGGGGTGTACCGTCTAAAGGAAAAAAAAGTCTACGAAAGAACGGCCGCCACGTGTGAGTGAATTGTTTATCTCAGTCCTTCATCACGCTGTCACCCTCACCCCTTCCATTGCGTTTCTTCATTGGTGCGAAAAGTAAAGAAGAAATGCCTACGCTGCAACAAATGCTGCCTACAGACTCATGTGGCATTTGCTCCGTGGCTGCCGCTTTTTCGTTGAAGAATTTTTGTTGTTGTTGAAACGGTATGCTCCTTTTGCCGCTTAACGTCCATTGCAGTCACCGATGGCCTGGTCCATCGATCTGCGTGCGCGAAGCAGCCTTTGATAATTTGTTTACCTTGCATTTGAGGGCACTAAAAGCGCCGCGCGTTGGGCGGTAGTCACGTGGTATTTTTTTAAAATTCGCGCGTTTTAAAGAAAGGCCATAAGAAAATTAAGCAGGGGAGTTATCCTAATATAGAGTGAAAATTCGATGTTCCTGAACAAGCGCTACAACCTTTGTGTTGAAAACGTTTCTCTAGAGTTACTATTTAAAAAGTTCATTAAGCAATCTTTGCTAATTGCCGATCTTGGCCGACTGCAAAAAATGTTCTGATGTGCTCTATATGGCTCAGAACAATAGTGCGCTAATTGGAGACACGTAGCGCCTATGCTTAATTTTTTAATACTTGGTGCTTTTTAGTTTGAAACACCCTGTTACATAGACGCGCAAATAATTGAATACAAAACACCTACGCTTGTTCGTATTAAAAACTTAAAGCTTGTTTTAATAGACGCAAGCATACTATACGAGGTTGCTGCCTCTGATGGAGGTGCGCTCCTTTCGACTGATGAGTGTCAGCCTTGAAAATGCCCTTTGAACGTTGAAATTGCCCTTGAAAATTGAAGCTTATCGGAAGAATCCGAATTTTTTAGAAATTTCACCGGCGGGGGTTTATCAGATTTATTCGTATTTATCTGGAAACATAGAGCCCTACTCCTACGGTACAGACTGCTTGCGCCGTTCGTATTCTCTTCACGGTCTCGCCCTTGTACATAAGCGCATTTGCACATATTCGGTTCTACGCGGGATCTCCAAAGTGTAGATCACCCGCCAGAAACGCGATATTCCACATACGCCTTAGTGCGGCAGTCGCCTGCATGATGCCGCTTGAAGATTTCGTGTGACGTCACGTTCTATAATTCGGAAAAAAATAAGCGCTCATAGACGCGGTAGTCTTGGTTCCACTCAGCACGTCTTTGTCAACGCAGATGGTGTACAACATCGCTAGTTGCATCAGGCTAGTGAAAGAAACCCACGTGACTGGTATGGCAAATTGGGGCGCCATCTATGAACTGGGATCAGAGTTAAAATCTGCGTTCCGTCTCGTTTCTCCCAACTCTCTTCAACCGTCTCTCTGGCGGGATCAACTCCCTCTCCTCCGGGAGGCGCGCTTTCCGCCGCCTTGCTGGCGCCGCCGACTTTGAAATCCGTTGGAAAGTTTCGTGTCTGGCGTTGGTAAAGCGTGCGTTAGCCGTCGTCGCTCGTCCGTTTCACGGTGCGCGCTCGCTTTGTGCTTGTGCGACGCGATGTTTTACGACTCGGGATGTTCGTGCATAGTGCTTTGTTGCTCGAATACTTCCAGAACAAGTCCCGGAATATATGTGCCGGCCCCCAAAAGAACAACAGGTGAGCGTGCCCTTTGAGTCGCGGTTCTCATTGTGTCAGTTTGAATTCACGTCCATACCGAGTAGCTGTTCTCTGCATATGGGGGGCTACAGTTATTGTTTTCAAAAATGACTGATTCGAAAAGGGCACGATGCTGCGTTTAAATCGTTATACGAACAAGCAGCGGACATGAAGCCCATGCGACGTAACTATATAGTTACAGGTTTACAACTCTCACAGAACCGCGTGCTTGAATATGTGCTTTGCATTTATCTCCGGTAATTATTCGCCATCGCCTATAACCGCGTTTCTAAGGCTGTAGGTAAATGTATGAAAACTTGTGCTGCTCTGAGACGAACAAACGAATTCACTTTTGCACGAGTCGACGGCGATCTTTATCTGATTGGAACCTGTCCCTTCAGGGTGGAAGCGTTTTTAAAGTACTGCGGAACGCCACACAGCTGATGGTGCGCCCAGAGAAAAGCTGAAGAATTGAAGAATCGCCGCATTTCAAGAAGAGATGCCATGAATCCTCCGATATCATCCGTTCATTTTCCCAGCGTTTATCATCACTAGTTTTATGAAAATCAACGTTTTTGGAAATGTAGTTATAAAGTGCGGCCAATATTAGTTGCGTTATATGTGGAGTTCATTTTCACATCTTTAAAATGATCTTTACATTATTATTATATTTTTAGGTATTCAACTGCTTTCATTGTTTTTGCATGGCAGTGAATGTTCAATTTTGTTAGTTATGATAATTTTGTGCAATATCGTGCGCATATATCAGAAGCTCTTCTGCACTTTTGTCAGTATAAAAATTGTGTTGTTTAGTGGTCATGGACACGTTTATGTTAATCTCCTGTTCATCACTTCTGTTAATCTGCTGAACCTCTGTCGCACCACATTTGATGAAAATGTTGATTTTCGGAAACGAGGACAACGAAACGAGACCAAAGATATTTTGTGTTGTGAGTGCAATTCATTCTTTTGCGTTCTGGCACATGCTGCACGACTGCAGTATGTTCAGAATGCTTGATTGCAAATTGCGTACATTCAAACGCGCAACGAACGCACGGCGCAGCACGCGCAAGCGGATGCAAAAAAAGAAAGCGCCGGCGCAGCACGCGCGAGCGGGCGGGCGAGCGGGTTCATGAAAAAAAGTGGGAGAGGAGGCTGCGCAGCACGCGCACGCAAACAAAAAAAAAGAATAAAAAACGGCGCTTGCGAGAGAGCTAGGAGAGGAGGTGTGACGCGCGGCTGGTGTTGCCATGACGACGCATACCGTGTGCGCCGCCATTCTGCAGTTTGAGTTTCTGAAACCCAGCCGCCAGGATAGTAACTGAAGGGACGTTTGGCGCTGCCAGCACTGACGTCATGAATTAAGACGTCCAATGGGAGGTATACGGAGTAACCTCCCCCTGGTTGCATCATCAACGTTATGATATGTGAAATTAGTTTTCTAAAAGACGATAGTCTTTCTTGGGATACTTAAACAGAGAAATTTTGGTCTGTCTGTCTTTCTGTTTGTCGGCACGTCACTCGATTCGGCCAAAGTTGAACCGCTTGCCCAAGGGCCAGCCATCTTGAACGGATGACTAGGTTAATACTTGTGTACATTGTCGATCAAAAAGCAAACATTACGCATATCTGAGGCGCAACATCACTAGGTAAGTATTAGGTGGTGTGTTCCTTTAATAGAAAATGCATACATATGTAATTCTAAAGACCTTAGTTTCTTAAGCTGCGCTGAAAATGCGACTGCGCTGAAACTTGCCTTCCTCCGTGCCCTCTGCACGAGCTCATCGCTGTGTTTCGGCTTCGGTTCTGCATTGCACTGTACGAATGCCATGGGGCGCCGCTCTGGCATTCCCGTTTTACCCAGGCGACGTATAAATAAAAGATAGTGTGGACAGCACTCGTTGAGTGCGGACGTTTCTTGTGCTTCAGCGCTTCGCGCCAAACCGCGTGTTCGGGCTGGCTGGCGTCCCCGCCGGTCACGTTGGACACCGCCGGTCTTCGCCTGCCCGCAACACAGCACTCATGTTTCCCGACGTATTGCCAGATGGCGTCCATATCTCACGCAGCCCCTCTTCAATCGTCTTTAGACGACGTTTGCAGCAAAGCACGTAGATACTCGGCCAATTTGTTTAACAGCGGAGCTCTTTAACCCGACCGCTAGTCCGCGCAGAGCGAACAGAAACTATCGGTCATCACGAACGGGCAGGCGCACGCCTCGTCCTCTTCATCTTCTGCTGCGCTCTCTGAACACGTTCGCCGAAATTTTCGCCGTCAGATGCAATACTCTAATGGGCGTGAGAATAGGGCACACAGATAGAAAGAAAAGAAAGAAATAGAAAGGAGGAAAAAGGGAGAGATTTTTGCGAAACAAAGTTTCTTGTCCAGGCATGACAAAAACCCGCGCACCCGCGATCCGAAGTCGAGCATGGCAACCACTCGGCTATCCAGGCACGCGAGCAGAGCATAAAATAGCCTTTTGTAGTATAGTATAGCAAGGGGTGGGAAAGTGAATTGATGGTGAGGGGGAGAGATCTGAAAGAGGGAAGAAGGGAAACGGAGGAGGGGGAGAGTAAGCATAACACAGAAATAAAGAGTAAGAGAGAAATAGAGTGAAAGAATAAAAGAAAAAGAAAGAATAAAAAAGGACGAAGAGATAAAGAGAGAGGAGAGAGAAAGACGTGGAAAGACAGAGGAAGCGAGAAACAGACAGAAAGAAATGCATAAAGAGAGCCAAAAAGCAAAAGAAATAAACAAACGAAAAATACCTAGAAAACCAGCAAAATAATGAGAGGCAGCCAAGCTCCCCACTTCCTTCAGGCTTGGCTCCACTAGTTCGAAGCTACCTTAATTTTCAAATCTGTGCGTCCCCTGACAGCCAAATTGACTGCTCAGAGGGGCGAGTTTACTGGGCAATAGCGATTGACGACTCATCTGTGCGTGTTTCTATTGCCGTTAACAGCATGATAAGCAGTACATGAGCAACCAAGAACAGTGCGTTGGTGTCCTTCGTAGACTAGGTTCACTGTAGGAATCTGCATGCCGCAAAATATCAGAGTGTCTGAGAGCCTGGCCTTCAGTAAATAAAGAATTCGATAAGAGATAGGGGTGAGCAAAAACTTCAATAGGAAAATGATGCCATCGAAGCAGTAGCATGCGGTGAGTCATACGCTGATGTGTGCCGACCCGCCACGGTGGTCTAGTGGTTTAGGTGCTCGAGTGCTGACCGTAAGGCCGCGAGGTCGAATCCCAGCCGCGGAGGCGAGAATGTTTGAGGCCCGTGTACTTAGATTTAGGTGCGCGTTCAGGAACCCCAGGTGCTCGAAATTTCCGGAACCCTACACTATAGCGCCTCTGATAACCACATTGCGATATGATGACGTTAAGCCCCAGAAATTATTATTATTACTGAAGTGTGGCTCGTAATAATTGACACGCTGGACATACAGTACATCATTTTTCATCTGTGGAAGAGCCTTAAAGTGGTTTTGACCTGATTTCAGTGACTTGTGGTTCGAATACGAAATTGTGAAGACGATAGGCGCGTGCTGTACAGCATCACAGCGCATTCTGACGATTTCAACGCTAACTTATAGAGCGCTTACAGCGGACGTACATTCTTCAGATCCGTCCACTCTGCTCTTTCGATCGCTTCAACCGTACGCGCGGCGCGACGTGGGAGAGAACACAGTGTGACGCTTACGCAGTAGATCTGAATGCGCCGAGCGACGTCATCGTGACTAAAGTATTTCAGCTGTAAAAACAACGCATTTTCGTCACAAAATCTGTCTCTTCGGATGCCTGCACGGTGACTGTAGAAATGACGCATTGAGCTATCAATAGGGCTGGAACTGGCTTTGATGTTTTTTTTTTATTTCCATGCGCATGTTAGCACGATGTCTCAAATCAACCGTTCATGTCTCCCTCTGGAACCAAAATCTCATATTAGGCTACCATATCGTCAAACGTAGATACCTTATACATTATATGCAGTAATTGAACACAGGGTAACAGTAAGGACCTCACATTACCATTCTTCAATACACTGGTAACGTGCTAAAAGTGGGGAAAAATGCTCCGAACAATATAGTTCACTTTTGCATTTTCATAAAAATATGCATTCATAAAAGAAGGTACGCATATTTGCAGTCATACGTCGGGAAGAACACTGCAGAGCAATAATCACATAAACAATTATCAAAGGCGAGTTGAAGGCATTAAAAATTTGTACCTTTTGCGGCTGTTGGAATCGTAATAGACATGAGCATTCTATCACTTGGATCGAATATGCCCTCCATAAGGCGGATACCCTGTAAATAAAAGGACCCATGTCAATAAATAAAACTTAAAATATAACAAAAATTTAAATACTTTGTTTTGTTTTCATAATATGATCGCAACAAGATAACCAGGAGTCGGTTTATCGTCATCGTTTGATGCACTTCGCATTGGTTCCCCAGAATTCCGGTGGTGTTGTATAACCAGATTGGCTCTTTCGTGCACAGAAACTGAAATGAACAGAAATAAAACATGTGACCAGAATTTTAAAAAATGGCGAACCTTGCGCTAAGTTGCGCAAGGCAAAAAATTGGCCTGCGTGCTTCGCTGCAATCTGCGTGCTTCGCTGCAAATGTCGTCTAAAGACGATAGAAGAGGCGCTGCGTGAGATATGAACGCCATCTGGCAACGTCGGGAGACGTGAATGCTCTGTTGCGGGCTGGTAGTCCCGGCGCAGCAGCAGGCGAAGACCGGCGGTGACCAACGCGACCGGCGGGGACGCCAGCCAGCCCGAACACGCGGTTTGGCACGAAGCGCCGAAGCAGAAGAAACGTCCGCACTCAACGAATACTCTACACACACTCTTTTATATTCACGTCGCCTGGGTAAAGCAGGAATACCAGAGCGGCGCCCCATGGCATTCGTACAGTGCAATACTGAACCGATACCGAAACACAACAATGAGCTCGTGGAGAGGGCACGGAGGAAGCCAAGTTTCGGCGCAGTCGCATTTTGAGCGCAGCCTAAGAAACTAGGGTCTCTAGAATTACGTATCTATTTATTTTCTATTAGAGGAACACACCACCTAATACTTACCTAGTGATGTTGCGCCTCAGATATGCGTAATGTTTGTTTTTTTGATCAACAATGTACACAAGTATGAACCTAGTCAGCCGTTCACGATGGCTGGCCCTTGGGCAAGTGGTTCAACTTTGGCCGAGTGGCTGAATCGAGGGACGTGCCGAAAAACAGAAAGACACGCAGTAAGACAGACCAAAATTTCTGCGTTTAAGTTCCCCAAGAAAGACTATCGTCTTTAAAAACGACGAAGCTCGACGGTGTTCGAGTCTAATCTGGTTGCTGCTAGGTTGTTGTAGGACTTTAGTTAACTGATGCTCGTTGTTTCTCGGTGATGCTAGAATATTCCTAGGTTGTTTCGCAGAGCAGAGAGGTTCAAGTTAAACCACACAAAGTCACACACACGATACGGATACCGAAACTCCAGCGACAGAAGCTCGCGCCAAAATCGAGCCTTCGCACCTCGCATAGATCTACGGGCAGGTGGTTCGTGTGGCGCTTCCATCACTTCGAGGTCTTCTAGCCGCCGTTGTTGCCTTTCCCTAGTATTATTTCAATCAACATACCCGGGTCTTTGGATCGCCGCTGTCGCTTCGCAGTGGCTCAGCGCTGCATAGTGGAATTTGTCGAATTTCTGTGGCACACATCCGTCCATGATGATAGTATTTGTTTGTACAAAAGTGAGGTGCTATCTGTACAGGAAGCAATTTGACGTATGCTACGCATGGGGAAGAATAGGACACAGATCAGACGTTTGTCCCACGCCTGATGTTGTGCAGTGCAGGAGATGTGGTATGCAAGACCCAGGGGAGGATCACACATGCTCTCCCAAATGCAAGTTCTGCGGTGAAGATCACCCCACAGGTGACAAGTCTTGCAAGCAGCGGTACCAAATACCATACGCAGTGAGAGTACGAAGAAGAGAACGCTTCAAAATGGACACCGAAAGAGAATCGGCTCAACAGACGAAGGGAACCCCTCCGGGCGCCAGGAAGCGCTCACGCTCAAGAAGCAGGTCGGGGTCAAGACACCGTTCAATATCGAGGGGAAGAAACAATTCCAGGTCTCGGGAGGGGCAGGATCTGCAAACAAACAAGAAAAAGGAGCCAGGAGTGACCTGGGCCGAGAAAGTCAAAGGTCAAAGAAGGCACACCGGCGCCCAAAAAGAGAGCTCTAGTCCCAGAGGTGGAATCGATGTGCTCTGTTCTGGAGGGGATCAAGAATGCGATCAGAGATCTAAAGGATACGGTAGACAGAGTTAATCTTAAGGTGGATAAAACATGGAAGTGGATGCTAACAGCCGAAAAAAGACTGAAAACGCTGGAGGCCCAAGGTGAGAATGATGAATATATGCCCTCGGAAGCCGAAAGCGCTAGATCACTCCCAGGGGTGCTCGGTAGTACAGTCAAGAGAACAATGACATGGGGTGAGCAAGTCTGGGGGTAATGGCTGTAATAATGGATAGCAGAAAGAGATTTAGTGTGTGGCAGTTGAATTGCAGAGGATTTCAGCAAAAAAAAGACGGTTGAAATAATTAAGACGGTTGAAAATAGGCCAAAATTAATATTGCTGCAGGAAACTCTAGCGGAGGAGATCGGGCTGTCCGGCTTTAAAAAGGTCTGCAAAGGCAAAGAACTGGGCAGGGGAATCGCCACCCTAATTGACAAGAAAATTCCCTACATTGAGCATGACTTAAAATTGGGGCTACCAAAATTGATATATATTCATAGAAATGGTTCTAAAAAGGCAAAGAGGTAAAGCGCACAGCTTGTTCTGCGTCAAGATATATAGCAGTACCAGCGAAATGAGACAGAGCTTTAGATCAATTTTTAATAAGGCCAGGGGGTAGCCAGAACTGCGCCCCTTATAATAGGAGGGGACTTCAACGCCCCACACCAATCTTGGGGTTACCGCTGGAATACTAAGAAAGAGGAAGGAATCTGGCATCTTGCCACGGATCTAGGCCTCTCTCTTATCACAGACCCAGCCTTTCCTACTAGGTGCGGCACCTCCACGTGTAGGGACACGACTCCGGACTTAACCTTTACTTCTTACTTACCCAGTGTAGAGTGGATCAACTCCGGCGCGGATCTGGGGAGTGACCACTATATTCTACACATAATGTTGGAAATGACGGGGGTGGAGGTAAAATACTTCAGATACATAGACTGGGATCAGTTTAGAAAAATCAGACAGGACAGAGCGGAAACAGAAGGTAATGGGCAAATGAGACCACCAGAGTGGATAGCTCAACTTAGGGAAGACTTGAATGCAGCAACTAAGGCTATGGAACAGAGGAAGCGGTCGTGCAGATGGACAGTAGATTGTCGCATTTGATAGAAGCCAAGCAATCGATTTTACAAAGATGGAAACCTCAGCGCTTGAACAGAAGACTTAGGAAGCGAATTGCTCAACTCAGCAGAGATATCGAGGAGCACGCACGATATTTGCAGAAACAACAATGGAATGAGGTTTGTAACTCTATAGATGGAAGGATAAAACGCGGAGGAAAATGGAATCTGCTCAGATCTCACGTCGACGAAGACAACAGTCAGCACGTCCGAGATGAAACTGTTTATTTGGCCGAACTTGTGGCCGAGAAACTGAGAACTAGAACTACAGCAATACACGCTGTACAATGATAGCGGCGAACAGGGCGTCGTCCGTCGATCAACTGACAAGCGGTCAAGCGCGTCGGCTTTTATACAGGCGCTATGGAACTTTCCAGCAATATCGCTGGTGGCGGCGTTATCTCTCGACAAAGCTGGAACATTCGCGTGCGGCGCGCAATCTTAACAAAACGATCTACTAAAATCGTGAAGCTTCTCGAACACTGCATCGCGGCCAGCGTCGAGCGTTGATAACCGTCCTTGCTGGTCAAGCTCGAACACATCAAAATAAAAGACGAAGCGGGCGTGGCAATATCGAGGAGCACGCACGATATTTGCAGAAACAATCAATGGAATGAGGTTTGTAACTCTGTAGATGGAAGGATAAAACGCGGAGGAAAATGGAATCTGCTCAGATATCTGCTCAATGAAAAAGGCACTAAATCGAGCAGACGTACGGCAGTGGCGAAGCTAGTACATCAGGAAAGTCAGACTGCAAGCGCAGAGAGCATAATGGAGCGATTGGCAGTTAAAATACTTGCCCTCAGGAAAGAGGACCAGGAAGTAAGTTACCCGGATTACTTAGGAGCAGAATGCAAATATATGTACCGGGAATTCACAGAAAGTGAGGTGCGCACGGCACTGTATGATTTGAATAGTAGGTCAGCAGCTGGCCCAGATGGCATCTATAACAGATTGCTTAAGATTCTGGACGACGACTCCATAAAATATCTCACCACCTACATTAACAAATTATGGAAGGTGGGGTATATCCAGAAGAATAGAAGACGGCCAATACTATCTTAATACCAAAGCCGGGCAAACAGCTCAACTTGGATAACCTCAGGCCCATTTCGCTGACATCTTGTCTAGGGAAGACAATGGAGCATTTCATATTGAACAGATTAACAAAATATGTGGAGGACGATGACATCCTGCCGTATAATCTGATTGGTTTCAGGCCAGGCTTGTCCACACAAGATGCCATGTTGCTAATCAAACATTAACTGCTCTTAGCCAACCCAAAGAACACTAGGGCTTTCTTGGGGTTAGGTGTAGAAAAAGCTTTTGACAGAATTAAGCATGGAGCAATACTTGAGGTCATTTCAGAACTGGGATTGGGCAGAAGGCTCTATGAAGTGGTTAAAACTTTTCTTAGTGATCGCTCAGCACACCTTAGATTCCGGGATATTAAATCAAAGAAGTTGTATCTGGGTGACAGAGGAACACCGCAAGGGTCGGTCTTGTCACCTATGCTTTTCAACCTGGCCATGTCAAAAGAGGCAAAAGGATTAAAAATGACACATAGCATTCACTTCACAATTTATGCGGACGATGCGACTATATGGAGCGCTGAAGGAAGTATGGGACAGGCGGAAAGCAGGCTTCGGGAGAGCATTTATAAGGTAGAGTCCATTTTAGACGACATGGGACTCAAATGCTCTGCTGACAAGTCTGAACTCCTAGTACTCAATAACAGGAGAAGGGGTAGAAAACCGCGGGGATATGCTCCGGAAGAAGAAGCCAGGTTAGTACTAACGACAAAGGCTGGTAAATCCATTAAGCAAGTCGATTCCATTAGAGTCTTAAGGTTATTCCTGGAGGCAAACGGGACAAATGGAAGAACAATACTACATATCACTAGCAAGACTGAGGAGGTAATAAGACTCCTCCGGAGAATTACTAACAGACACAGATGGTTGGGAGAGGACAGCGCCATGAGACTGGTTCACGCTTTCGCCTTGCGTCACTTCTCCTATGTAGCTGGTATGATTAGATGGACACAGACAGAAATAAACAAGTTGAACCGTATAATTAAAAGGCTTGTCAAAACAACAGTGGGATTGCCGATTGGTACACCAGATGATAAATTAATGAAACTTGGGCTCCACAACACAATAGCCGAGATAATTGAAGCTCAGCAAATTGTCCACAGAGCGGTGCTCTCTGGAACAAGGCCAGGTAGAGCAATACTTGAAGAGGTAGGGTGGCATCCAACCGAATCCAGAGATTCAGGTGATGACACAGTAGAGCTGAAAGATAGCATAAGAGAGCTAATTAAGACTACTCCTTTCCCTAGAAATATGCACCCAGTGCACAACCAGAACAGAAGAAAGGCAAGGGCCAAAGCTCTCCTGCAGGAGATATAACAGGACAGACAACATTCGGCTTTTGTAGATGCTGCACGGGTAAGAGGAAAGAAAGCCTTTACGGCAGTAGTAGTAGATTCAGATGGACTCACTCGGGATGCTATTACAATCATGACTAAAGATGCGACAGTCGCGGAACAAGTGGCAATAACATTGGCTTTAAGGAATAATAAGTAGACGCGAATTTACAGTGACTCTAAGATGGCTATTAGACACTTTACAAAAGGCTTTGTAACCAAAATTACTGCCCAACTGATTGGTGTGATAGACACCAAGAGATCGAATCCGCTGGTTTCCTGCACATATGTGGACTGTCGATCCATCTCGGAAGAATTTAAACGAGGTGGCTAACGCAGCTGCACGAGGACTTACTATCCGTGCACTACGCGAGCAGGATCCCGATAATATGCAGGAGCAGAACAGGGACCGGTTACTCACATATAATGAATTGACGAAGCATTATTATATGAACAGAAGAGAATTCCCAGTGCCACACGCTAAGCTCAATTGAGCTCAAGCGGTGACTCTGAGATTGTTACAGACAGGCACTTACCCGAATCCAAACTTTATTAGCAAGATATATCCAGAAGGACAGTTACAAATCAACTGCGAGAAGTACAATGGCATCATTACTCTGGATCACATGCTTTGGCAGTGTCCTGTGGCTTTCAAAGACTGTGGCAAGGAGAGAGACTGGTGGCAAAGAATCCTTCACAGTGGAGCTCTTTCAGATCAAGTACAGGCCGTCCAGAAGGCCCACGATATGGCGGTAAGGTTAAACCTTACTGTCCCAACGTGGGAGCCGCCTGCGTCAACTTAGGGTTGATCTTCAGGACCCGAATAAAGTGCATCATACCATAACAAAGTTTTTACGACCTGCCTAAACAGCTGCGCTGCTAAGACAGCGCAATTTATGTTCGGACCATGAAGGGCATAAAACTAACATAAAACTGCAAGGTGTGTTCAAAGAAGTTGTTCAAAGTATACACGATGTGCCTGATCACAACGATCCCATTGATGAACGAGCCGAAAGATTCCTCGTTCCCAGAATTCATGTGGCCATGACGAGACCGCGTCACAGCGTCCTTGAGTTCGTCGTCCTAGTTCAAGCGCTTCCCTTTCAGGTGTTTTTTCAGGGGACCAAACACATTGAAATGCCAGGCTATGAATGGTGGGCGGTTTAAGGTGGTGGATCTACGGTCGTCATCTTGTGAGTATTTTTCCTGAGCCACAGTATGAAACACCTCAAAATCATGTTTCGAAAAAAGGGAGGAGAATGTGCTCTTCCCAGTCGCAGCATGTGGGCGAAGAGCATGCACCTATTGCAACAAATCCCTTCTCTTCAGGGGTGCAGCTGTTGTCATGAGCTCCTTTGGGATGTTGCAAATGTGCCTGACGCGCTCGACCTTCGCCTCGTTCCCCAAGCAAGAAAGATGCGAGCCTTTGTACTCCCATGCGACTGTCCAGAAATGAGGTGCTCCCCCCTCTCTCGTGGAAAGCTAGAACTATTTACAGTAGAGCGGTTAGGCGCTGAGCCATGCTGCTGAAAGGGTTGCTGAAAATAGTGATTAGCTTTCTGAGCCGACTCTTTTTCTCTCTCTCTCTAAAAAAGACAAGAAGACCATTCTTTTGTGCAGGGACATCTCCAGAATTGCGGCGCTAGAGGCATAGCCGAGCTACACAATGGCAAAGCAAAGGTAGTGTTGACATATTTCAGCCACGAATATAGGCACATCAATATTAGTGCGACGGTCGCCTACATCGACGAATTCATGGACGCCAGCAATGCTTTTGCCATCTTCCATGCTACCAAACCTTGTTCGACGGATCGGGGTCCCCAGCCAGATTTCGACGTCAACCCGAGCCTCCCAAACAGCAAAGAAGACTTGTTCAAAGCCCTGCTCCTGCACTTCAATGACTGCGTCTCGTCGTCGTCAAGAATATGACATACCCAGGTCCCGAAACATCGCGTCATAACAGAAATGCCCAACCAATCCGTCAGAGCCCGTACCAAGTTTTGAAGCGAACGGTCAGCTGACCGTTCGCCGCAATGTTGAATAAAGTTAGGACTGATTGTCAAGGCCCCAAAATCCGGACCTTTGGAAGCCATGTAATAACGACTGCTGGAGTCTGCACCGCAAGAGTCACCATCAAAAACCGTGCATATCCTGCGAGCTTTGTTTTTTACAACATTACTTCAGGGATGTGACACTTGGGATGGACTTCCTAAGTCACCACGGCGCCTTCATTAATCTGGGGCCTGAGATAATGACACCAGGTCTTTGAATGCACGTTGTACACTATGACGCGGGAGCCATCGGGAAGTCCTGGTAGTTGACTTGCACCCCTGTTGTAGAAGGAACGTTGTCTACTTCTGATGTCGTTGAGATGCCGTTGCACCTCCTCGGGGGTATGGTCTGCGGTCGCAGGTGGGTTTCGGTGACTGGCAGCAGCGTCTTCGCCCGTTGGCCCATGAGTGTTTGCATTGGAGATTTCAAATAGGAATAGTGAGGCGTGTTTCTCCACTCAAGCAATGCAGCATGAAAATATACTGTGCCGTACCGATACCTCTTCAGCATTTTTTTTACTTCTTGCATCACGCGTTCAGCCAATCCGTTTGCTCGAGGGTGATAGAGATTGGAAGGAACATGATGCAAGCCAACCTTACCGACAAAATCACGGAAGATCTGGCTGCTGAATGGCGGTCCATTGTCCGTGCATAGGCGCTGCGGGAAGCCATGAGTGGCGAATATGTCTGCTAAAGCAGGAATCACCTTCTCGGCTGTCGTCTTCATAGGCCTGATTTCTAAAAAGAAAGATGGAAAGTCAAGAACCACCAAGTACTCGGTGCCATTGTAATAGCATATGTCGGCTCCCACAACTTTCCTGGGTAGGATTGGATCTTCATGGTTCATCAATGGCAAGAGGAGATTTCGTCGCTTGTGCTTTTAGCAGGTCTCACAGCATCGAGGAACTTCCTCTAGTTCGCTGCTTATAGAAGGCCAAAAAAGGACAGTTCGAACACGTGGCTTCATTTTTTCTTCTCCCCATGTGCCCAATGAAGCCAGGCAAGAACTTTGCTGCGCATCTTGGCAGGAATGATGAGGTGGTTGCTCCTGAACACGAGGCCATCTTGCGTATACAGCTCGTCGCGGAAGCTCCAGTAGCAACGTAGCTCGCTGCTGACGTCAGCTTTGCTCTCCGGCCACTGCGTGCTTGCGTAGTGTCGCAGTTTCACAATCACAGCGGCCTGGTCGGTCTCTTGTAGAACTTGGCTGAACCGTCTGTCTGAAACCTGCAGGTAAGCACTAGTGTTCCACTGATAATTCCGGCACTGCTCTTTCAATAGTGCTTTGCACGTGGACCGTGATAAAGCGTCAGCAACAAACAGCTGTTTTCCAGGTGTGTATTTGACGACGATCGGGTACCTCTGCAAGCTGAGGCGCATGCGCTGAAGCCTTCGAGGACATTGGCATAACGGCTGCTTAAATATTATTTCTAGTGGCTTGTGATCCGATTCTACCACAACTTCGGGCTGCCCGAGAAGGTAGTCACGAAATCTTCCACAGCCGTGAACAATTGCCAGCATTTCCTTTTCGACCTAGGCATACCTCTGCTGCGTTTCTGTCAAGGAACGCGACGAGTACGCGTACGAGTACGAGTATGCCCGTCCTGTATGAATACTGCGCGAATTCCGTGCTGAGAGGCATCTACCGATAGTCTATATGGTTTGCCCTTCTTGCAGTAGCTTAGTACAAGGGCTGTCGCAAGCGATTCCTTCAGAGCCTTGACGCTTCAGTTTTGGTGGTCCTGCGAAAGCCACGAGACATTCTTCTTTAGGAGTTCTGGAAGCGGTGCTGTTAGGCTTGACATATTCGGAATAAAGCGAAAGAGAACATTTATCATGCCTAGGAACGCCTGTAGCTCTTTCTGGTTGCTTGGCGTCTGGACTGCCAGGATGTCTTCTAGCTGCTGTGGAATGAGGCGCAGTTTGTCACGCGTCAAAACGTGTCCCAGGTATGGGACAGACTCCTGTAAAAAAACGGCATTTCTTTCTGTTCAACTTCAGTTTCTACTCTTGGCAGCGTCGTAGGACATTTTCAAGGTTGACATCATGCTACTGTCTTGTTCGGCCCCACACTAGATTGTCGTCCAGGACAACCGCTGTACCTTCGATGCCTTCTAGCACTCGGTGCATGGCACGCTGAAATATTTCCGGCGCCGAGGAGATTCCAAACGTAATGCTTAAAAACCTATAAGAGCCGTATAGAGTGCACATAGTACAAATGCTGGAACTTTCTTTATCTAGCTTGATTTGGCAGAAACCGGAAGCTGCTACCAAAGATGTAAAGTACTGCGCCCCACTGACCGAAGGTGCTATGTCTTCCAATGTTGGCATTGGATAGTGATCGCGAAGCAGAACTTTGTTCAGGCCGGAAGGGTCAAGACAAATGCGTACCTTCACTCCTTTTGTAATAATGACCATGTTGCTGGCCCATTCTGTCGGCTCCGTCACTTTCATGATGACTCCTGCAGTGGAGCTCAGCTTTCACCTTGCTTTGCAATGCAACTGGAATCCGCCGTGCTGGATTCAACACTCCCTGGGAAACGGGCTTGAGCTTTAGACGGTAGACAATAACCCTTCAGTTGACCTAGATATTAAACCACGTCTTCGTAAGGCTTGGCAGCGCCGTAAAGCTCTGTTTAGCAGACTCGTTGGAGTAAGCAAAGCTTATCGGCAACTGTACCGCTCAAGGTCACGCCGATGTCGTCATCGACGACTAAAAACTCTGGCAGATTCTTGGTTTATATCTTTGACACTTATAGGAGCGGCGGCTGCGAGCGTGCTGACCGTAGAAGAAGAGAACGATGACGATGGCGCGCTTGCAGCTAGCGCTTAGCATCCGCTGGCAGAGGGCAGTTGCGGCCAAGTCTTGGACCAGTAAAGACGTGTCTCTTTGGGTGTCGGCCTCATCCCTAAAGGGTTCAGGGCTAGCTGCAGCCGCAAAACCCTACATCTGGCGCCCAAGGGGAAAGACCCCGCGCCGACATGTTCTGCCCGTACGTCGGATCCCACCAGCTCCTGACTTCGGCCCCTTGCACGACGACATCGCCTTCGAGGAGCTATGGGCTCTGAAACGCGCGTTTCTGGATATGGCCGCCTACGGAGTCTATGACCTCGTCCTCCAACGTCAGCTGGTCGAGACCCTCATGCGCCTCTTCCTTTCCGGGAGAATGACCCCCGACGAGCAGCCGACGAGCAGCGGCGTGCCATCATCACCCTCGAGCACCTCTGTGCTTACCGCGGCGTCCCGCTGCCCGTACACGCCATGGAGGCTGCGGCGCGCTCGTGCGCCGAGGTGGCACCTGGGGCCGACGACGAAGGCGGCGACGATGCATGCGCTGACGAGGTCGGTGTCGAGGCTCGTGCGGCGTGCCGGCACCGCGGAGACGACCAGCGACGCGGTGGCGACGCATCGTCCGCCAACAACGGCGAAAAGAACGTGATCGCCGAGGCGTATGCATCGATGGACGAGGGGATCACCGAGAAAGATGCCAACGCTCTCAGAACGGCGAAAGAGAGTGCGACGGCGGAAACCTCGAGATCGGCGTCAAAGAGAACACGCACGGCGCGTCCACGTCTGAGGAAGCGCGTCAGGACACGGCACCGAAGGCGAACACGGAGATTGACGCTGGAGGAGACCAGAAAACTGACGACAAGGTGGGCGCTGGTTTCGTGCTGGTCGATTTCCAGGATGACGACGATGGCGTTAGAGAACTTGACGGTCCGACAGAAGATCGTGGAGGGCGAGAAGCAAAGGATGGCAAAGCGGAGAAGACGAGAAAGAGACGGAAAAGGAAGGAAAAGAGAAACCACGACGAACAGTATGGAGGCGAGGAAAGGGAGCCGAAGAAGCGTACGGTCGCCGGCGAGAACGAGGACGGTAAGGAAGACGCCAACGCCTGCGAAGCCGACTGTGAAAGTGACGAGACTCACCACGACAATTACAAAGACACCGACAAGGACGCAGATAGCGGCGACAAAGAGTCGGACGCTGAGGAGAAGACGGACGGGGAGAACGAGCCCATGAAACGGAGGTCGCCAGTATTTAACGACTACCACGTGAAGGAGTGGTCACCACCCCGACGTGAATGGTCCTGGCGGCTACAAAGGAAAAACACGACACAGCGAAACGTCTACGACAACGGCACCAGCACCAGCCAGCAACGTAAGCGCCAGGAGGTATACTGTGACTACTCTGCGCCCGCTAGCTCGGTGGGTGTGGTGCTCCACCAGGCGCATCGGCATTCCGTGCCGATGAACGTGGTCGTCAACCTGAGCGAGTCCTGTGAGCCTCATTCTTCGTGCAGCAGCGGAGTTGTTGCAGCGGCGGAGAAACAAGATTAACTTGTTTCTTAGCTGTTTTCTGGAAGCCAAAAATGCATTTAAAACGACGTTCGAATCCTGTGGATGCTTGTTTGTTCTGCAGGTGGCTACCTGATATAACCGGGCAGGTTGAGCCTGTACCTAGCTTGCAAAAAATATGCTTTCCTTCTATCTGAAGTGTAGCCGTCCAGCGGTCGGCTTTTCCACGGGCATAAGATAGAGTTTCTAAGCAGAAATCGCCCTGTGCTTCGACAGATGCTACTGCTTGCTCTTTCGAATGAAATCTTTTTGGCATATTCTTGCAGGCTATGGCAAAGAGATTCCTTCCACCACATTTCCTGCACGTGCGTCCTTTTGCTGGGCGTTCACGGTCGGTCTGATGAACCTTTGCGCACTTTGTACAACGCCGACCTTTCGCTTCACATAGCGAGTTATCTCGTCTGCGTAATCGCTTTTCGAGCACACCTGTATTTCTTCACACTGTTCTTTGCCATGTTCACGTGAACGACACATTTCTACAGTCTTCGTGAAAGAAACATTTTCGGAGATTAGCTTTTCTTGCAGCATTTATCTCTAATTCCCAGAATATTACGGCTTCTAAGCATACGCTCTTCAAGCTGCCCAAACTCGCAACTTTTTGCTAGTACTCGTAGGTCTGTCAACCAGTCGTTGAAACTTTCGCCGTCCTTCTGGTCGCGCTTTCCAAAGCGGAATTCATGGTAGGCCAAGTTTAGAGCTGGTTTGTAGAATGCCTCAAACTCCATTTTCAGTGCTTCTACGTTCGATTTCTCTTCCTCAGCTGCAAAATCAAAAGTGCTTTACGTCTTGCGCGCGTCCTTTCAACTAATCATGAGAAAGGCGGCTGTCTGTACCTCTTTCGTTTGCTGGTTCAGGCATGTTGCCGTTGGAAAGAGCTCGAACTCCTGCCGCCATGTCTTCCAGCTTTGCCATACGTCTCCTGTGGTGTCCAGGGCTTTCGGCGGTGGCAATAGCGTGGCGACTGGGCCGCTGGCCTGCTGGAGCTGTTCCCCGTTCTGCATGCTTGTAGGAGGTTGGGACCTTCGAGCCGCCCCTGTTGCCTTGCTAGCCGTTCGCTGTTCGTTCGTCGGCTGCGTACATCGGCTGCAGTCCGACCACTTCTGACACCGCGCTCTTACATACATCCTATCAGGGAGCGTTGCCACCAACCGAGCACGCGTGTGCACGACTGTGCATTATGTCACACCTATGACGGAGGGTTCAACAATGTCTTTTTATAGGCTTGCGTGAAACGTTCGACGGTGTTGTGCGCGATGAATTACTCCTCAAGCTTGAAAATTCAGGAATCCTTGGGATGTTTGTTTCGTGGACAGCTACTTTTCCAACTCGAAGCGATTCGTTGACATTAATAGTGGAAAATTGGGCTGTCTTTCAGTGTGATATCGGGTGGGCCACAAAGCCGTGTACACCGCCCTCTTTTTTGTTATACATATCGCAGACATTGCCAACAAGAACAAAACTAGTGTAAGATAGAAGTATGTCCTAATAATCGTGTTCTCTTTAAAGGGACACTAAAGGCAAATGACACTTTATGTTAGAGTGAAAGGTCAGTGTTAGAGAACGTCTAAAAGGGCAATATTATAAGGAGCAGCGCTTTAAGAACCGAGAAATAAGAGTATGTAGGACACGATTCTCGCCACCAGTGAGACGCTCTGGAAAACAAGCCCGATGATGTAGTAGGGCTTTAGTACAATTAATAAGTATGGAAACCACCCATGACAGAAAAGATCATTTGAATGTTTTAGAAGAAGCAATGAAATGCCACCTGTCCGTTTAAGTTTGAATAATGCAGAAAAGAACTTGACGTCACCCTTGACAACGACGCACGTTCCGTTTTCGCCGGGTTGTGCTTCGCTAAAGTGCCTTGCCCCGTAGCACCCTAACGCCGCAGTCGGCCAGTAATGCCCGTAAAGGGCTGCATCAGCAGGCCGCATCAACATGGCTGCATCAGCAGGCCGCTATCAAAGGCGGGTGGTTTGAGTTGCGTTGACTGTATGCGGAGCACTAAAACTCGGTTTTAGATGCGAAGTATCCTTGGTTGGGGGTATGTAACGCGGCGTGGTCATCCGCACGCAGCGTTGCTAGTCCGCATTCACACAACGCATGCACGACTCTCCTCCTTCCCTCCCTCCAACAGCTGCGCGTTACTCTCTCCACTTCTCTACCAGCACCTGCTTGCGCTTCTCCTGCGTCTCGCTTCTGCTCTCACGGCGCATACGCTACTCTCCTCCTCGAGTCTCTTCTCCTTCAAATAGCAGAGCGCTGCGCGCGTTCAGTCCAGCGCTTGCCTCGGTTGGCTCCTCTGAGATGCGGGCTCGACATGCCGAAATTCTCTCCTGCGCAGCGCCACGATGATGGCCAGCGCATGCGTGTCCCCTCCCCCTCTCTCTCCTCTCCTACGCTGCCTCTCTCTCGCGCGCCTGTCGAGGTTCCCCGCACGCCCTGTGAGAATTAACGGCCAGGCTAGAGGGAAGACACGACGCGCGTAGTGTTTCCTCTTCGCGTTCCATGACGCGAGGTCGGTAGCATGCCCAGCGAACGCCAACGGAACGCGATCGTGCAAGTGCTCCGGCTTCGCATCGCCTCATGGTCCCCTTTAGCGGGAGATGGTGTAATTTTTTCTTTCATAAGAAAAACTCTTTGGCGGGAAACGAGCACTACGCAGTTTCTGGAACAATATTTCAACAAGCCACGTGGACCTATTATTTCCCTTTAGTTTCCCTTGAAACAAATTGCTCCTATCCATGATCAAATCAGTTCCCCATAATTTAAATAATAGTAACACATTGTGCAGGTGCCGGAAAGTGCAAGTAAACACAGATAAAAGCGTACTACCACAAATGGCGCCTAAGAAATCACCCAGTTTAATAAGCATACACTAGGTTCATCACAGCTACTTGAAGTAAGTAGCGAAAGATATCCAGGAGTCACCATTAATTACGCGCTGTCATAGAAAAAGTGCATAAATAATACTTGTGCCTCAGCCATTGCAAAATAATGCTTTTGGAACGCATGCTTAAAAAAACCATTCACTTAATAAATGCTATGTTGCCTCTTGTAATTAGCCCTAAGCTGGAATACTCATGCAAAGTTTGGAATCCGTACACAAAAACAAATCTAAATAATAATAGAGCTTAGTGAAAAGCGGATATATCCATGTGTAATGAAAGTTTAACAAATATCCCCATCGAACATATGAAAATCAGGATCATCCACACGCACTTAGAAGGTCGAAATAGGCATGAATTTCGTAATGTACTTTGAAGTGTAGCGATTAGGAATTGGTCGATATGCCCAACGCTTGGTTCGGGGGCACCGATCGTGCTTGAGACGGTTGGCGGTTTTAGCGCTGCTGGGCAATAAAAATTCACACATGTGGTTGACTGTGATCCTCCCACAAAACCCCCATCCTAGAACTACAATCCCGCTGCCTACGATTAACCATGCCTGAAGATGCGAAAGAAAGAAGTAGAAAAAGACCGGGACAAAAAAACCCATATAGCCAAATACAGAGAGAAGAGAGGAAAAGAAAGAAATAGAGATGAAGAAAGGAAGCGAAAAATTGCAAAGTTTGCAAAACAGCAACAGCGTGGACTACCTAGGCGCCCCTGAGCTATGCTGTCTCTTTAGCATTGTGCCTCCGGTGCAAGCAAGCTAGGCTGAATTATTTCGCGCCAGACTTCACGCCGCTTCACCGCCTTCGGCGTGTTTTGGTGTAACTAAGAAACATCGCCTTAACACTAAATTTAAAGAAGTGCCGATTTGCAGCATGCCAGTTGACGATATGACGATGCAGATCACGTTGTAGATCCAGCCACTGTTCTAGCCATCGCCGAGTTCCTTATACGGGGGTCTATCAAGGAACTACGCAGTTGTATCGGCCTGTGCTCCACCGACGCAGTTAGGTTTCTAATGGCTGCCAGTAGTTAATTTCACCTCGCAGTTTGCATTCCAAAATCTCGACATCATTCCACTCTTATCCACACTATGCGCACGCAGCAGTATTGAAAGCTTACCGGCACCTTAGAGAGCGTTTCTTCTAGCAGATACCAACAAGCCAATTCACATGTAACCGTGTGCTGCCCGGTGCAGACATAAACTTTCACGATTGTGTAGACATAATGATTTGTCAAACACTAGTAACAAGTGCAACATTTCATGTTCTTCGGAGTTTAACGGACCGGTGCGGCTCGCCTTACACTGCATGTGTTCTAGTCGGATTCTAGGTTCGTGATTCGTATGCACGGGTCGTCGCTGACAAATTTTACGTAAAGACCAGCTTCGGGAGGCATCGTTGGATGGCCGAAGTATAAAAGATCATATTTCTCATCTAGAGCAGGCGTGCCCGGCGTGTATTTATGAGTTGACAGCATGCGTCTTCAAGTGTTGGGGCGAAGGTCCGTTGCGTTATCCTCCAGGGTGACGCTATATTGATCTCATCTGCTCTCAATTTTTCGGACACGGCGAGCTGGCTAGCGTAGACCTGTGCCATATGTAGCAAGTTTGTGTTGATATGCAAGCTCTGATTAAACGTGTAAGCTTTGTCACAACAGCACGATGAGATGAGATGTTTAATCTGAAAGAAAGTGCAATTCGTGCTTACTCTTGCCATGCTGTATTCCTTGTACCGACATGAGTTATAACGTTGAAAGCCCATGGGAGGGATCCATCTCTGCAAAGAAATTAAGTTATAATTCGTGTTACCAATAGAGCGGTAAAGGAATCAGGCAATCCTTTTTGAGCGTCGCCAGAAAACGCTGCCGATTGGTAGTCGAGGTTCCTGAGAACACCTGAGCCTAATATTGTAGCGCAGCACGCGGCCTGGAATTTACAATTATTTCTCGAAGTCAGCAGGAAATCGCTTCCTCTCCACAGCCATTGGCTGATGTCCACAGCCATTGACTGATGTGAGCATCGTGTACTACAAAGTAACCGTAGTCGCCGCAAGACGCAGCCACGTGATTTTTGCAGGAGTCGATTCGAGACGCAATCAACTCCTTTAATGAAACCATTTTATGATTACTTAGAAAAGTGATGCAGGGGCCCTTAAGAGGAAAGCATAGCTTTTAATCTAAGCTGTACTGTCCAACTAATCAGCTACGACGTTTTGCCTAGAATGACATGTTACTTGATAACTCCAGAATGTTTTCTCTGCGACAGGAGGATGATTCAGAGACTGATAGTTTTGTTGTGCTTGCTGATATAGTTGCTTTCGATATGTGGCTTATCAATGTTTTTTAGCTGATATATTACGAAAAAAGCGAAAAAAAAACGTCACGTTGCATCTACTTTCTATCCTCCAGCTTAATCTACCTTCTATTTTCTTTTTACATTCACGCACCTCCATTGGCTTTTTGCACAATTTGATTGTCAGAAAATCTCACGCGATGCAAAAAGATCATTTCTTGCGCCAGAGGCCAGCGATGCTCATGTCGCCTGAGAGAGGACGTGATGATGAGTTTGTTTTAATCAGGCATGCTAAAGCAATTATTCCGAATATTACTGAGAAAGCTAATTGCCTAAAGCGAAATAGAAAACAAATATCGGCCATCGCAAAAACATGCCAGATGAAAAAAAAAGACGCTCATCTTTCCATGACAGACTCTTAAAACAGTATCTCGTCGTTAGCGGCACATTGGCAGTACAAGTTATGAGTATATCCTACTATCAACGGCACCCTATGAACAGTTTGCCGATACTCTTACTTTCGAAATAGCACCCTACATCGTGCGTCCGCAAACCCACTCATCAGTCGACTCAGTAAGACTAACTGCCCCGCCACGGTGGTCCAGTGGTTATGGCCATCGACTGCTGACTTGAAGGTCGCGGGATCGAATCCCGGCCGCGGCGGCTGCATTTTCGATGGAGGCGAACATGTTTGAGGTCTGTCTACTTAGATTTAGGTGCACGGTAAAGAACCCCAGGTGGTCGAAATTTCTGGAGCCCTCCACTACGGCGTCTCTCTTAATCATATCGTGGTTCTGGGACGTTAAACCACACATATTATTATTACTCAATAAGACTACACTAAGACCCAAATCGAGGCTTGCGTTTGAGTCCGAGTGAGTCTGGCTGACAAATATTGAGTAATCCTGAGCCGAGTGAGTCCGCTGGAGGAAACTTTCGGCGAGTTGGAGTCCAAGTTAGGCTCAAGCGCAAGATATATTTATTGAGCGACTCTGTAGCTCAGGGCTACAAGAATCCGACCAGGCAAAGACGACGGAGACGAGTCAAGCAGCACTGGGCGGCTGCGCGTGTTCTTTTTCGCGTCTGTGTATATAGTTCCAGATGAAATATACATTTTGTCATCTCACAGCATCAACATCTGTCTGCTTGTTTCCACAAATTGGTGACCCGGACTTCTGATCGCTCTCACTTCCTGATTTGCGCTCGCCTCAGCCCCTTCGCTTCGCTTACTGCTGCCAGGAACTCGATCACCGAAGCCCTTCCCGAAGCCGACAGTCATGACCACTGAGTAGGTACTGTTATCGTCGCCGCAGCCCGGTGAGCCCGAAGTTTCAGCTCTCAAGCTCCCTGAGTTCTGGTCGTCGGGCTCGAAACTTTGTTTCATCATCGTGGGGTCATTGTTCCGTCGTCATCGGCTCATCTCGCAGTTCACCATGTATTACCATGTCGTCGGAGCTCTTCTGCCTCATACTGCTGCGGTCATTCGCGATGCTCTACTCTCTCCTCTTGCCGATCATTCTAATGACCATCTTAAGGAGATCTTACATTAGAGGACTCGGCGATGATACCACTTAAAACTGCTTACATTAGAGGAGCTCGGCGATGATACACCTATTACCTGCTGCATCGCATGCAAACCTTGGCGCTCGATCTCGCTGCGTCCCCGAACACCGCGCCTCATCCGACAAATTTTCTGCAGCGCCTTGCAGCACAGGGCCACATGGCTCTGACAGCGTGTCCAGCATCAACACAGGAATCTCTTTCTCAGCTGGCTGCCAATATTATGGGTGTTGGTTTTCCCTCCGTGGCCACGCTTCGTCACGCACAAGACCCTTCGCCCAACAGCACAGCTAGTGGCGCCAGTTATGCTCGTCTCCTCGCTGCTAATGAGGAGCTCAGCGGAAAGGCAGAACAACTAACAGCTCAAGTGGCCACCTTCCACACAAACCAGCCGCGTCCGTTATCACGAACTCGCCGCCCCAGCCCTAATCACTCCGGCCGCCGTTCTTAGTCTCGATGGCCTTTGCGTGCGCTAAGCTTTGCGTGCGCTAAGCACTAGGATGACTATCGACAGCATTGTTAATACGTGGGAAGCGACAGCGCCGAACAGTGATGGCGACCGTTGTTCCAGGCCCCAGTCACAGCCGCCTCTTCTACGTGACTGACAGTCGCACCAAGGTCCGCTACCTCGTCGATACCGGCGCTGGAACCTGCGTCCTTCCTCCTACATTGGCTGAAAGAGGCCATCCTTGCGAATCTTTTCTTGTCACCGCGGTCAACGGATCGACTTTCCGAACTTACGGCCAAAAGTCGGTGACTCTTGAAATTGGCCTTATACGTACCGTTCGCTGGCTCTGTCATCGCGGACGTGGGCCAACCAATAATCGGAGTCCACTTCCTATGGCACTGAAAGCACGTCGTCGACATGCGGCATACCCGCATCCTGGCCTCTCAGACAAGCTTAGCCGTCCAGGGCGTTTTCTATCGCGCTTTATCACTCCCGCTTCTTAAGGCACACACAACGGTTCCCGACTCTTGGTGAAGTGTCGTTGCCGAGTTTCCAGGTGTCTTCGTACCACCCGCCATTCAGTCCTCGACCGCCCACAGCGTCACATTACATGGTCACGAAGGGCCCTCCCGTATTTGCCCGCGCTCGTCGCCTCGCACCAAATCGTCTCGCTGTCGCCCAAAAAGGAGTTTGAGTACATGCGTGATACTGGTATCATTAGTCCTTGGGCCTCACCACTCCACATGCTCCCCAAAAGACTGTTGATTGGCGTCCATGCGGTGATTACCGTGCTCTTAACAAGGCCACTGTTCCGGATCGGAACCCGATTCCCCACATCCAGGATTTCACTTCGGCACGGCACCGCTGCACCAGTTTTAGCAATATTGACCTGGTCAAAGCCTATCACCAAATCCCAGTCGATCGCGCAGGCATTCCGAAGACCGCCATTACAACACCCTTTGGCGTGTTCAAATATCTAGGCATGCCATTTCGTCTTTGCAACACGGCACGATTGTTTCAACGTTTCGTCGACCAGATGTTACGTGGCTTGACCTGCTGCTTCGCCTATCTCGACGATATACTCGTCTTCAGTACGTCTACTGAAGCCCACAAGCACCATTTACATCAAGTGCTTGAGAGACTGACCAAGTTCGGCATGTTTGTTAACGGCCCTAAGAGGGAGTTCGGGGTCACGCAGCTGGACTTCCTCGGCCATCGCGTCAACGCACACGGCATTCGTCCACTACTGACTCGTGTAACTGCCATTCGTGAGTTTCCTCCGCCACCCACCACCAGACAGCTGCGTGACTTTCTCGGCCTCGCCAACATTTATCGTCATTTCATGCCTCGCTGCGCCGACATACTGTAGCATCTCAACAACCTTCTCACGGGCGTGAAAACACCGACTACCCTAGTACCCTGGAACGATGCGGCGGAGCACGCATTTAGACATATGAAAGCAGCCATTGCCGGCGCTACACTCCTCGCCCACCCTAAATGCGACGCCCCAATATCCGTCATACTAGACGCATCTAAAACTGCCTTCGGCGCCGTCTTGCAACAGTTCGTTGCTGAGTGAGCTCCCGTTCTTTGCGACGTATGACCCACATTAAATCTAAAGTGGGAATTCATTTGCATGAAACACAAACAAATGAAAGTAGTACATGTGTATCGTTCAAAGGCTCGTAAGTTCAACTGGCCCGTCACGTTGCACTGCCTCTAAAATGCAATACAGTCTGTTTATGAACCACCTCAAATGCACGAATCGCAGCTCCATCGAAAAAACGCCCCTGGCACTGAACTATGAAAAGCACTCCCCGCATATATTTACAGAGAGGTCTTTATTCCAGGCTGATTTAGGGGCCTAACGGCCCCGGGTGGGCCTCCTCAGGACATTCTGAATAAAGTGATTCCACTCACTGGACCCATCAGGAGAAAGCTCGCTGGCAAAAAAGTTAGTCACCAAGCTTCGCCTTTGTGTTTTGAACGCGATAGCGAAATCCGGCCCCGAGTCACGTCACATCACGTCACGTCACCACTTCGAACACTAAGTGCATACTTATAAATGTGTGTTACACACAAACGCACACAGACACACACGCACGCGCGCGCGATGTTCTATAGTAATGGTACAGCTTTTCGATCTAAACACTTCCCTGTGCTAGAGTCGAGATATGTTTCTCAGAATGCCTCAAAAATGGCAGCGCATTATCTAATGCTTGCTGTTTGCATGATATGTTTTCTGCTAGCATGGACATAGTTATCCATTTTGGGAGGTGTTTACAAGTTTGAGTGTGTTTGTAGCGACAACGGGTGCCCTATCCCGGCTTTTTCAAAGCATGGCGTAGTTTTTTCAAAGCATCAAACGTAGTTTGATGGCCTCGCCAATACGCATGACCTTTATGTAGTGTTTTTTTTTCGAAGCAGTTGCAAGTAACATCGTGGCTTTCTGGTAGGACACCTGCTTGCCATGCAAACGGCCCGGGTTCTATCCTCAATGAGACCAAAGATTTTTATTGTTTATTTTACATGCGTCCTTCTCCATTATTCGATCACGGGCGATTTTTCCCTCACACGCGACGCCGTCAGCGACGCCGACGGCGCAAGTTCTGCGAAACGAGCTCTCTAACGCTTAGAATAACAGAGAGCTGATTTAGTTGGTAAGTATTCATTCTAAAAAGACAGGGCGTGCAAACACGGACACAAGAAAGAAGTCAGGACACCACAAACACCTAACGCTATCGCGTTAATAAACAGGCACGCCCGATAGGCAAGAAGATGCAAGATACACGTCACTCTCCCATGGTAAAAGCTTGCTCTGGCCGCCACAGAATAACGGCAATGCGGGCGTGTTTCCTCTCCCCGCCTCTTGCAAGACCGATAGCGGCTATGCAGTGGCATTCTCACTGCCGCCCATTGATGCACAGTAAGCACGGTGAAATGTGATGTTTCACGTCCACCAGAAGTGCGCAAGCTGCAGACCGTACGTACATATGACGTGTGTTCACGTGACGTTACAACTGACTGTAGGCAACAGAGACAGATCAAATGACTCGAGATAGTGTGTTCTATTTTATAATAGACCTCTTTTCGCTATGGTTCAATAGTCGAAGTTTCGAAGGAAACATGTCGCACTGGTTAGCTCAAGGATTTACAATGTGCAGGCTGATGCTTGCAAAGAATCCCCTTAGGTCCCAAAATCTGTGTTGAAGATACATCTGCCATGCCTACCGATGCGACCTGCCTCTTTCGGCACGTCCGGCAGGCTCTTGAGTGTTGCCGAAGCGCTACAAGTAGACCCCTTGTTGAAGTGATGTCGCTGCACCATTGTAGCTCGTCGCACGGTGCAGCAAAGAGCCCGCGTAGGGGCACCCTGCTCAAACAACCTTGTCGTTTTACAAATTTCTTTCTGAGAATGAGAGGAGGGAGTGACATGAAATGTCGTTGTACGGTAAATTTTAGCATTAGCTCTGTGGCAACCGAATTTTAAGGAAGGTTTACTTCCACCCAGTAAATTTGGAGTGGATAACAATCGATTAACGGCTTTATCTGGAAGAAACTTCTGAGTGAGTGTATTGCTCCTTCCGAATGCTTTCTGTACCTAACGTGCTTTCGCACTGCCCCCAGGATCAGAGGCACGTCACCTGGTTTTGCACTACCTGCGTGATCAGACACCTTTGACGAAGCTTGGATGTCATATGATAACGTCATCTTGTTAAATTACGTCACGTGACGTCATGATGGTATCACAGATTTTTGTATCCGTGCGTCACCAGATACCATGATGATGAAATTTTGCATCGCTCGTGTGTCCCCGACGCCGCGGGACACCGACGGTCAATTTTCGCTTTTATGAGGCATCTAATGGTTTCGCCTTATTACAAAAGGCCCAGCCTGCGCGGAACAAGCATTAGTCACAGCAAAAGCTGCAGGAGCGGTCTTTCTTGAGCCCGTTTAAACTCTGTTGAGGCATTGTAAGCTCCCTTGCAGCTGCAAGTACAGCGGTAAGGTACCTTCTACGTCATAAATCATCGTAATTGTGCAAAGCATTAGGTAACCATTATTCCACTATTCATCATTCTGCGGAGAAGCGAATTACGCGCTGAACATCTGCATTATGTGCACTTTATTGGTGCTGTGGCTGATGACGTTGAATAAATATGGCTGGGCCCTTTTTGATTGATAGGAAGGTGATGCGTGGGAGAGGGTTCAAACGAGCTACTTCTTACACAACTCGCATTCTGAGACGCCTGCACTTTTACCACGCTATAATACTCTGTTAACGAGGTTGCTCGTCTGACCTGGCGCCTGTATGGTGTCTTTTTGTTGGGGAGTTTCAAGCACTGCCTTGGTCCTATGGTGAAATACTCAACTGCCGCGAAAGGACCTGGGTGCAAATCCCGCTCTATCCTGGATTTCTGTTTCTTATTGCTCGGGATAGCAGTTACGGATGCCGGCTGCGGCGGCGGTGGACAACTATGCTACAAAAATGAATAACGACGGTTGGCTGAGCTAGTTCGCGTGTTTCCATGTTGAATTGAATATGCAGTGCGTAAAACGAGGACTAGTAAAGAACGACAAACGCGGGCGCTGTATTAGTCGTTCCTTGCTCGTCCTCATTTTCTCATGCTTATTTCAGGAAAGTCATGTTATGCGGCCCTTTGGGGATCAACTAAATGATTCCAAATTTACAAATTATTTCTTGAGAAAGGTATTGTATTTCATATCGCACTATAGGTTTATATTTTGCGTTTTCTCATTGTATTGAACAGGGCTGGGCAGAGATACTCAGAAAAGTATTCCGGAATATAGATATCGAAATACATGAACTGGAAGCCTAAAATACAGATACTGAGATACATTTGCCTTTAACGTAAAGGGATATTTCGGAGATACTTTTGCAATAAGACGAAAAAAGTATTCCAGAATACAGTTACAGCGATACAGATACCGGAATACTTTTTTTTTATTTCAAGGATGCTCATACTACGCAAAGACACTTATTAGTGCAGCATAATGTGGTACTTAAAGTTAAAGCGCATCGAAACGTTCAGTTCATTTATTTATTTATTACAGTGCCCTCAGCGCCATTAAGACATTGCAGGGGATGGGGGTGGACAAAGTACATAATTAGTAATAATGACATAATTACAAGTATGAACTGCAATAAAAATACACTATTTCACAGCAACAGTAACAAGGATTGGTCACCGAAATCGACATATTTGGCCAACAAACTAAGCTATGCTAGAAATAGCACACTTTAAGCAAATCACTCGAATCACTAATTAACACCATTGAATTGAGATAAAGCACACATTTATATTGAAGATCTGCTTTGCTGAGAAGGTTGCTGTGTAGGCTTCTCAAATAGGGTGTCTTCTAACAGCGTCGGTTCATCCTCAGCAGAAGACTCAGGAAAGAAAAAAGTCTGCCTACCGCTGAAGGCGAGCACAAATTCGTGTTATAGTGAATAAATATTGCCTTCATAGCCGCATTGCATTGCAGCGTGGTGATCTCTGCTCGGGTCATCTAGATACCGAAACGCTTCCGCCCTCACTTGGGTTGTTCTGACTGTTCAGAATCCGAAGTCTCTCCCCATCTTCGGAATCCTAAGCCGTCTGACCCTGTCGGCTTCAATGAAGCTGTCACCACCACCGACGCTACCAGCACCCATTTCAGAAAGCCGCAACAGTCGAAGTCGGCTCCGGCGGTGGGGGAGCCTGCTACCACAAAGACCGTTTCACGCATGTAATCAATTAGGAACGCACCCTGACATTGGAGAGGTGGCTGAAGGAGCGTCAAAGATAGCCATCTTCTAGTCACTTCCACCGCGACTACGGGAACTGCTGTTGGAAGTGCCGCCGCTTTGAGAACTGAACGCACGCGAAGCATTGCAAAGCCTGTTCCAAGGCGGTATCCGCGCGGGGAGTCGCGAAGTAATCGCTTGCCACCCGAAAAAAATTGGGCGTGCTGCACTGACCTTGAGAGACAGCGACTTTTGTCGGCAGAGGCCGACAACACTGCCCCCGCGATTCTGCCGTCTGCGGCGTCGCGCGCTTTACCCCATGGACCATTCTGTGCTTGAGGGGAAACCATCGCCGCCCTATCTGTCGGTGACCGGCGGCGCGCCTTTGCTTGTCGTGGCACAAAAAAGAAAAAAAAACGCCATTCCCCCATTGGAAACACGCCTCACCTCATTTTCGACGCAAAAAAAACAATGTAACGGGATACCCATGTCCTGCATAGTATCGCGATACAGGCGATACATCGTAAATGTATTTCACTACTGAGATACAAATACATTTTTCAAATGTATCTCGATACAGAAATACAGATACTCAAAAGTATCTCTGAAATACTATCGCGGTACTCTTGTATCGCGATACTGCCCAGCCCTGGTATTGAAGCATAAAACTCAGTGTTTGATTCTTCGGGGTCAGCAACTGAGTGCCGTAGTGATGACATGTATTTAAATATATCTTTCCATTATTTTCCCCGCATTATGAGACGAAATTGTCCACAGAACTGTTGTGTTAGACCTGTGATATGCTCAAAACCCAACTAAAATCAGGCTTACTGATAAAGAAACCTACAAACGTGAGCAGAATTCTATCGAAGTGGTTCCGGTAGATTTGATTTCGTTTACCAAGCGTCTTCTAGTGCTAATGCTGCTTTTGTTAAGATGACAGGGTAGCGTACTAAGCGGCGCGATATCCTTCTACTCTTTAGTGTTCCCTAAAAAAGGCACTGTGACACTTTTCCAAGTAAACATTGAATGGCTTTATTCCGGGAGTTGATTGCCTCACGAATCGGCCACCGCAAACATTTAGAGAATCCGTCAAGTACGCGCTGTTATTTCTTTCTCTCTCCTCTCGTCCCGACGAGTGCGCTGGAAGCGAAGCAGGTACGGTTGGCACGGGGGAAAAAGTTACGTCACGCGCGCGTCATGACGTTAAGCACTTTATCTTTTTTTCATCGAACGCGCGCCCTACACTCTCAAACAAAAAAAAAAGTATGCGTGACTCTTTTCGGAGAGTTCTGACTTGCCACGTATAGGACTCTCTTTAAATAGTCACGGTGACTGTCCTCGTCGGTCAGGGTCGGCTCGCTCTAGGAGAGTCCCCTGACCCTCTAGGAAGAGTGGAAAGACTCTCATCCGGAGAATCACGTTACGACTTATAGGGTGTCAGACGACCCTTGCCGGTAACGCTCCTACGGGGGTCAAGGGACCCACACCGAAGCATCAACGACTCCACAAGTATTTTAAGCTACTCATTTGACCCTTGCTCTACTTTTGCGCGACTACTGTTGAAAATAGTGGAGTATTCATTTTAAGCAAGTCCAATAATACTTACCGTTCTGTCCAGCGACTGTAAAAAAAGAATAGTTCAGTTTTACCGTTATTTTAATAAAACTCGTCAAAACAACACATATTTTCCAGCAAAGTTATATAGAAAGCGCAAAATGATGGTCTGTGATTTCCTATTAAGAAGTTCATTTTAAGCAAGTCCAATAATACTTACCGTTCTGTCCAGCGACTGTAAAAAAAGAATAGTTCAGTTTTAGCATTACTTTAATAAAACTCGTCAAAACAACACATATTTTCCAGCAAAGTTATATAGAAAGCGCGAAATGATGGTCTGTGATTTCCTATTAAGAAGTTTGGGTATACCTCATTTACATGCTTCTATGAGTATAGCCAACTAAAATGTGTGACTGTGATGTGCACAGTGTCATATGGTGCTAAATGAACAACAGAAATCGCCATCATGTTTCCATATTTATTCCTTATGATTAAGAATAAATCAAAAAGTGGTGACGGCTTGAGGCATCAGACTTGTGGCTTGCTAGGTTGTTGCTCCTGTCCAGCGTGAGCACCATGAAAAACGGTATCTGAAAAGCAGAACGTGATATTATGATGAGAAAATGAAATTGCAGTAAAGGTTTGCAAAACCTACACAATAAGTGGTTCCCACAGACATAATAACGGCTAACAACAAAACAACAAACACATCCTCCGGCAGCCAGGGGCATGCCATGAGCGGTTATTGACCGCATGTTTTACAAACTCTTAAAAAATTCTGAAATACTCAGACGAACAGATGCGAGTACAAGGGCCCGAATGACACTCAGCGCGTGCGTACGCCGTCTACGTCGAGATCAGACATGTCATATGCTAGAAATTAGCGCACATAACTCCCACAATCACGTACACTCATTCGATTTTGTTATAGCGCCCAACGTAATCGCAGCGTATGCAAACCACGAAAACAGCAAACAGAAACGAGGGAAAAGAGTGCACGCCGGCGGCCGCAACAACGCGCGCCGTCGAAAGTCTACAGCTTTTTCACTTTTCCGGCGAGGCGGGTCCAACTTGAATGACTAGCGTGTACGTTCTGGAATCCACCGTACTATATCTGCACCTGAAACTACCGTCTTTAAGCCAACAAAAACCATTACATATAGTGCGTCTGAGCGTTCTGTACACAGGCTTTTTTTTTCACGTTCCCACGCGTGGAAGCACGCTGCACACTCAAGGTCGATGGAAATGTTATTATGAAGTAGACTAAAGTGCATTTCAAAACGACATCTTGCACCTTCAGTAGTGCAGACACGACGTGCGATCAGCAAGAAATGACCCTCGATAATTGTTTGCATCGCTCACAGTTGGGCATCCGCAACAGCCCCGCGGACACAGGCTACTGTTGGAAATGGCTGGCAGATAACTTCCACAGAGCTGCTGCAGACGCCCAACTAAAGCTGTATAATTAGTACCTACGAAAGCAGTATACTCACCGCTAACTGGCGCTCGTTGTCGGTGTCCGCAGCTCCATGAATATTCCGCCCTCCAAGCGTCACTTCGTACAGGGAGCCGCCGTCAACACCCCCGAAGACGCGCAACCAACGCAACCATGCAACGCATTCCAATTCCTAATGCCCACGAACTATAGGTGGCGCGCCGTGCTTTTCAAGATGGCGCCAGGAGGAGGGTCAACCCGGTTTGTTAGCATAGGAACAGATAGTACGTGCGGACTGTACGGCCCGTGCCACTTTCACCGGATGAAGTCATGAGCTGTGCTGAATTGGATATGAGACTAAACTACTTTCCCAAACCATGGAAAGTGCTAAGTACTCGCCACCTAATTATTTGCTGTGGCGTGAAAGGTTATATTTTAGTTCCGTTACCGTGCATAACGATGCTTTGCGAAATCCTGTGCGTGCTACATAAAACTGCATGAACTAAAATTGACGTATGAGCAGAACGCCACTCCGAGGTAGTACGTACCGAGCCAAAGTTTATAGATACGTTGTACCGAGCCTGCCTTACGGATTTGCCGCAGTAGTAGGCCGCAAGCGAGTAGCACCATCGCTGCTGCACGGGACCGCACGTTTAACGTGGTGATGGTTTGCAAACATAGTACGCCGTCGTCATTACTTGTGCAGTCGGGAACGCGGAGTTACGTCTTCAACGGAACACAAGCATTTAACTTCCCATTCAGTAGCGCTTGTGTCACAGCCATGCTGAGACTCTAGCCGTGTGCAATTCACTTCACTCTCATGTTATAGGCTCGATCAGCACGATCGAAACACGAATATCAAAACAAATGCACACGTATCCTTTTCGCAACGTCGAAGAAGTTAGCCGAGAGGCGTGCGTTCTGGCTGTCACTGCCCGTTCCAACGCTCTAACCATTTCGCTTCTCTGGTCGAGCTCGAGCGTGTTGGCGGCATGCGGCGCTCCATAATATCCACAATAATTGATACATGCAATGCATAAGAGGAACTATGCTTTTATTTTGATCTCGCTCAAGGATATTATACATTAAATACAATCAATGTGACTTACGAGAGTGAAAGAACATTAACGCACGAGGGTACGTGAAGTGCAACTCGCTCCTCGTGAGTTAGCGGCTGATCGTTCACCGTCGCTGTCACTCTCGGTGCCTTCACAGTCTTCTACGTCGAGTGAAAAATCCTCGTCGTCAAGATGGTTTCTTCCAACATCACTGCTGAAAGCAATCTGAAGAATTTCCTCCGCCGAACAACTTCGACCACTCCACGTCACCACGTTTACAATTACAGATACGTCTGGGCGCGGAGAACATTTCGCTCTCAGATCGGTCAACCAGCAAATCGCTTGCAGTGTGCTGCCACCTATAAACAGACGTACAAAAACAAGCGGCGCAGCGCTGGCTATGAAACCAACACACTGGCGAAGGACGGCGTGGAAAGCGTTCACTTCACGAAAGGCGTGGAGCAGACGCGTCCTCGAGTGATTGAAACGTCGCTCGCACGATTATTAACTGCGCTTTGCTGACAAAGGGTAGAGGCATATTTTAATGTATCGACAACTTGAGATCGCTCAGTTTTACAACAGCACATCGCGAGCCGGCGCGACCTACCGCATACAGTGTTATGGGATTCATGCACACTAGCCTGCTATACTGCACACTAGCCAATGCTATACACAAGGTAAACAGGGTGAGCCTCAACTGAATATGTCAGACGATAACATTTAACTAACCTACGTGGCTACAGAAAGCCTCGCGAAACTGATAATATGCGTACGCTGTGGGCTAGCATTGAAAGCGCGAGTCGCCACGTATTTTCACGAAAACTTCGCGCCTCGCAAGAACGAATCAGATTTCTCGTGTCACGGAGCGCCCGGTTTGTTCACTGATGCAGGGAACATGCCAAGTCGTAGTGTTCCTTCCTTGCCAACTCGTTAACACTGAGGTTAGAACAGCCGAACAAGGGAGGGACTGCGTAGTGCTGCCATCGAGAGGACGCTCCTGAATTCCGCTTGGCGGCGCGACAGCCTATGGGCATTGCGAATAGACCAGGAGACTGAGACGACCGAGAGAGGATAGCGGCGCGCCACCCCGGCGCCAAAACCGTCTGCGTCGCCGAGCAAGGCACCACAACGGCGCCAAAGGGCAAGCGCGCGATATGTATGGCGTATACGGCGGCTCGTATACGGCGGATCTATAGTGCCAATCGAAACGCGCTTCAGGAGGGTCCAGTGACTTCTTCCCAAGTGCGAACTCTTTTTCTCTGCCTGTACCTTCCAAAAGGGGTCAGATGGACACCCGAAGAGAGTCACGGTTCCATGACCCTCTTTTGACTCTCTTTTTTCTTAGAGTACTTTCAATGTGATAGCGAGGGCGTGAGCTGGAACATGGGGGGCCTGCCGCAGCGGCCGTGGTAACTGTGTAGCACACAGTGCTCAAATCAGCCAATGGCCGTGAATTTGTGTATATGGCGCGGCCATTTGGCTATATGGCATCACTTGTCGAGAGAATAGGCAATGAAGTTTAGCTGACTTTGAGAATTATTGTTAGTTCCAGGCTCGTCTGCACTAGAATCTTTGGCTCGCGTGTTCTCAGCAGCCTCGACTGTGGACCGGCATCGTTTTTTTACCACATTGAAAACGTGTTACACGGCCCTTTTGAACCTTTGGGACGCTTTGTAAACAATTGTGTACGTCACTTGTTTTTGCTATTTGTGCCGACTAGTGGCTAAGAAACAACAAGATACATTAAGGGTTGGGTGAATTAGACCTCCTGAGGATAAACGCGAGCTCATTTGCAGTGTACTGTTGCTTATTATCATTTTCCTGGAGGCACTGCTGTGTTCGACTAGACGTTCGACGTGCGGCTTTCAATGAGCAATGGCAAAAGTCTTAAGTTTCATTGCTTGAAATGAACCTTACCGGAAACGGACACAAATTTTCACTGTATTTCTAGACTGAGATTTGATTCTTTTTAACACGAAAGTGTTTTATGCCGGGGTCCACCAAGACTTCAGTGACGTATTTCCGTCACGGAAATGACGTCAAAAAATGTACACGATCAGATGGCAAAGAAAAAAAGGCACCATCAGCGGCCATCGAACCCACGACCACTCGGTCCGCAACAACAGATGCCGGGCACGCTATCCACTGCGCCACGGTCACAAACTCAGGAGGTTTTACGAACGCGCCTTTTATATCTACCACTCTCCCGGTCGGCTGGTTGGTGTTGACCTCTGGGAGTGGTAAGGTAAAGTAATTCGTCATTGCTGTGGCCTCCGCGACTAGCACCTCCAAGCGCGTTTACGCGTCTGTCCCATTCGGCGTGTTTTCAATAGAAGTTGAGTTTTGTCAGTGTCTTAACACACCGCAAGGTGGCGACCTTTGCCCAAGCGTCGTAAAAGCGTCGGCCTCGCTCAGCGTCACGCTAAAACAAACCAAAAATAGCTTTGCGACGCGCGCCTGCCTCACCTGGCTGTAACCCCGCGTTCCTCGTTGTCGCACTCACCCAGAGAAAAATCGCGGCCGGGCTACCGGGACGACACGACGCGCTTTGCGTTTCCCTCTAGTCCGGCCGTGGTGCTTAATCAATTTTAACATGCCGCGGGATGGCGAACAAGCTCTGCGTCCAATATGCGACGCTCTTCCTGGCTATCACACCTCGTTCTCTCTCTGATTACGATTTCACCATTAACTACTACAGCTACCACAAGGGTTTGCTTATTCATTTAACATGGACGTTAGTCATCGGGATGGAGATGTACCACCAATCATCAAAGTGGGTGCATACACGTTAAACGGTGCCATTAGCTGCCCAGACATAAATATACATTGTGCAAACTCCCTTATATCAATGTACAGTAAGCATTCAGTTACTTCTCTAAGGGCACGCTTTACTTTCGCGTTATTCCGATTCCTATGACGGAGGGATCAACCGTGTTTTTATGCCTGAACGGGTCATGAATATTTTCAGGGTAAATATATACTTATTTACAATTTAATTCACATTAATTACTACAAAACGCATAAATCGAGGCATTATGACAATATTTTCGCTGCAATGTATAATTGAGAGTCATGGAGTAATGTTCTGTAAATTGCGCCCATTTGCAAAGTTTTTTATACGTGGCGTCTGAAAGGGTTAAAAAATTTTACGCTGTTTGAAAAGCAATACGCGAGGCAATGAAGGACAAATTGTTACCTGCAAAGCAATGTACTTCCATAAAGGGCCACGAAAGTTGAATTGCACCACACCCAATGAACTCCCAAAAAGGAGGACGAGAAAACACGCATTCCTGGCCATTGAAGATCCGCGTAATTCCGTCAAGAAGCAGCCGGAGGAGCGCTGCAGAAGCACCACAAAAAAAGTACCAAATATTGAAAATGAACTGATACGCTCGACGCTATCGTCACGCGTGGCTCGCAGGTGCGCCGCTGAAGGCAAGCATCTGTACGCATTTAAAGCTTCACATGTTTATGTACACTTTTGTAGGTCCACAATAGACATTGCTTCCAAGAAGGCGCTTCCGAGGAATAAGCCTGTATTGCTTGTTTAACGTTCAGTCAGCACAGTCAATTCCAAGATTCTTTACATCGAATTCAGTCAAACATTTCGTACTGCATTACAATAAAAAGCGAAATTATTCTAGTCAATGCTGCAATGTATTCATCGGCATGCCCAGAGACGAGAAATATAGAATTCCTGAAGGCAGCCAGTGCAATAACTGCTATCCACATGATGGCATGGTTCATAGCGAGCATGAAGAGGAGAATGGCATGAAAATACACTATGAAAAATATCAATGCGCGTTCTTCAGTAAAAAAACAAGTGTACCTCATAGTCAGCACGAATATTCACAATAATCTCATTTTTCTTGGCTAATCTAGTTTGAAACGTACGAATTTTCAGTAACCTATCAGAATTCTTACGCAATTGCGCCTAGCTTTCCGAAACAAGCTAGAATTCTACTTTCACTGAACGAAATCCGTCCTAAATCCGAAATGAGAAAATCGGAACAAACCGTCACTGCCTGGCGGGAATCGTACCCGCAACCTGCGCGTGCCACGCAAGAGCTTAGCCCAGAGCTAAGAAAGCATCTGTTTTCAGCAGCAGAAAGTGAGTTGTGCGTGCACTACGTGAATATATGCAACTTTGACAATGCGGCCTTGTACAGTACTCACGCATGGAAACACGGCATCACTTTCTTTACTATAACGACTTCTATGATAACTTACTCAAGATAATCGCGTCACGTTGCTACAGGTGTGGCCCCTAAAGGTAATCTTCGCTCTCATACATAAGATTTGGGGTTTAACGTCCCAAAACCACGATATGATTATGAGAGACGCCGTAGTGGACGGCTCCGGAAACTTCGACCACCTTGGGTTCTTTAACATGCACCTAAATTAAATACACGGGCCTCAAACATTTTCGCCTCCATCGAAAATGCAGCCGCCGCGGCCGGGATTCGATCCCGTGACCTTCGGCTCAGTAGTCGATACCATAACCACCGTGGCGGGGCGCTCTCATACATATGGTCGAGTCATCATTACGCCGCTATGACAAGAACTGAAGACGCTGAAAGAGAAGTAGTGCGTGCATTATCAGCTTGACTGCACACACTGCAGGGCAAAGGCATCCTCACATATTCCGCCAATCAACCCGTTCATGTGCTTGCTGCATTATCCCCGCGAAGTTCACAATCTCAATTGCCCGCCTTACTTTCTGTCTGCTCCTCGCGTGTTTGCCTTCTCTTCGAATCCAGTCTGTTACACGTAATGACCAGATGCTATCTTACTTTCACGCTACATGCCCTGTCGATGCCAACTTCTTCTAGCTGATATCGACTAAGACGTCTTAACACCAGTTTGTTGCTTGACCCTGTCTGCTGCACTCTTGTCCCTTAAGGTTACGCCTATCATTTTCATTTAGATGGCTCGCTACACCGCCTTCAATTTACGTAGTAGTGTATTACAAAGCCTAAATGTTCGCGTTTTAATCCTGAAGTGCTGGAAGTGATCCATATGTGAAATATGCCTAATAGGTCAAAGCATGAAAAGCAAACATCTGTCGATCCCGGAGTTTGTGTACTTGCGTACTAGACCTGCGTGAAACAAATCATGAAAATGTACTCTAAATCGATTGCATTTTCGAACTGGTTCATTCGTTTGCACTGTGTAAAGCTGCCCATCTCATTTCTAAATATGTTCCCCAAATCGAATGGTGGATTTCACCATCCATCTTTCTACTGAATTTTGGTGCTCGATATGATGGCACATGGTGTATGCTGTAGGGTGCTGGTGTACAAAGGCGTGGCCAGAAGGAAGGGGGGATTATGGCGCTTCAGCCCCGCCCGAAAGTTTTTCGTACTGTCATGTGCCGCCGACCAAAAGAGCCGCCGGCGCCGCAAATGATTCCGGACATTGTTTTTCTAACCTTCGTTTTCACAGTCGGAAAGACGCTTTGGTGGGAATATTGCTGACCTCTTGTTGCCCTATATCCAGATGTGCAGCGCATTAGCATCAGAAATATCTTGCAAAGAGAGGCGTAGTACCACGCATAGCCATTTCGCGACGAAACGACACGCTGATTACCAGGCTCCGCTCTCCCAAGCTGAGTCCTGCTACCGCGAAGGAGTAAGTATTGTTGGCTAACCGCACGCTCAGGATTATACTGTGCGGACGGTATTCGTGAATTCAATTTTAGCGGCAGGAGACGTCTTAAACATCGAATGATTATAGGTTGCAAGCAGAGGATCAAAACAGCGGGTGATCATCTTTCACGACTGGCCAGGGACGCGTTGTGCTCTTGCCTCTGTGCAGGCCGCGGGGAGCTGTTTTCGACAGACTGCCACCATTTTACCTAATACCCCTGACACACGGGCGAAAGTGCAGTACTTTGCAGTAAGCCCCTTGCGTTGGTCTGAAGGACCCTTTGCAGAAATACGTTGCGCTGATGACACAAGGTATCACACTAACTGCTGCGGCTGGTTCGTGGCCTCAGTCATCAGGTCAGATTTCTCACATTGACAGGGCAAAAACAGACAGTGAGAAAAAAAAGAGTCGGTGCTCGTTGAATCAGTAGCAGAGACAACACATTTAAAAATTGGGCAGGTCCCACGTACCGTGGGAATCGATGTTATACGAAGCATGCGGCGGCAAGGTGACTGTGGTGTATTTTTTACATTGAGCTAAATGTTACGAAATGACGCTCAAGATATCTTCATTCACATTGACGGGTCGACCACATTTCAATAACAATCGCGGTTGATCAATACTGTAGTGCATGCTAACTGCATCACACCTCGAATATGGGAATGTTCTGTTAGCTGCCTCTTGTGATGAGCGAAGGCGACGCGTTTGGCCTCGGTTACCGCAATTGTCACGTTCTGTAAGCAGTCACGTACTTGAAATATTACATTGCGCCGGCCCCGAGTCACATCACATCACGTCACGTCACTACTTCGATCCACTGTGACATGCACCTTCCACGTGACATCTTCCGCAAAGGTTCGCATTTCTTAGCGTACGTATATAGACGATCTATTAAAACCGCACAAGGAAGCGCGAAAAAAAAAACACGAGGCACGTGCTTCCGTTGCTGCCACACACCTGCCTGACCAAAGCATGCGATGAGCGAACCTCCTGGAATGCGTTGAAGAAGGAAGAGCGAAGGAAAGAAGAGGCGTAGAGCGGTGGCCGTATAAAATGTCTTGCAAGCCGTTTCGTGCAAACAATATGCCCTGTACTGTACAACGTAACCTCTAGTTTTGACGTGAGAACACTCGATACTGTGAACGGGTAATATATGTTATTTCCGTAACTTCTATTTTAAAGTAAATTTGTGCATTTTTAATAAAGCTATTTTAATTTTACAAATGTTACTAGATTACAAAAGTTAGTCCTATTTTATAGGTACAAAAATTTGTGAAAATGTGCAGCTTTAGTAAACGTTACCGCGTTTAGAGTGTAGCCGGGCTAAAATGTCAGTTGATATAGCCTGCGAGATCAACCTTAGATTATATTTTGAGTTGGTGAGATGTATACAGTCGAGGCTGGTAGCTCTGTAAAGTGCTGCGTACACTCCCAACTGGGTAACCCTTACTACAGGTGCAAAAAGGCACATTTATTCATTACTTTGTAACCGGTAAATTAAAAGGGTACATCGTAACTGATAAAAATATAACATACGCTATAACAAATACATATATAAGTTACATTGTAACTCCTGTAAACGTTGATATTGTAGAGGTTACGGTGTAGCCCTCAATTTGCTAATACCGAGTAGACATATTTTTGTTTTGATTGCACTCCTTTTACATAGCCAACCTATGCGTTCGCTACAATTATATTTACAGCATATAGACAACGTTGCACCTGAACATATTTTTTCATCTCGAATATCATGTCTGCCAGTTGACTGAGTATTTATCACAAAAGGTGCTCGTGCTGCAATTTAAGCTGAACTTTATGAAAAAAGTTCCCCCATCAATGCATTTCAATAACGCATTGAAAAGAGGATATAATTTGGTCGAATTGCTGTTGTATCTATATATGTGTTCTTTTTCAGTGCCATGATTCTGCATAAGAATATGTTGTGAGAACAAATCGCTCAGATATCTAGCGTCACAATACTGACTCAATTCGAGTACAAAATATCCTTAAGTGAGACATTGTGTATATGTTCCAAAGAAAGGTGCAGGCAAACCAAACACATCCCTATAGGTTGCCGAAGTAACCTCCAATTCTAACATATCTCTCTGTGCAGAGTCATCTACCATCTGTTACCTAGGCGTTTCTCCATTGTGTGTGCTATATATATATATATATATATATATATATATATATATATATATATATATATATATATATATATATATATATTGCCACGGTCTATTGGTGGAGGAAGAGGCGAACAAAGGATGTCAGTGGCTGCTGTGGCCGACAGTAAACAGCAGATTGCTTCGATGTCGCTGTTTGATCTTTCCTCTCGGGACTATAAATACACGAAACGCGAAAGTCTCTCCAGTTTCACCAATAATACTTGTGCACAAAAGAACCACTTCCAGGAATAAGTATGTGACCTTACAAGCGCAAGAGAAAATTTGGCGTGAGGGACACACACAATGGCGAAAAATACTTGCAAAAGCCTCATTTTATATATGCTTTAGGCTGGCTATAATATTGCAGTGTGTTAAGTGAAAGCACATGGCAAAGCGCCGCGGCCAATATCGTGGTAACAGTGATATTTTAACGAACTTATATTTATTTATATTATTTATATTATATTTATTTATTTATTTATTTATTTAGTTATTTACTTATTACATACTGTGGACACGAAGTCCATGCAGGGTAGAACACATTAGCTCAACAGAAGTATAACACGTTTGCAAGGAGACTACCCCTTAAAAAGAGTTTTTGAATAGGTTATTTCAGGGCAAAATAGAAGGTTACAGCATTTGGGTGATGTTGGCGAGTAGGCCTCGTCATTAGTGGACTTAGATAAACTACCGGGTCGAGTGCGAGTTTGTAAGTAAGTAACTGTGAAAGGAAAGTCGAGCCGCAATTTTTTTCGACGCGATTCAAGTGTCGGAATATCATTAGATTGCGTTAGTTCAGTTGGTGAGTCGAATGTTGAAAACTTGTTATGAAAAAACCGGATAGCCTGTCTTTGATTTTGCTCGATCTTTTTTACGTTATATTGTGTGTACGGGTTCCATGCATTGCAGGCGTACTCGAGTTTCGCTCGAATTAAGTAGTTACAGACGAGAAGTTTAAGAGAGGCTGGGGTATGTTTAAGTTTGTATGTTAGAAAACACAGTTTTCGGAAGGCAGAGGAAGATATGTTTTGCACATGAAGGTTCCAGGACAGGTTCTTGCAATTTGTGACACCTAGGTATTTATAGTTAGTGACTTCTTTAAGTGCAGAGACGCCCACCATATAACTGTTTTTAGAAGTGTTTTCTTAGGAAAATTGGTAGAAAAACACTTTTTCTACATTAAAGGTCACCTGCCATTGATCCCACCAATGAAAAATGTTACTTAGGCTTTCATTTAGATCATCCTGGTCACTAGCATGGGTGATATCTTTAAACAAGGCACAATCGTCCGCGAAAAGTCTTGTTTGAACATTTGGCTTGACAACATCAACAATGCCATTGACGTACAAGATGACCAGGAAAAGGCCCAACACACTTCCCTGCGGTAACTTGAAGGCAATTTTGTTATATGATTTTGTATGTCTGCGCCCAAACGTATAAACTAAGGTGTTGGTTTTAAAATTGTATAAACATTCTGAAGTTCGCAGTACTCTCAGGGAAGAAATTTATTAAAACGATTTTATTCAACAATATTCTGTATGAAAAATTAGGGTCCTAAGACCTCTCACGTAATGGAACTGTCAGAGGCTGTCATAGTAGTCGAACTATGGAGAATGACGAAAAAGCTAACATAAGATGCTAGCTAATTGCACTTGTAGTACTAGGTCCGTTCCTCCAGAGGCTCAAGTACATGAACTAATATGCCAGCACTGATCAAAGAAGGGAAAACAATGCATATTACAAAACAATGCATATTACATATTTGTAAAACCGAATCGCACAATAAAATTTACAAAAAGTAAATAAAATGACACTTGCAAAATGCATAAATTTCCAAGATTCTGGTATCCTCCCCGTCGAAAGACACTTCGTATAGAGGGTGGCCAGTTTTTCTAACATAATCTCTCCACCGTCATTCAACAGGTCTGATGTTACCTGATCCTCACCATTAAAGAACGGCGTACGCCAGGGAGACACGATCTCTCCAATGCTATTCACCGCGTGTTTACAGGAGGTTTTCAGGGCCCTTGATTGGGAAGAATTAATGATAACAGCTAATGGAGAGTATCTCAGTAACCTGCGATTCGCTGATCACATTGCATTGATGAGTAACGCGGGAGACGAAAACAGCTCATGATTACTGAACTGGATACGGAAAGTAGAAGAGTAGGTCTGAAAATTAATATGCATAAAACTAAAGTAGTGTGGAACAATCTTGGCAGAGAACAACGCTTTGCGATAGGTGGCGAGACACTGGAAGTTGTAAAGGAATACGTCTACTTAGGGCAGGTAGTAACCGCGGGGCCGATCCATGAGAGTGAAATAACTAGAAGAATAAGGATGGGATGGGGCTCATTTGGCAAGCATTATAAAATCATGAATGGTAGCCTACCAATATCCCTCAAGAGGAAGGCATATAACAGCTGCATCTTACCGGTACTTACCTACGGAGCAGAAACCTGGAGATTTACAAAGAGAGGACGACGCAGCGAGCGATGGAAAGGAAAACGATAGGTTTAACCTTAAGAGACAGGAAGAGGGCAGTGTGGGTCAGGGAACAAACGGGGGTTAAGGATATCATAGTTGAAATCAAGAAGAAATGGATATGGGCCGGGCACGTAGCACGTCAGCAGGATAACCGGTGGTCATTAAGGGTAGCTGACTGGATTCCAAGAGATGGCAAACGCGTGAGGGGGAGGCAGAAAATTAGGTGGGTAGATGACATTAAGAAGTTTGTAGGTATAACGTGGCAGCAGAAGCCGGAAAATGGGAGAGGTCTTTGCCTTGCATTGGGCCGCTGAAGGTTCAGGAAAGTTCTGACACCCGCCGCGATGAGCACAGTACGAGTCGCCAATGGTGGCACTGCCGCTGTTCTAGGAATGTTTACACCACGTGATACCATTGGTGGCCACTACGCCATTGTTTTATTTATTGTACTCCAACAATGACCGCACGACCTCATTCTCGCCATAGGCATTCTTTTCAAGCATTCAGCCCAAATCGACTGCTCCGAAGAAGTTGTACAGCTGGATCTGCCATTCTCTGCTTCCGCAACTTGTGCATCACCCCGTTTGTGTTCTTCTGGGTTCGCTCGCCTGTCCCCACAGTTTGCTACAGCTGTTCTCCTGACGCCCCGTCCTCCCGTCAAAGATGTGGTTGTGACGCGAAATATTGCCCTGCCAAGCACCATAATCCAAATGATCGATAATCGGGCATGCGTCCCCTTCGTCGATTTTGGATTTTCTGCTCACGTGCTTCCACATGGCATCGCCATGACGCATATCACCCCTTGGGGAGAATACGAGATCTCTTCTTTGGCCAGTGAATCCCTCTTCAGAACCAGTACACCTTTGTCGCCTATTACTTCGTCCTCGTCGACTGCGGACATTTTTAAGATGCTTACCCCTGGTCTTCCTGCAGAACAAACAACAGCTCCTCGTCACCTGCCGTCACCTTATCGGGATATATTTGACTTGAGCGACCGACCTCTCAGAGAGACACCTGTTGTCACCATCGCATCAACACCGGTGACGCGAGCCCAATTCGTGGAGGACCATATCTCGTCTCCGCTGCTGAAAGGGCCATATACAAAAAGAGGTCGACAAGATGATGCAAAAGCACATCATTGAACAATCGAGCAGCCCGTGGACATCCTCGGTGGTCTTAGTAAAAAAAAAAAGTCACAGTTTCGCCGCAAGGGCGAAGCAATGAATGCGATAGCAAGGAACTAATAGTCTCAGTTGGAACAGCGCTTCTGTTGCAAAGGCGGCCGAAGCAGCGAAGGAAACTAGCGTGCTTCAAGTGTCGAGCTGTGACACCTGATAGTTCGCGCTCATCTTCTGTTTGTTCGTTTGGCGGCGTCCCTGAGCTCGAGTGACATTCGTACGCGCCGTAACATGAGCGCGGACATCACGGTGAAAGCGTGAAACATTCCTCTACCCCTCGCCACGAGAAAACCGCGCGAGCAGACAGCGGAAGAGCAAGCTTCTCCCATGCGCAAATATAAGAAGAAGCGAGCGAGCTCGCCGACGACTTTTAAATGCGCCCGTCGGGATCCTAGCGCCACCTCGCTGGTAATGAAGAAACGCTTATTATCGCCTGCTGTCTCCGAGTCCGTCCAGCGCTAAATGGTGTGTATATAACGCTCGCCGTTAGCTACGTGGAGGATCTGCGTTTCGTGGCGTAGTGGATAGCGCCGCTCGCTGCGGATCAAGAGGTCCCTGGTTCGATTCCGCGCTTCGGAAGCATTTTTCTGAGTTATTTTTCTTTGGGGCCTTTATATATATATACATACTTATACATATACGGTGCATGACGGCGGCGACGGCGACGGCGACGGCAAAATCCAGCCGAGACTGTCCATATAATTGCTATCGCAATAAAAGGACATGTGGTGGCGTTTCTGCGTCGACTACCATCACCTCAACCGGATAAGAAAAAATTGCCCGTGTATCACGTGCTTCGCTGCAAATGCCGTCGAAAGACGATAGAGGAGCGCTGCGTTACAGTTACTATATATGCTATCTTTGGGCACCAGAGTTGCGCATAGGTCTGGCAAGCAACCATGACTATGTCGCGAAAAATCACTCTGTTTTTGCAGGCGACATGCCTACCGGGTCACCGGTCGAGATGTTCGGCGTGTCGAAGACTGGCGATTTACTTTAATATGAATGACTAGTGTCGATCCAGTTCGCTGCAGTGGCGCCATCGAGAAATACAAAACTTGGCCGCAGCGTCAGCTTCTCCGCAACGCGTGGTTGCTAGCGCGGTTTGGAAGACAGATGCGCAACTCTGCTACCTAAAGGTAGCATACAGGGGCGTAGCCAGAAATTTTTTTCGGGGGGGTTCAACCATACTTTATGTATGTTCGTGCGTGTGTATGTATGTGTGCGTGCCTATATGCGCAAGCAAAATTGAAAAATTTCGGGAGGGTTTGAACCCCCCCAACCCCCCCCCCCCTTGTCTACGCCCCTGGTAGCATATGCAGTAATTCTACGCTGCGTGAGATACGGGCGCTATCTGGCAATACGTCGGGAAACGAGCTTGTGAAGAGGGCACAGAGGAGGAAAGGTCTTTCCTTCCTCCGTGGCAGAGAGCTTTCGTCGGCGCGTCGCATTATCAGCGCAGCTTATGAAATTAGGGTCTTTAGAATTACGTATCTATGTATTTTCTATTAAAGAAACACAGCATCTAATATTTGCCTAGTGATGTTGTGCCTCAGATATGGGTAATATTTAGTTTTGATCGACAACCTTCACAAATATGAACAGCCGTACCAGTTCAAGCTGGGTGGGCAGTAAGCAAGTGGTTCAACTTTGGCAGGGTGTCTGAATCGGGTGATAGACAGACAGACAGACAGACCAAAATTTTAGCGTTTAAGTTCCCCAAGAAAGACAATCGTCTTTAAAAAATCACAGCATATCCACGGAGTGAATGATGATGAGTGGGCGAAGCTGCGGAGGTTCATCGGTAAACCGTGAATCTTCCGTGAATTCTGCCCAGTACATCATCACCGACGTGAGATCGGGCGCGTTTATACTAAAGGTTCGATGAGTTATGACGTCTTGCAGCTCACTTTAATTTTACATGTACGCTGTGAATTTTCATTGTTTAGAAAACCATTGCTTTAGAAAACATCTGGCGTCTTTCGTTAAGCAGCTGGCGTCTTTTCGTTTTGCTTTAGAGACATCTGGCGTTCTTTTGTTTTGCTTTTAGAAAACATCTGGCGTCTTTCGTTGGTTTATTTCATCAATCAACGGCGTTTTGAACAAAATTTTTATTGTTTAATCACGCACAGGAGAAATCTCACCAGGCACTACCTTGGAGGTAAAGAATTGCTGCTAATGGGAATGACAGACAGAAGAAGTCGGCTTTTAGCTAACACTTACACTTCTACTTCTACTAACGTTTCCTACTGGAACATGCCAATGGCTGCTAATGGGGAATGAGAGACAGAAGAATTCGGCTTTTAGTTAGCGCGCACGCTGCGAATTTTTTATTGTTCAGCAACGCACAGGAAGATTCTCCCACCGGCAGCACCTTGGAGGTAAAGATCTGGTACTAGCGTTAGGACTGGTTACGCACTACTACGAGGGACGAACGGGTGCCGCCTTAAGGAGCTTCGCCCTTAAAAAGATGTGAATCCACTGTCCCGCATAGATGACGCCCTTGACTGCCTTCATGAATCCAACTATTTTTCTTCAATTTATCTCTGCTCAGGCTATTGGCAAATTCGCGTTGATGAGATGGACCGGGAACAAACCGCCTTCGTAACACCAAATGATTTATACCTGCTGAATCTTCCGTGGGAAAACCTTGGCAGGAAACACCATGCCGCGCATAGGACGCGCGAAGAAGCGGGCGTAAGGCGGGCCTGCTCGTGAGCACGCAATAAAAAAGAAGTGTTCAACCAGGACAACACGGGTGTCGGTCTCTTCTCTGTCTCTATATTACTGGTGCCGGAAACCCGAGAGAAGGCTGACATCCTCCGCACCGATGCCTTACCAAGGATGAACAAATTACGAAGGCATCGAGGCGCCCTTCGCGGTGCCACAATCCGACTTCTGTCCGAGGCCGGCGAGATCCTCCTGCATGGCACAGTACCGTCTTCCGCCGACTTGCAAGAATTCATCGACGAGCTTCGCGACAAGGACTCCGCTCTCGCTGAACTGGGCAAACAGGTCGCCTACGCCCTTGAAGGTGAGGAGTTTGACGAGAAAATTACGGGCGCTATTGAGAACCACGAGAAGATCGTGAAGCCGTCAGCAGGCTTCGGTTCGCTCTTAACTCGCGTGCATCGGTTCGTCCTATCGTCGTCGAAGCCAACAATGTGAGGCATGCGGGTACAAGTGAGGGATCCAGCAACTCCACGGGAGCTGCCCACTTGGATGCCATCGGCCAAACTCTCGCCGATCACAGCACGCCACGGGCACCGGGCCCGCAAAACGCCTTGCCGAGGCTTTAAGTACCCACCTTCAGCAGCGTGAACCATGAGATGCAGGGTTTCTGGGAGCACTACGAGGCGACCATTCACACGCACCCCAAGCTCACAGACATCGAAACGTTTAAGTGCTTGAAGTCTTACTTGGCCGGTGCTACGAGGTGAGCCACCAAAGCAACACGCCTGACTGAGGAGAATTAGCAACGCCGCCGTCAAGGTGCCCACCGAAGGGTATGGCTGAAAAGATCTCGTCGATCAACACACAGACAGCCTGCTTGCCACTGAGCCGATCGAGTCTTCGTCCCAAGTATCAAAGCTTCGGGACGTGCACGATAAAATCGAGTTCAGGACCAGCTGTTTCGACAGCCTTGGCACGCCGTCTGCAGAGAACGCGGATGTTCCACACCGAGTACTGATGCGCTCATTGCCAGAGGACCTGGCGATCCTGTACCGTAAGCGCAAAGTCGGACACAGACGTCGCAGACTCTGCAGGGCAATCGAGAGAAGAGAAAGTGAAGGCAATCCTGAAATTCAATGAAGTTTAAGTGGGAAGTCAGGAGCAGAGACGAATGTCACATGGGAAAACCACTTCAGGGAATGCGTCAGCAAACTGCAAGGCAACGAGCATTTTGATACCGCCTGATCTGCCGTCCGCTGTAGCACTGGCAGCAATGTCATCATCGCGGGGTGTAACTTCAAGGCCTGGATAAACTACGTGTCCCCTAAGGGGCATCTCAAGACACGTGACGCGTGCTTGCCGAGCTACACCTTCAGAAGAGGAAAAGCGGAGACGGCTATGGCGCCAGGACATCTTTTGGGACAAGCCTCTTCCCCCTGACGTCAGGAACTTGTGGAGGAAGACGGCATCGGAACTTCCTACTTTGCCTGCGCTACGCATTTCACGGTGTCTCTCTTTGACATCTGAAGATTATGGAGGTGTGACAGTAAATGACAGCGCTGTAACAGAACTCTGCGAGGACACCGAATATGCACGAACGCTGACACGATCGCACCTCCTAACCAGCAAGCGTGTCGAGGGGCTACCAGGAAAAACTTGCGGCTGTTGGCCTGGTTCCACCATGCAGGACTCACGAAGGCGTGTGAAGCGCAACAAGGAGCTTTTCCGACAGTGGAAACAAAAACAGAAAGCTTGCGCCTCGAGCGCTCCGATCGCTGCGAGCCATTGTCTTCGTCGCGACTGCGCGTTTGTGTCTTCGTCAATGTCAATGACGACAGCGTGTCGGCGCTGCAGTGGGAATTCGTCAGAGTGATCGAGGCGTTTCCAGGCAGAGACGGCATTAAATAGTATTTCGAACATGCCCACCGAAACGGCCAGGGCACGTCTGGCGCACTGCTATTCGGCTGTACCTCTTGGAAGCAAGCGACTACGCCGGGGCCCCGGGAGGATGGTGAATATACCGCGGGAAAACATTCGCGGGAAACGCCATGCCGCGCACAAGACGCGCAACGAAGCGGCCGTAAGGCGGGGCTGCTCGTGAGCACGCAATAAAAAAAGAACGAAAGGTTCAGCCAGGGACACCATGGGTGTCGGTCTCTTCTCTGTCTCTATAATACCAGTTCGAAGTCATGCCTTTTGGATTGTGCAATGCGCCAGCTACATTCGAGTGCATGATGGACTCTCTTTTGCGGGGCTTGAAGTGGTAAACGTGCATCTTTTACCTCGACGATGTGATCGTCTTGTCGTCGACTTTTGAAAGCCACTTGCAGCACCTGAGACCTATCCCCTCTGTGTTTCGCCCTGCTAGCCTTCAGAAAAATTCATCTGAATCCCATTTCGGTCACCGCAAAATCACAATGCTCGGACATCTCGAAAACGCCGCCGGAATCCAACCTGACCCAGGCAAAGTTCGCGCTGTGCGAAATTTTCCTATTCCTTCTTCGACGAAAGATGTCCGCAGTTGTATGGGCTTATGCTCTTACTTCGGTCGCTTTGTAAAAAAATTTGCCGACATCGCTCGTCCTCTGACCGACCTTGTTAAGAAGGATACCTCTTTTTTCTGGGGACCACAACAAGAGCAAGCATTCTCCACCTTTACTGAGCGGCTCACGAGTTCCCCGATTCTTTCGCACTTCGACCCTTCCGCGCGCACTTGAAGTTCGCAGTGATGCGAGTGGTCATGGCATCGGCGATGTCCTTGCTCAGCATCAACAGGGCCACGACCTCGTCATCGCCTACGCGAGCCGCCTTCTCTCCACGCCCGAACGCAATTACTGGATACCTGAGCGAGAATGCCTTGCGCTCGTTTGGGCTGTCGCAAATTTTCGACCGTACTTTGGTCGTACGTTCCACGTTGTAACTGATCACCACGCACTCTGTTGGCTTTGCTCTTTGAAGGACCTAACTGGACGACTTGCACGTTTGGCATTGCGTCTGCAAGAGTATGACTTCTCCAAAGTGCATAAATCTGAACGCATGCATAACGACGCTGACTGCCTTTCTCGCAGTACCGTGGATCAACCGGACGACAGCGATGCTGACATGTACATCTGTACTCTGTCCCTATCCGGCTGTTTCCACATCGGTGACGAGCAACCGCAGGACCCTGTTCCTAAGAACCTTATGCCTAAGCTACGCGCCCACTAACCCTTCTCTCTGGATGTTCGTCTTGCGTGATGTAATTTTATACCGCCGCAACGTTCAGCCAGGACGCTGTTCTTGAGAACCTTATGGACCGCCTAAGCTACGCACCCACCGACCCTTCTTTCTGGATGTTCGCCTTGCGTGATGTAATTTTATACCACCGCAACCTTCACTCAGGACCCTGTTCTTCAGAACCTCATGGACCGCCTAAGCTACGCGTCCACCGACACTTCTCTCCGGATGTTCGCCTTGCGTTATGTAATTCTATAGCGCCGCAACGTTCAGTCAGGACCCTGTTCTTCAGAACCTTATGAACCGCGTGAGCTACGCACCCACCAACCCTTCTCTCTGGATGTTCGCCTTGAGTGATGGAATTTTTTACCGCCGCAACGTTCACTCAGGACCCTGTTCATCAGAACCTTATCGACCGCCTAAGCTACGCGTCCAGCGACACTTCTCTCCGGATGTTCGCCTTGCGTGATGTAATTTTATACCGCCGCAACATTCACTCAGGACCCTGTTCTTCAGAACATTATGGACCGCCTGACCTACACACCCACCGACCCTTCTCTCTGAATGTTCGCCTTGCGTGATATAATTTTATACCGCCGCAACATTCACTCAGGACCCTGTTCTTCGGAACCTTATGGACCGCCTGAACTACGTACCCACCGACCCTTCTCTCTGGATGTTCGCCTTGCGTGATGGTATTTATACCGCCGCAACGTTCACGGAATTTTCAAATTATGAATTACGCACTATTTCTGAAATGCAAAAAAAACCCACAAATGCGCTGAGAGCCTCGTTAAAACCACGCTAATGTTCATAAACTGACAAATATATATTTTGCGAAGTTTTTCTGGTTACTTTCGTGTTGAAAGGTGTTTATCAGAAGCCAAAATGAAGGTCAAGGATCGATCTTTGAATTTCGGAATAAAATTTGAACACTTCAATGTTTCATTGGCGCCACGTAGACGAAAGCGTTTTTTAAAAATTCTTGGCCATATCGGCAAAATAAATTTCACCAGACTTCCTATGCTACGTTTCTGGCCTTCTTAGATCAAAAAATGCCTCATGTTTACGTATAAACCATCATCTGAGCCTCAGTGATGCAAACAAAGTATGTTGTTCATGCAAGTAAACTGTTTTTTTTTTGCGCGTTATGTGGCTTTACCAAGCATGTTTTTGTACTAAAAGCACTGCTTTTTGTGTTGTCAATCGGTAAGTTACTACAGAGGACCCACTGTTTGTCGCCTTTCTATTCGTTCAAGGAGCTTCATAGATGTGAAAATGTAAAATAAAGAGGATGAAAAAATAAATTGTTACCACAGAGCCTTGAAATTTGCTTTCTAAAGTGCTTAAATAACTGGCAAATAGCATGAGGACAAATAGTCGATTTCTGTTCATTCTTGTGGTACGCAGCTGTCCAGTTTGAGAGCAGCTTGCAAGAACACTTCAGAAGCAGTTCCAATGCAACAATATTATTTAAATACAAGGCCAGGGAATATGCGTCATTCGTATTGTCGCGCACACAGCTTCCAGGTACACCGCTGCACGCAAACATGTAGAAGTGCAATTGCTTTTCAAGTTAAGCGTTTGTGCATTATTTTTATCATTATGTTATGTGTACAACAAACGCCTCAAAGGAGATTTATCCCTGGTATTATGTATTCACTTTATTTCTTTTCTCTAGAATTGTATTATGCAGAAGCGTTGGTATGCCGATTCAAAGAGAAACCTTTGTGTCTGCGTGTCTGTCACAAAAGATGAATCGGTATGAATAAATAAAGCTTTCAAAATGGTAATGATTTTGCTCAGTTTCAGACCAAGGTTTCCTCAGCGATAACTTAAGCGCGCGCAAACAAGGATAAATGGAGGTGAGGACAACACAGGGTTCTAGCGCCCAATAAGTGTGTCTTATCCAATAGCTGTGTCTTAACATATACAATTTTTCTTATCCTCACTTTAACTTGTTTGCAGCAATAAATTCCTCAAACACAGGTATTTCGTGCGATTTACCAAGTTTGTGGTTCTTTTCTTAAAAATTTCTTCGACAAGCAAGAGAAATAATAGACTCATAAGATTGTATATCGCTTGTTCTTCCAGGGGAATAAATATTGCGACCAAGAAGTGGACCGTTTTCTCCCTAGGTGCGCTCAAATTTCAGAAATCGCGAAATTGGCAGAAAAGTGTTTTTTTGCGGCCGAAATTTGTATAATTTTTTCCAGGTGAAGAAAATTTATTCTCGCAAAACTAACTTCGATACCATTGATCTGGGTGTAATGCCTAGACCTACAGCAAGTTTCATCAAAATCGGGAATGGTGACCGGGACCTCGTGTTCGATCTTATCTGCACACACCCGTCACAATGTTTTTCCAGAAAACATTCCTGAAGATACTACACTGCCTAGCGCGAAATGTGAGCGCAACCTTGCGCGTGTTTTCATTTGTCAATAATTCAAGCAAGGAACTTGAGCGACGCGTCTATAATCGTACTTACAGACTACTCTTTTTTTTCACTTTTGCTATTTTTAAATACTTTTAATAAACGTTCTTTTCTATTCTTGATGTTTTTTAACATTCGTTTGTTATTATTAGGTCATCATTCCTTTATTATCTCCTTCTTAGGCGGTGCGAACAGCGCTTATAAGCAACGCTTTAATATTTGTCTTTTCTTTACGAAATTTTTATAGTTTTGGCTTGTTGCTCTAAATAAAAACACAGGTTTCAAAACATTTCTAAGACTGGCTTTAACTTCTTGGACGTCAGTGTTTTGGTTAAAACTGAACGCCAGTTAACAAACCTTAGCAAAAAGCCTACGGACCAGCAAATGTACCTATATTTCGACGGCAGCCATCCGAGACATTGTAAAATGGCCATTCCGACGTCACCAGAATAAAATTCGGCGTTCGGTACTGGCGCCAATGGTGAAGGCTCCCGGCTCTATCCAGCCTTGTCCGGACAACAATGAAAAAGAAGGGTCAACATGAGGGGAGCGTTAAAGTTTTAAAGGTCCCGAACACAACGACTCCGTTTCATTTCCTTCGGCAGCACCTCCAAAACCGCCTCCGGTGGAACCGGCGCTGTCTCCCTACTTCGCCAGTCTTGAAGAGGTCTACCCGACAGCGACGGCCGTGCACATACATTATGACGCACAGACATTTCCATTATGACGTACGAACACGCCCAACGACTCATTCTTCTAAGTTATGTTGCAGATACAGTATCTTTAAATGAAAGAGAGAAGTCGATAAATGATATGAAGCCCTCTGTTGACACGTGCCTACCATGATTCGCGCTTGGGTGTTACGTCATCACGCAAGCAGCCCCCGTATTGTTGGTTCTCTGCGCATAACGGAGTCCTATGTTTGGCCTTATACCAGCTCCGCCACTTTTCACACGTTATAGCAATATATACAAGAAAAACTGAATGAGTTTTCGCACCGCTCCCATAAGGACTACATCTTGACATCAAGAAGCGCGCACGCAGGACACAGAAGCCCGACAATAGTTTACAGACTGATTACCCTACCATTATCACAGAATGCAACCTGCGATTTTGGGAATTAGATTAAGTTGTTGAAATCTTGAAGCGAAGTGGCATGCACGTCAGAACGTGCTTAGTCGGACTAGCAGACGACACGGAACTCACGAGACCGCTTCAACTTTTTTTCCTCTCACACTGTTGGCCGCGGACGATGTAAGAATTGGGGTTCGCGCGGCGCGTCAAAAAAAAAACGCCAAGTCTGCGCGGAAAGCGCAGCACAGTCACAGCGAAAGCTCAATGAGCGGCATTTCTTGAGCCCGTTATAAACTCTCTTGCGGCTACTAATACAAGTACACTAGCGACGTATCCACATCGCCACAAATCCTAATTTTTGTGAAGTTGGGAAGCACCCACCACGACATTACCCGTCATTCTTCGGAGAAGCGATGTACCATCTGTAAGGCATCATGTGCAGTTTCTTGATGCGACGGCTGATGATGATGAAGAATTATGACTGAGCCTTTTGTAATGGGTTGGAGGCTTTAAAACACCGCTAGTTACGTAATTCGCATTGTGTTACGCCCGCTCGTTATTTCACTCTCCCACCACGCTTTATAATATACGCAAACATGAGAAAGAGATAGAGAGAGGGAATTAACTTTATTGAGACCCTAAGGGAATATACCATGGGAGCCCAAGGAAGCCTTATAGGCTTCCTTAGGAACCCATAGAAGTGCACTTGCGAGGAACCCACCGCGCTATAAATCACCATAATTTTTGTAAAGTAGGGAAGCAGTCACTATGCAATTTTTCGTCATTCTGCGGAGGGCCTTGCTACATGCTAAGCACCTGTAAGGCATTATGTGCTCTTTGTTGATGCAGTGGCTGATGACGATGAAGAATTATATCAGAGCTCTTTCTAATGGGTTGGAAGCATTCAACAACCCACTCGTTGCGCAGTTCGCATTATGGGGCGCCTTGTTACAGAATTCGCGTTGTGTGACGCTTGGTTGTTATATTACTATTCTACCATGCTATATCACATATGTTAATGTGGTTCCTTCCCGATATGAAGCCTGCGTAGGGTATTTTTGCAAAGCAGTTTCAAGCATGCGGAACCAATGGTATCATCACCGTTGCACTCCATTCAAATGACTCTTCAGCTAAAAGACTTATCAACAATTAGGGTTTCAACCGGACTGGTATTCACTCTTCATGAAATGTATAGCTTTAATACCCTTTTAGGACTTCTGTCTAACGCTGGTGGAGGCCGCTTGTACGCTGGTGGAGGCCGCCTTGAGTATTTTGTTTGCTCTCTATGGGGCTAACTATGCACATTTGTAATAAATACTATGAAATAAAGAAACAAAAGCATCGGTATGGCTCTGAGGTAGAATACTCGGCTCCCACGCAGAGGGCCCAGGTTCGAACCTCGTTCCACCCTAGAAATTTTTCTTATTTCGAGCGATAGTGGTTACGGACACCGGCGGCGGCTGCAGCGGCGGACAACAACGGCGCCAAAAACGGCCCTTGTGATCTCATAACAGCTTCCGCTGTAAAAGGCGAATAGGAGATGTGTTCGCGACCGGGAGAAGACGGTTGAACAATGCAACACAATAGGACGGCACAAAACTCTGGCGTCTTGTCATATTTCGGTTATAGCATGCTGGTCTAATTATCGCCTGTCGCGTGACTGTAAAGAGGTCTGTTGTGTGAACGGGTATCTGTAGTATTTCATGAGACTGCTCGAGTTACTTCAGGGCTTTTCTGCTTCGGCAATTCGATGCCTGTTGTGACAGCACATTTTTCTGCTACACTAGACACATTTCTCTTAGTACTTTATCTGACTGCTCTTGGAGCACAAACGTTACAAAATTCACGTCTCTTGTCACGACAGAAAACGTCGTTTTCACACGAATTCGCAATAATTTGGAGAAATTTTCTTGTAACAACAGCGATTTCTGTTACCCTCATGGGAACATCTATTCTCAATTCAAACCAGGAATGTGAAGTTAGGCTTGTTACTGTGGGGGTCCGCCATGTGGCCATGATTTGATAATCGGTGCCAACAAACACGGCAGAAATGTCTTTTCGCGCAGCGCCTATATAAATGGACTTTGATATGCCCAGCTTCTGAACCCATATTTAAATCCAGAGAACTGATACATTGACCTTGCGATGCGGATCACAACTTTATATCCGCTGAACTATGGCAATGCTGAAAGTGAGAAATAGAGAATGTTTTAGCTAGCTAACTTTTCATCTCATCAACTTTCTGCGTCACTGCTATAGCACTACAATTTTAATGAAGTACCGCGTTCAATATTTTTAAGCGATAATACCAAAGTGGCGCGTAGAAATTTACTAGTAATGCTATGATAGAAGTCCTACGTAAACGACTACATTGAAACCCTCAGAATCTTAACATATATTCCTCTTGTTAAGAAGCTAGAGCAATTCAGTAGTACACACGAGTTCTCTGTAACAAGTTACAGCCATATTGAGGACCATTTCGTATTGGTTCCGGCAGAGATGTTATCATGACAAATATTTTGTTTGTATTTACTGCTCACGTATGCGACATATCAACAGTACAGGTGTGAAATGTAATGCCCCATTTTCCTTCCGAGGCCTACTGACTCACCTAATACCTCTTTTTTGCTGAGGCTACGTGCGCATCGTTATTGTTTGGAAAGAACACCTGTTATTTCTTTAACACGTGCGAACAATACTGACACGGCCGTAAATCATCCGTCTTAGGCGCGCAGTCCAATTGCTTGTAAACAAATGCTCACAAGGACGAGATATAGAGACGCGAGTTTCTACGTGTCAGGAGCATGCATCTTTAAAACTTTAAGTAATGTAATATCGCCTGGCGGACAGTGTTTTCTAAGGATGAATCTGTATATCACGACACACTAGGGTCTTGCGTCACCAAACACCGCTAGCAAGCGTTTATTTTACTTCCGTATCTCCTCGCCCCCTCCTTTCCGCTTTAATTTCACTAGGAAATGTAGGAGACCATTCTCGCTCGAGTGGTACCACAGAATCATCTCCTGGAATGGCCGGTGGAGTCCTGCACGCGAGGCCACCTCGTTCCCTCACCTATAACAACCTTACCCCATCCACCTTCAAAAAAAGAAAGCGAAAATTCCATAACAGTTATTTCCAGGACACTATGTGAAGCATGCCAGGAACGGCAATTATTAGTATATAACAGCAGTTCCTTGTATATACGGAACTGCTGTAGCGCAGTTCCTTGTATATACGGAACTGCTGTAGCGCACGTCGAGTTCCTTTTCCATGTGGTTTATTGATCTCGGATTCTTATAAGCAAACCTATGATACACTGTTTTCAAAACCCGCGGGGAGATGCTAGCGATATATTTCGCGTTAAATCCTGAAAGACAGGAATATAGAAACCTTGTTTCAGCTCATAACTTTAAATATTATTCTTCATGCAGGCATCCGCTATACTGTGCAACCGTTTTTACTTCACTACAGGAGGGAGCGAGGCAATGAAACATGTTCACAACGCAACCTAGTTAAACCAGCAGATAATGAAGCAGAGGGCCGCATAGGGAACATTATCCATAACTTTTTTTTACCTGTAGTGTAATAATTATGACGCAAAAATTAAATAGATTTGATGAAAAAACAACTTGCCGCTGTCAGGGACCGAACCAACAACCCTGGCATAACGCAATCGCTGCTCTACCAATGAAGGTACAGCAATGGTCGATTTTCCATCAACTTTATATTGAATTTCTTTGCGCGTAACTCTGGAAAGCGCTAATGGTAAGTGTGGAACTCTCCTTTTGCGACCTGATATCACGTAAAACGTGAGCTTCTTATGTGCAGTCAGCCGACCAATATTCCATTGTGAGGTCATCCTGATGTCATAAAATCTGCCGGCACGAGAACCTCACTATGAAAGAGCGAAATAGAACGCTTCGCTTCTTTGTTAAACACAACTCTAGTTAGATGTTCACAACGCAGTAATGTACACATACGATTGCGTTTCGTCACTTATATACATCCCAGGGAAGCCATGCCTCCCAGACAATTTTTTTTTGTCCTTTAAATCAGCCAATCTGCTGTTGTTAATTCCCACTCCCAAAGCTAACTTGTCACAGCTTTATAGTTTGCTTGCCAAGCCCCAAGATTGACTTTCCCCAATTCCAAAATTCAGTTTACACACACTAGAAACCAATTTCGCCGTGCGTAAGAATTGACTTTGCCCAACCTCAAAATGGGCTTTCACCACTTCATCAACTCATTTTACCACATCGAACTCATTTCACCAAGAAACAGCCTTACGTTACCATCTATCATGACTAAGACTTGACCTCATTGAGAATCATAGCAAATTTACAACGCGAAAAAATAAAAGCCGGCAGATCCCACGCATTGTGGGAATCGATGTAATGTGAAGCAGCCAGCAGAGCTGCATACCTCGTCTTGTATGTAATTGAGGAAAATGTGTGTCGTGGTTTTCTTGTTAACTCCTATTATGTTCATCACAGTAACGTCACGCAATACCAACTTCGGGGTCGATCAAGCTAGAGAAACGGCCGCCAGCGCACAGTGAGCGTGGTACGTAAGTCATGCTGTACATGACATGTGTGTCATGACTTTCATGTTAACTCGTGTTATTTATGTTCGTCACACAGTCACGTCGCAAGATACCAATTTTGGTGTATATCAAGCTAGCGAAACGGCCGCCAGCGCCCCATGAGCGTGGCACGTAAGTCATGCTGTACATGACATGCGTGTCATTATTTTCATGTTAACTCGTGTTTTTATGTTCGCCACACAGCCACGTCGCGCCATACCAATTTCGGGGTAGATAAAGCTAGCCAAACGGCCGCCAGCGCTTCATGAGCGTGGCACGTAAGTCATGCTGTACATGACATGCGTGCCATGATTTTCATGTTAACTCGTGTTATTTATGTTCGTTATACGGTCACGTCACAAGATACCAATTTTGGTGTAGATAAATCTAGCGAAACGGCCGCCAGCGGCCCCATGAGCGTGGCACGTAAGTCATGCTGTAATGCCATGCGTGTCATGATTTTCATGTTAACTCGTGTTTTTATGTTCGTTCACACAGTCACGTCGCGCCATACCAATTTCGGGGTAGATCAAGCTAGCCAAACGGCCGCCAGCGCTTCATGAGCGTGGTACGTAAGTCATGCTGTACATGACATGCGTGCCATGATTTTCATGTTAACTCGTGTTATTTATGTTCGTTATACGGTCACGTCACAAGATACCAATTTTGGTGTATATAAATCTAGCGAAACGGCCGCCAGCGCCCCATGAGCGTGGCACGTAAGGCATACTGTACATGACATGCGTGTCATGATTTTCATGTTAACTCGTGTTTTTATGTTCGTCACACAGTCACGTCGCAAGATACCAATTTTGGTGTATATCAATCTAGCGAAACGGCCGCCAGCGCACCATGAGCGTAGCATGTAAATCATGCTGTACATGACATGCATGTCATGATTTTCATGTTACGACTTGTCATTTATGTTCGTCATACAGTCATGTTACGCCATACCAATTTTGGTGCACATTCGATTGACCAAGCGACCAGGAGAGCAAAAAGTCGTAGGCGGCTAGATAGATAGATACGCTCAAAGTCGCAGAAGTTCGCTAAGAAATGCTTCGCATTTAAAACGAGAGACAAAAGAAGAAACAGTACACAGTAGAAGCACTTACTGCCAACTACAACATTTATTGCTCATAACCCATGCTTAAGTAGCATCGCGTCCTACCACGTGAACATGAGCAGACGGAAAAGTGAAAACCTATTGCAAAAAGACCAAACAAACAGAAACTGCAGTAACTATCATCGTATGCCCAGATAGTCTATCTCTTTTTGAATTAAGCTGATCGAGGCCTGCGCGGCGCACACATCTGACACAGAGCTTATATGCGCAGCGTCAATGATTTCCCGCTGCGTCTGTCCCTTGTGTCGGCACAGAATGGCCGTGTTACCAAATAAAGGCACACAACCACAATCGCGACAGTGCAGCGATAGGTGCGAGCTATCTTGGCCTTTTACAGAATTATTGTGCTCACGTAGTCGCACATTAATGCAGGGGCTCGTGTGACCGTCTACGCTGCGATGTTATTTAGGCATGGGTTTTGCGCAATAAATGTTGTAGTTGTCAGTCAGCGCTTGCCCTGTGTAGTATTTCTTCTTTTGCATCTCGTTTTTTTTGCGCTGCAAATTTACTACGAACACTTACCAACTAGCCTGGCTTAGCACTAGCTCTCTTGAACTTCATTGAGAATGTTTTGTGACATAGAGGACGACATATTTTAGATGTCGTAAAGTCTGTTCACCCAAATCTGGCATGACCCGCGGTTTCTGCGGACCACACCAGTGTACTGCGTGTTTGTCTGTTATGCGCTTCCTTGCATTGAACGCACGTAAGGAGACCTAACTCTTTCTGAAGCCCGTTCGATTCAGCATCGTTCGAGCCCTATCAAACATTCCTGGGAATTGTGCTCATAACAAACAATATGTTTCATTGGTAAACTACGTTCATGCAAAGTGTTTGTAACACGCAAGGTGTTTGTAACAACACCACTCTTGCTCCTAGGAATCTCAGTCAGCGAGTTGTTATCAGTATTCGCTAATTTCAGTAAGGCACAAAAGTGTTTGAGTCGGAATGGGGGCATACTTAGAAAATCAGCGCAAAAACAACCGAGACACAAACAAAAAGAAGGACACAGAACGAGCGCTGGATACAGTGCAGTTCTCATCCTCTATCCTTTATATGTGTCTCTCTGTTGTTCTCGCAGTCAAAACCCACATTTACGTCTATACGTTCACTTTTTCCTTTGTCGAGAGTTCGACAGATTGTCGTCTTGTCAGCTGAAAGCATTGCAAAAAAAACCTGACCAATGTCAAAAAACAAGATCACGTTTCGGGGTCCGTACGAATCCTGTGTTCACAATGAAATAACGGCAGAGTAGCAGGTTCTTAAGTAGCGTTGAGCGCATGACGCCGAGTCCGGGAGTAGACGTGGTTTAGTGTGCCAGAACAACTACTGATTGTGTTACTTGTCGGAATTATTAGTGATTCGAGATTTAGCCTCGTTGTCCAATTCTTCTCCGTGGCTATGATGCGCGCGTTGTCCCAGATTATCTCGTGGCCCGTCTTCTCGGAATGCTCTGCGAGCGCATTTGTCACTGTGTGGCCCTTGGCAACGTCATTGTTGTGCTGCTTCACACACCTGCAGAAATTTCTGCCTTCGCCAATGTACACCGCTTCACAGTCGGCGCATGGTGTCTTGTAGACTACATCAGGGAAACCTTGCTGAGGGAGAGAATCCTTCACATTTATCGAGTCACCCGTAAAGAGGCATTAAAGGCAAATAACAATTTATGTCAGAGTGAAAGCTTAGTTTACAACGGCAATATTATCCACAGCGTTGCCCTACTTACCGAGAAATTAAGCTAAATCAATCACACCATGAGAGCCACGAGCGGGACATTTTGGAAATGATCCTGATGACGCGAGAGAGTCCGACTACAATTATTGACTCCTAATCAAAGTAGCTACAAATAAAAAAAGAACCTTCCGTACATCAAGAGACGTAATAAAGTGCTGCTTGTTCGTTTCTGTTCGATTCGTGAAAAAAAAGAACCTTTTTGCCGTTGCCATGGAGAACAGCGCGCGTGGTTCCAAGGTTCCATTTTCGCCGAACAGCGCTTCACCAGGCGCCCTGCTTCTACGCGGTCGCGTCTCAGTGGTAGCTTCGGTATCGCGTAATGCAGCGCGTGTTTTGCGCGCTCGTGAAAGTCGCTCTGATAGAAAGTTCCACAGAATGCCGCATGCATGTGATGTTGCCGGGTACCCCAATGGTGCACGCCGCCAGTGCATGCCGCCGCGCAGTAAAGGCGGGCAACGTTGGGCACAGCAACAGTGCCGTGAGAAAGACCGCTTTCAGGCGGGTGATTTGAAGCACGCTAACGCGATTCGGACCACTAAAACGCGATTGTATTTCAAAATAAGCACTTCCTTGGCACAAAAGTAGCAATAAACGTCGACTTAATATTCGTCTTTAGTGTCCCTTTAAGCTTGCGTGCTGGCAGATGCGCAATGTGGACATCACGTTTTCTAAACACGCGAGCTAGGGCTTCGTTTACACCTTGAATCTACGTAATCGCTGCGCGATCGTGTGTTGATGCTGTATTACCAATGGCTTGACGTTTTGGCTGCAAGTAATGCATGATGAAGTTAGTTGCCTTCCTTTAAAATGCTTAAGATATCCATTCCTGATGAGGTCAATTTGAATGATCTGGAGCTTTTCCTGCAGGCGTTTTGCATCGGAACAGGTGCCAATGGCTCGTCGAGCTAGAGAACGAACCACTGAGCGTTTGTGGGATACCGGATGAACTGACTCGTAGACAAGGTATCTACAGGAGTGAGTTGGCTTTCGGTACACGGCGAAGGCGTGGCCTGTGGGAGCAGGCTTTACAATGGCATCCAAGAAAGGGAGGCAACCGTCATTCTCTTCTTCCGCAGTGAACTTGATGGAAGGCTCGATGCCATGTAGGCAGTAAGGGAGAGGTTGCACGTCCTTGTTTATAACGCAGAAACAGTCGACGAGGTATCTCGAAAAGACCTCGGGTCTCGGTTGAAAGAATTCGAATGCCTTGCTTTCAGTTGCTTCAATTGTTACATTCGCGGTCGTGACTGAAATGGAAGCTCCCATAGCGGCACCGAAAACTTGCCCGTAGAGTTCGCCCTTGTACGAGAAGTGTTGGATAGGCAGAATCGTAACAAGGTGCAGAGTTAAGTGACGTCGAATGGCGTGCGATCTGCCAATGTCATGTCCTTGTGAAGCAAATGCCTGGAAGTTCCTACTGTAGCAAGGTCGAGGGGAACACTTGTGAAAATGGAGCAGACATCAAAAGAAACCAGTGCTTCGTTTGTAACAATATGACCGATGACGACTATACTCAGCATCAACAAAAAAACGGTCGCACGTAGAACCCATGAAGACTATCCTCGTCATACTTGTTTTTCTTGAAGCTAGATTGCCACACTTGTCTATGTTGAGCCATTCGTATCTCAACTTTCATTTTATTGCCATTTTTCATTGTATTGCCATGCGGTGAAGCTACTTTCGAGGTATGTGTTTTTATGTGAGTAGTGAAATAAAGGAACCCCACTGAATTTAAAAATAGTGCCATTTTTATTCAGAAAAAGAGCTCTAAAAGCTCTACAAATTCAGGGAGAAAAGCGTTCGGTAATTTTCGCACGTTTTTCTCTTTTCTAAGAGTGGCAAAATAGTTCAGTTAGCCATACAGCGCTTTACTAGATAAGCTGCCAGTCAATTGTCCATCCTTTTTGCGAACACGGTAAGATAATGAAGTGCTGTTCCATCAGATTATTCAACCTATTACGCCTGTAATAAGAAATTTTTGGCGCATTCACAGAGGTGAAAGAAGCTCTGCGAACCAATCTCTCCTTCCACCACAGCCGCACGTGAGCGAGGTTGAGTCATGAATGTTTCGCAAGGAAGTAAGCTTCCAAATTCTTGCACTAGGAAGGGCTCCGAATTTCGCTAGCGGTCAATTGTCACATTTCTGTTCTATATAAAGTAGAATGCATTCGTTGCTACTGCGTCTTAAAAATTTGTACTGGAATAAGTACCGCCTGTTTACTACAAAAAAGAGCAACAATCAGATATTTCACCGTAAATTCTTCATATCACGGCAACAGATTGGATCACAGCGACAGTGCAGCAGCAGCCCAGAAATGCTTCAAGCCATGTCATTTTATAACAGCGAATATTGCGATGACAACCAGCAATGTAGTGACGCTTCGATTACGGGTAACAATTATAAGTGTTGCTGTTCACACACACACAAAGAAATGTATTTGCACGCCTGTATCCGTGTCCATTTCACAGCAGCATTTATGACTGTTATGGAGGTCGAGAAAACGAGCTAGAGTGAGTGCGATTTCCACAGCGATCCTGTTGTGGTTCGTAAAGCCCCGACTCTCCCTTTCTTGCAAGTATATTTTGACAGCTTGAGTCATATAAAATTTTTCCATGCCTCTCGTACCTCCGGTATTCCTCGACGCATTTAGGATGCGGCGGGTGTTTAATGTGGGAATTCCTAACTCGCAGGTCATACGTGAGATGTTTGGCTGGAAAAAAGAAGAAAGTTGATAACAAGTTAATAAAAGTGGCCTCTCCGATTGATTTAAGCTTAGAGTGGAAAATGTCGAGGTAAAATCTAGCACAACAATTTTATTTCAGGGTGAGGGAACATAATAAATTGCATCTTAGGAGGACAAATAGATGACATATTTGGAATGAACAACACAGAAAATGCATTTGATAATTTGAACGGCGTGATGTTTTGGATTCATTATAAATCCTTCTGTGATACATGATTTTTCTTCAAGAATTCGCACCTGATAATATTTGGCTATTCATTGTTATGACAAACGCACCATATCAGCTGCTCTAAAGAAGCGCAATATTTGTTCTTGTTTTCTTTGCCAAACTCACGTTTCTTCAGGCAAACATACGCAGCGTGAGCGGTGTTTCAACGAATACCAGAGACTGCAACAGATTCCGCCATGCGATCGTGCTTATATTTCGCAGCGTAATACAAGATGGCGGACCCACCGCTACCAACAATGGGAAACGTTGATTACGTATTCGAGCCACGAGCGTCGTTTGCGTTCGTGGCGCAGAAGTCAATGCGTCCGGCTTTTGTGCCCGAAAGTCCGGTAGTATCAAACTGTATACCACGCTAGTGCAGTGGAAGGTGTGTGTTTTGAGGGGCTAGCTGCTAAGACATAATTTTGAGAACTTTACCTGTGGAGTAGGCGAAATGACAGAGCGCAAGAACACGGGACGAACGGGGTTTAGGACAGGAAGAATGTGTTCCTGCAGTCTACTTCTGCCCTGGTGTCACGTCCCGAACGCCCCACTATAAATTTTGAAAATTATTCAGGTCAGCAAATATTTTCCTTTCTTCTGAATTTCTTTCTGATGACGCGCGTGCCCTGTATCGACAATGATTCTGTGACGAAATTGATGCCAGTAAGCTTTTGGTGTTCTCCGTCATACATTTTCGGGCTAAATTAACACACTCCGCATTTATCTATATTTCTAACAGGACTTAAGTACATATTATTAAACACTTGCTAAGGATCACGAAATGTGCATGGCGCACATGATGTATACCTAGCAATGTATAGGTTGAAATATGCTTTAAGAGGTGCTGTCGCTGGAACCAAGTTTCGACAAGCGGTCTTGCATTCTTCAAGGCAGCAAGTGGAAAAGAACTCTTGACGAAACTTGACCCAGCGAAACCCCCCTTGTTCAAAGAGATTTCATCTCTTCATACTTCCGTCTTCTAGTGATCTCATGTGTTGTTTGTATAGCCATATAAGCGATATATGTACTGGAAGATAACGAAGCACATAAATATTTGTAGCTCATGGCATAACCAAGTAACTTGTACTCCTAGACAGTGTATTTTCTACACGTGATAATTGGATCAGCAAATATCTACGTTACACCACTGGAATTCTTTAGTTTGCCTGCGTTGCAACTGCTAATGTGGGAGAAAAATTTATTGAAAACGCTGCCGGCATGAGCTGTGCTTCTACTGGCATAGAAAGAATGTACGTGCGGAGAACAGTTATGCTAAGGCAACAAGTGACGCTGACTTGCTTCGGCGAGATGTAACGAGATGTAATGGACTGCTGTTATGTGACTGTATTTAGCTTTTATGTAGACGTTACCCACATTGCGCAGATGTTCTTTTATATCTCATATAGAACGTTAAAGTTATAAAATGTAAAACTGAAATGCATACGCCCGCAGCGCTCTTTGATGCGTGCTCTGAGAGAACGCCACAGTTCTTGGCACTGCCTGGCGTGTTACAAGTGGGTGATTATCGACGCTAAACGTATAGCTTGTGCGAACGATTGCATTCGGTACAACACATGATGGCTTGCTGTAGAATATTTGGGCATTGGGAACCATATTGATGCTCTCTCTGAATCAATCTGTAGCATGTTTCCCCATGCTCCTTCCTGGAAATGTAATTTGGTTTGATATATGACCAAGGATTTAGGGCTATACTGCGATATTTGCGGCTGTACATTCTGATATTCATTGCAAAATACTTTATATATAAGTAAGTGATAATCATAGTATTCTTTGGAATATGTGCATCCTCCTGTCGATGCGGTGAGTCAAGGTTTGACAGTTTTACTATGTTTATTCTCTAGAATTCTGGGAGGCACTTCTCCGCAGCCCAGACCCCAACGTCCAGGAAGACATCATTAGTCTAGTACAATAGAAAGTTGACCTAGATGAAATGCATGCATGATTGATGCAGCGCTGAAGACGGAGACGAAAGGAACACAGAGTGCACAGCGCTGGTCCTGTGCGCTCTGTGTTCCTCTCGTCTCCGTCTTTAGCGCTGCATCAGCCATGCATCATTAGTCTAGACCTTGGGGCTGCTGGCGTGTCTGAACTGAAGGAATTCCGGCTGACATCTAGGAGCGACGGGAAAGTTGGACTTCCTCCTGACGTCCATTGACAGATATTCTAATAATGTTTTTTTCCCCCTCTATCCTAGTTCCTAACTCTGCCTAACACCTCCCGACACTTCCTAGCATTGCTTTACTGCTTGCACAGTTTCATCCAAATTTTTCATATGGGAATTTTTCATATAGGAACGTTCACATATTACGGCTGCTTACTCCAATATTTACTGCCCAACTGCTACAAAATTACGGCGTACGCGCTGGCCCACTACGCATTAGCACGGGATGGAGAACAAATATAGCAGGCCCCTCCACGGTGGTCTAGTGGTTATGGCGCTCGACTGCTGACCCGAAGGCCGCGGGATCGAATCCCAGCCTGCATTTTCGTTGGGCGCGAAAAACGTTTCAGAGCTGTGCACTTAGGTTCACGTAAAGAACCCCAGGTGGTCAAAACTTCTGGAGCCCTCCACTATGGCGTCCCTCATAATCATATCGTGGTTATGGGGCGTTAAACCCCAGATATTATTAACAAATACATCAGTTGTTATGCGCCTGTCTAGAGGTGGATACCGGATGTTGTATGGAAGATAGCGCTGAGTGCCTGCCAGACGGCGGGAGTTTCCGCCGGACAAGCCTCAATAATGAAGTAGTTTGTTATATTACCAGTTTATGGTTAGATAACGTGCACAGGAGAATATGAGAGTCGTATCTCTCGCGTATTTTACACTGATTACGCCCCAGAATTGATATACAATAGGGAGATGCAAAAATGTGATCATGGAGAGATTGCTATCACGCGCAATTTCTAAATTTCGCAGCAGCGCAACTTTGCACAACATGTGGTGTATGTCAGTGAAGGCAGACCGTTGCAGAGTATGTCCGTTGTGGTCAGACATCGACGCGACTGCACATAAGCTACCGGCCGCACAACTTCCAAAAAGAAACGCTGCATGCCACGTCACAAATTTTGAAAAAATTATTAAACAGCGCTTTGCACACAGGACGAAAGAGAGAAGTGACACACGCGGCACTGAACTTGACACTTGGTTCATTGCAAAAAAAGACATGGTGCTTTATACAGCAAAATGTCTAAAGCGAGCGCGCTCGCTCATTGTCGAAAACGGTACATGCGTCATTCCGGGAGGAACCGCCTTGTGTCAGCTCCCTAGTCACCCCTGCTGAACAAGCCCATATCAACCAGCCCAATTCAAGTCGTTAATAAATGATGGTAACGCCAGGGAACGTTTGCTAGCGCAATCACTTGCTGTTCGCAATGCGGGAAGTGCATCAGCCAATTCTTTGGCGTAGCTATCAATATGAACAAACAAGATTTTAGTGTCAACGAAAAACACAACAAGCTGACATTCAGAACAGTGCTTGGCCAAATAAGTTGATTTCTTTTCTAATTAATTACTGTGCTCCAAAATCGTCCCATTAACGCACCGACCTCTTTGCCCAACATATGTCCGGCCGCAGCACAAAGGCATCTGGTACACAACACCTTTACACCGAGACAAACTTGTTCACACGTTCTATTCAGCATCCTGTGCTTCTTCCAAATCCCTCCCTCTTCCTTTGATCTGTGGCTCCAACCTTACCCACTTAATTTGGAGCAAAAAACAGCACATTAACACCATACCTGGCCCCTGCTTTCCGAAAGTTGTGGAAAAGAGAATGAATGTAGGGCATTACTGCTACTTTCGTATTATGGGAATGCGTATTGCTGCGCTGCTCTACATCAAGTTTTGAGAGCTTCAATCTTCTCACTGTTCCAGCCGCACATTCTACAATGACATAGTCCTTGAAACCGGCTTCCCTTCAATGAAGCACCTGGGCCTCGCGACTAGTGCTCGATGCCTAGTGGATACAGCACCATGTCTTTTTCCAGTAAACTCAATTAAAAGTTCAGTGCCGTGCATGTTACTTCGTTCTTTCGTCCTATGTGCAAAGCGCTGTTTTATATTTTTAGCATGGAGACTTACCAACTCGCATGTCTTCTTGACAATTTCGACATGCTAATTAGGTAAAGGATAACCATCCAAAGCTATTTCACAGACATGGAAGGGTTTTGTTGCAGTTCGTAATTTGTACCGGCAGACATTGGTGAGTGTACTCTCGACGCATCCCCGGCACTCCATTTTAAAAGAACAGCTCTGAAACACTGCATATGTCACCGTAAAAATTTCCCGCATTTATGGAAGAATAATAGGATATCTTTGTCATTTCGTAAACATTTTCAATAAAACACTTATAAAATCTGGGTTGAATAAATTACTGCTGGACTCATGTTTTCATTGAAAACGAACCTGCAGGGATGGTATAGAGGAGCTATCGTGTTGAAAGATCGTGTGAAAGTAATAACACCAACCGCAAAACTTTGTCGTGACCACAATCACCGCACAGCTTTCGTCGTCGCTCATATAAAGTAGATCCTCTTGAAAGTGGATGCCCTTGCCTGTAAGCAAGATATTGCGTCGTCGATTACCAAAACACGTTAGGTAAAATACTTGTATTTTATGGTGAACATAAAACAGCAAACCAGTTTCATCAGCTAGATTACAGCAATAACTGGGGATATCCAAGTGTTGTCCTGTACATCCTGTATATTGCACATGCTAAGAACCTCGCTGTTGAAAGATCAATATTTTGAAAGTATATGGACTTGGAATGTCACAATTATTTCAGGCACAGTTGTTTATTGGCAGAATTTTGATCAGTCGAACAGGTCTATTGTCATCGCTGCATAGTTTTTTTTTCTTTTTAGGCAATACAGATTTTTATTAAAAATACCATGACAGTAAGTCTCCTGTCGTTTTCGACAACGAACTTCACGTCATGGCAGAAATCATTCGTCCCAACTGAAATAACACTGTCGTGACTAATTACAAAATACTCGCTAATTAAGTATTTAATTATTGACTTGACGGCAGTTGTTTACAGTAGAAAGATGCAGAGCATGGCAATTTATGGAATACCCATTTTTTTTAGAAATCACGAAAGTTGCACGTAATTCGAGATGTACATCATAGAATTTCAAAGGCGATATCGAAATGATCGCGCCCGGTGCACCCGAAACGCAACGACTCAGTTACGCCTGACCGGAAATAGCCGCACAAGGAAGTGACGAAATTTGATTATAGGCGCGCCGTCCCTATTGGATAGAAACAACGTTCCCACTGCTTTTCAACGCACTGGGCAGCACTGAAGACGCTGTAAGTTGTGACCCAGTGTCTGAAAGCGTGCTTGGACACTGAAAAAAGAAAGACTGGGCTCGCTGCGTGGACTTCGTAAAAAATTGATATTGGATTGCGATATGTCGAGCGTAACATTTATCAAGTACTTTCAAAATATTTTTCTATACTGTGTCCAACACAGATCTAGCTTTAGTTTTAGTTAGGCGATGGACTTACGTATACGCTAACAAAATCCTCATGACTAACTGCTTAGCGAGTCAGTGGGAATCGCACACACATCTGCTGTTGCACTAGTATGTTTTGGGGCAGAACGTGCCAGATGAACATTCTGATCCTGGGCAACACATACCAAAGAAATGAACTTTGTTTGTTAAATTGTCGCGGGCGCGAAGAGACTTCACGCGGTGCTTCAAGACGAGAAAATGAGAAGACAGGTCACTGGAATTCGTTATAACTTGAAGGAAAAAGCAGCCTAGTCTGGTTTTCCGCGTCTGTTATAGCGGTAACGAGTCAGGCTGAGAATGTAAGGCGCGTGAAAGTGGCCGCTGCGATTTCCGCTCGCTCGTTATTATTTCTTTCTGTGGCGTTTTAACACGAAAGTGTTTTATGCCGGGGTCCACCACGGCTCCACTACGCATTTCCGTCACAGATATGACGTTGTAAAATATAAAGACTAGCATATGCCCAAAAAAAAACAGGAGAAAAAGTTCCGTCACATGGAATCGAACTAACGACCCATCGATCCCCAGCGCGCAGCGCGAAACGACTCCGCTACAAACGGCACGTTCTTCGTCTTGTTAACGGCGTTCTATATATATACCCCATTTGCCGGTGCCGGTACTCGGAGATCGCGGTACATCAGCGTGTTTTCGTTATCACTAGTGAGATGGCGCGAACGGCTTGAAGGGCGCACTTTTTAAAGCACGCCCTTCGGTCGTCGCCCCACCGGTTGATATGAGCGTGCGTCTGTACAGGGCGTGGTCGCTCGTGCGCACGCGCTTATCTTGTACGTCTTGCGCCCTCACCGCCAATTTGCGTTAAAGTTACAGAGAGCACGAGGGTAAGTTCGCTCACTGCAGCGGCCCCTTTTGCAAAAGGAGCGCGCTGTTTGCAAACAAATAAGTTACAACTGTGACAGTTCGCGCTCGTCCTTTGTATACTTGTGCGTTCGTTTCGTGTGTCCTCCTTTTTATTTGACGAGCGCGCTTTAACTGTCGACCTGTGACAGATGCTAGTTCGCGCTCATCCTGCGTATGTTCGTTCCATACGTCATTTCTGCTTGAGCAGCGCGTTGCAAGTTTCGAGCTGCTTGCCGTGCCTCGGGTGACATTACAACTTGTTGCTATAGCATTCATTCCTTCGCCTTCGGGGCAAAACAATGCACAACAAACGCTCAACTAGGTCTGTGAAGACACGATTTACTTACGTGCTATACCGATTCCTACTAGAGAGGAATGAGCCATTTTTTTTATTTTGTCGGAGTGTTCGTGTTTTAGCTATAATTACGACCTGCGTAGGAACAAATTGCGAAAAAACATTTAAAATCTCGATTTCGGGCCGTAACGGGTGTCCCAGTGTGCCGCGCGCCAGCGTCCAGCGTGCCTCTTGCATTGTGCCAGCTGCCCAGCACCTAGCGTCACACTGGTCAACCAATCATGAATGGCACTGGGACAGCGCCACTGGATTTTCCAAAAGGGATGGCTGTATCTTTTCTTGAAAAGAGGCAAGCCATCGCAGTTTCGGCAGCGGATCACCTTACCTATGCGTGTGGTGTTTGGCCCTCATGTTAAAGAGACAGGGCTTGCAAACACGGACGCAAGAGATAAGTCAAGACACCACAAACGCCAACAACTGAAAATTTCATTTTTTTGCGTCCTGTTAGTTGTCCCAGTGATAAGTAGATGGTGACGGTGGCAACGAGCCGCCAATTACTTGACAAATGGGCTTCTATGGCAGTTTCGCTACCAGTTTACATGTACCCTGCGAGCTATCTACTTGTGCATTTCAGAATGATTACCGATTTTCCTGACTGGGTCCTCCTTTGGCACACCTTGTTTCAAATTTCATCACTTCCTTACCACGTGCAGTTCCGGCCTAACGCAACTGAAAGGCCGCGTTTCCTGCGCGCTGGGCGCCGTCAGTTTCGGTATCACCCTTAAAATTTGGTGATGAATATTTCGAATTACGTGTAACTTTATTGATTTCTAAATAATGGATATGCCGTAAATGGTCACGGACTACAGCTCTTTAATACAAGCGTTCGCCCTCAAGTCAATAATTAAAAAAGTTAATTTACGAGGTTTTTGTAATTAATCGCAGCAGTGTCATTTCAGGGAGAAGTATGTCCACCTTGACGTAGAGTTCGTGTGCGAAAACCTTATGATCCTTACTGTCATATAATTTTTATTCAAAACTTGTATTTTCTGAAAAACAAAACACCCTTTATATGCCACAAATATAGCACAATGAACAGGCGTGAGTTTAACACAAAACAGTCTCTATTTCCTGCTCTTTACAGTTATAGATGTGCAGAAAGTGGCAATGCTGACTATACGATATATGATATCAAGCGACGGAATCGCCGCAATGTGCCGTATTTCGAACAATCTCTTTCGAATTCTTTATTATATGGAGAAGACACCAAATCGTCATTGCTATCTTCAGGAATATGATCATACTTCTCGTGGCTTGAGCACCAGTACATTGTTCGACATAACGTGACTCAAACTCACCGATGTTCGTTTGGCGGCGAGCTTGTATACTGTAGCCTGATATAAGTGGTTACTGTAGCGTGATATGAAGTGCTGTTGTTACCACCGTAGCAGCCCACAATATTAGCTAAGAGGATGTGCTTCGATGAGGAAGTTCTACTACTGTATGGAGAGAATACTAATTACACTTGATGTGGTGGAGATTGTGCGCCAAGTAGCTGGATCGTCGCGTGTCATTAGCTTTTTATATGGCATGCCGTGGCGGCTAAAATAATCGCACTCTTTGCGTAATCAGTCCACGGGAGCGGTAATTTAAAAGTTAAGCGTATGTCGGAGGTGCTAGTTGACGCCCTAACAATGAATTCTACGGTCAGTAGCCATATGTACCATGATGCTCAAAATACAAAATTGTGAGAGGTGAAGCATAGCATATTCCTGACTGCGTTGAACGGCTGGGAAATACATCGCAAATGGTACATGACATTACGCAATGACAGTGCGTCATTGAATCGCTCGGCCAGGCCTTTTCTCTGCAGCTGGGAAGCGGCTGAAATAGATATGCTCAGTTTCACATAACTGAAGGATGTCGCCGTCGAATCGGGAAAAAGAATAGAAAACGCTGTGTCCTCTCACAGATAATGACTGTTGATTGACGTTGTCGCAAATGTGAATAGAGGGTGCAATGTACCGCTTGAAAATGTTTTAGTAGGGACCTCGATGATCTCCAAGAGACAGGAAGGGTGTACTTTGGTCGTTTTTGCCAGTGCCAGAGTTCGCATGTGGCCACCTACCGTTAAACATACATATAAAAACTAAATCACTCGAAACGCCTTCAGGCGAAGTGGCATTCGTCTATCAAACCAAGATGACCAACAGTAAAGGTGAGAAGTACAATTAAGAGGGCGTTGATGACAACGGTCGTAAATGTTATGAGGTAAAATTTCATCCTGTTGTCATTTTACGCATAGTGACGTGCTGGCCTTTGAAGAGTACACTGCCGTGCCTCGGCGATGCTTGTCGTGTGTAAGAAGAAATGATTCCTTCAGCCTACCCTTAAATATTTGCATGTATTGCACGTTGCATGAGAAAAAACATAAAGTAGAATAATAGGGACAATATGTTAAGAGATAGAGCTAAACTTTATTCCAAATTTGGGCCACTTCCTCAGATCGCCTCAATCAGGAAAATATAAGCGATAATGCGGATAAGTTTGTCCCTAGGGAAACACAGGTAAGAGCTTTTAATCTGAAGGCCACAATTTATAGCTCACATTATATTCCAGTTAACTCATGATATGCCACAACATCGTGATTGAAATATGTGTGTGCAGCGCCTCCTCTATTTTTCAGTGCCTGGGCGAACGCTCTCCTCGGGCCGTCAAACGCCGCTCCACGTCCGCTCGCCGCTGCCGCGTGGCGGCGCTGTGCAAGTAGACTACGTAGAGTCACTGGAAAAATTTCAGAGTATCGTATCTGTTTTCCGCGCGCCGCCGCATATGCGATTGGCTTACTCGGATCACGTGACCTCTCGCCGCCATATCTCTTCCAAGCGCTTTGGGTGCAGGCGCGTTCAATGCAGAGCGTGGCCGGACATTTAGCAGTACCGCGGTCCCCAGAAGTACTTCGTCGCTTTTATAGCGCGCCATGCAGACAGGGGCGTAAGAAGACATTTTTTTCGCGCGGGGGGGAGAGGGGGCACGGACTCGGTGTGCCACCCCCTGTCTACGCCACTGCATGCAAATGCCAGAAGAGAGTAGCTCACCATCAATCGAACGTTACTGGTGAGCTACTCTGGGAATCTCGTTTGCCGTGTGCGAAAAATTAATGTCAAAGAGCGCCGCTTACGTGGCTGCATAGTTGCCTGAAAGTATTCGCCCCCCTTGAATAACACTCCTTCCTGCAGTGAACTACACTAACTTTGCTGGAAAAGATCTTATGCTACAGCATACTTCACCTCTTCGGTTCGTTATGATCAGCAATATTGAAAACTACATACCTTTCTATTTGCTCGGCTCTTTATATTTCGATCTGTTGAACAGATTACGCATGCTATCCGAGTTATAAGCGTGTCACGCACGAGAGCGAAATCAAACATTTAATAAAATAATAACTGTTTACTGGTATACCTTGAAGGCAATTGTGGCATGGTCTTCGGCATTGCACAAAACAGAAGCATGGAACTCTGTTAATAAACTTGGTGTAAGACAATGTTATCAAGCGTATTTTTAAACTTGTTGCAAAAAGATGCTGCTAATGCTGCATTGCACCGAGCGTACCCTTATAATACTGTATAGTTGGTGAGAAATGGTCACAGCAAAAAAAAAAGCAGATCCCACGCATTGAGGGAGTCGATTTTATGCGAGCCCTAGGTCTATATACATACTGTATTGCAGTAGCATGCGCTTTAAAAATTCTGGGATGTGCTATTTCAGATGAAAAGAACATAAAGATCCGTGCCGAGGAAGTTTTAATAAGAGTGCAGTATGAAAAAAAAGTGCAGCAGTGCAGAAACCGAACCCCAGCTGTTTACGCGCTGGCAACGCCAAAAGCTGTTTGTCGGAACACAGCAAAACATTTGCAAATTAATTGCAACGTTGGGAATATTAAGGAGACAAGACATAGGAAATGAAACGATTAGGTAGTGATGTCAATCATTTTTGATGGCCTATTTTCTACGCACCATAAGATAAGATGCACCTTACCTACCGCACGCCGATTCGCCCGTGCGTTCGGCTGCTGGCGTTCCGAATCACGACGTCGCGCACAATTTCCAATTACCATACACACACAACTTCTATTACACATATCAACCGGTTGAACAGCAAGCACGGTGCGCAAGCAAGCGATGCGTCAGCGATCAGTCGAAGGACGCAACGTTGAATCGGTTGAATGTTCTCGATGTTGTTCGATAACATTCTCGAGTGCAGTGAACCTGAACACCTACTGCAACGCTAGCGCAAACAGTCATGATTCACCAAATGTCGAAGTAAATGGCATCTCGCACGATGTCACTGCGCTAATGCAACTTAGTTTACAGATCCGGAGCTAGCGAACACGCCCGGGCGTGACACGAAAAGAGACCGATGAAGGCATCAAGAGAGTTCGCGAGCACATGGCAACATTCGCCGTACGTTTCATTAGTTACACCTCTAACCGCGCAGTCGATCCATACCTGTCGATGACTCGAAATCACTTCTAATATCCTCTTGAAGAAACACACACACGTAATGCCGTTCTACACAGCGTAACACGGCACTGAGGCTAAAAGATCGGTCACTTCTCAACACACGCTAGCAACGCGCCGGACGGTCTGGAAGGGACATGGCCGCCGCCACCCAGTGTTGCCCGCTTGCAGCCTACCTTTGCGGTACTCTGATTTTCCAGTGACTCTAAGACTACGGGAAGCTGGCGCTTGACGGCCGCGCGTATCACGAAGCTCACGAATTCGTGTATGCATCCGAGTTTAATTGCATTTGTGCTACTTGCAGGCTTTCACAGGTACATGGGGATGAAAAGAAACGCGAACATAGCGGCGCACTGTTTTCATCACGCTCTAACCGGGGTGGCAATAAAAAGATGCTAGATGGCCTTTTATTGTGTCATGGATGACGTCGTGTTTTCATCAATCATCGAGACTATAACACACTTGAAAAGAGATGCGAAAGAGCAAAGAATGCAGGTGCCGCATGTTCGCGTGTCTTTCCATCCCTGCTGTAAGTATTCCGCAGGCAGACTGTCAGGCCGCGCTGCCGGTTCGATACTTGCACTCGAGTTTGATAGTATTCACGTTTTATTTTCTATTTCAGTCTATTGCAACCGCCCCAATGCTTTAGTATGTCATACTGTTGTGTTCCACTCTGCAAATGGAACTGAGAGAAATCACGATTGTCTTTTTTTTAATTTCCTTTATTGATAATGAAAAAAATCTCACAAGGTCTCTTATGCATTCAACTAAGACGACTGAAAAGCCAAAGCCATCTTCTTCTTTTTCTTCTAGTAGATGTATTGAACATTCCCTGCCTCCCTACGAGATATTTCTGTGGCTAACGTGGTTTTCTTACAGCCTCAAGGATCGGAGACAGTGCAAGCTTTCTGCACATCAGCGGAGGCATGCACTGCCTCCGTGATCGGCCCATTTTGACCAAGCGAAGATGTAATATGACGACGTCACGTTGGGTGACGTCAGGACGTCAGACCGACGGTCAATTTTTGCGTTTGATGACGCATCTAAGGCTTTCGCCTTAATACGCTGTTCGGCTGTCGTTCCATGAAATTCCAGCTGCCGCTGGTCTTCGGTAGAGGTGGCTTGCAGTAATTAGGCGGGATATTTGGTCTCCTAATACATCTTCAAACTAGAAAACGCAGCCGTCGTTTACGACGCGAATATTTCATAGAATATAAGAAGCGGCGGCTTACGAAGGATGCAGTAGCGTCACTCTATGCAGACTACCCTTCACGTTTGCAGCCGAGGCAACAACTGAATCAAGCATGGCAAGTATCCCTAAACGTGACCGTGTTGCGTCCGAACAGTCGACGAATGCATGTAGTACCAGTAGCAACGCTGTCTCGCGATCGCCGCCATGTGCATGCAGCGCTGACATTATGTCCCGAAGCTGAAGAATAGGAGCCCATGGACACTACATGCGCTACCGGCGAAACAACCGACAATCATTATGTAGATTGCCAGTGGAAGCAGCTTAGTGACATTTCATGCTAGTTACCGCATGAACTCATGGCTTGCGCATAGTGTGCTACACCAGTAGACGGTAGCACGCATCGGGGAACATTAAGCGCCGAAGCTCTCAGTATTAGCTCTTGGCAAATGCTGCTGTCGAAAATCGACTTTCACGCAGTCAATAACCAACTCTCAGTCAGGCAAACGTAACGGTGACAAAACAATTTTCCGCGCATCACTGGCATGCGCTCTCTGGAATCGGGCTAGCAGACGACGCGCGAGCGTCTCGATCAAATGGCCGCGAAAGACACATGCATTCGAAATGGGCTGGTCGCCCAGAACGGCAAGTGCTTCACGATTCCACTTTACAAGTTTTCATTATACATTAAACAACGCGAATACAGCCGAAAACTGAGCCATATAGCAGCTTCGAATGCAGCCACGGCATTCGTTTCCGCGAGCGACGACGCGACGGCTGGTCTAGTACGGTGGCGGCGCCCGGCGGCTAAAAGCAGCACTAGCGCCGACGGTCGGTTCCCATTGCGCTCCGCTCCTTCGCCCAGGCACAGAAAAATAGAGGAGGCGCTGGTGTGTGTAACTATAATGTAAGGTAGGATTTTTTTCAAACTAAAGCGGGATAAATATTGCGCCGATACAGCAAATGAAAGAACCTCACAAGATACTGATATTCGATTATTCAAATAAAGAGAAGGCAGAAGCGCTAAACGGACGACGTGGACAAGGGCAGACAAACGATAGGCGCATACTTGCAACTGAGGTTTATTGCGAAACCACGCAAAGAATATATACATCAGGGGAACGGTGCAGAAGGCCAGGGCGACACGTGCAATGACTGACGCTGAAAACGTATCCCCCCTTGATAAAAATGCTACTCCAACAAGCCCAAACTTCTAACCTGCTAAGTCAAATTAAGTGTTATGTCGTCTGAAATACCTTGAGGCTTCACGTCCATGTGTTTTTTTCGATCCTTCTTGAAGGTTCCGAGAAATATTCTAGACAACCTGTAACAGAGAAACGTTAGATATGCATTGATATTTTCTCTCCCGCGTCTAGTGTATTACTTAATTCCCTGGTTGTAACAAGATCGTGTGAAGATTACGGAACTCTGCTCCATTACGTTAACTTGGTCCACTAAACACCTTATATTGGTCCTTCCAGAGGTAGTGTACGTCCATATTGGCTCTGTCGTAGAAAAAAACTGAAATAAACAATAAGGGTCCAAATGTCAGGGTCACAGTCATCAACTAAAATTTTGCGCTGCCATATTATCAGTGCTTATCACGTAGTACAGCAAAGCAATATATTCAAGGAAGGAGAGTGTTCCTTACCATAATACTAAGATTGTGAAATAAACGTAATTCTTTGATGGTGAACTTAAAGCGAACGTCCAAAGATTAGACACCGAGCTGTAGTGTTTACCTGCTGGTATGGTGAAGAAAGTAACGATAAGTTGTCCTAATTGCTTGTCTGGATAATAGTTTCTTTGGTATGAGTGCAGTTGAATGTATCACCCTCCGTTTCAGAGCTAACAGGTTATTCACGTAAGGTAGGGTGTTATTACTGACAAGAATTCCCTAGCCCCCTAAAACTACCACGTTTATGAAATTCTTCCTCGGTACAATGCTGCGATTGTCGCAACGCCCCATATCATTCTCCAGCACATTGAAAGTTTCAGCAACGAAAAATTGTGCGCATGTTGAATATTTTATGGTACTTGTTTACTATGCAACGCTCCACTAGCGCTGATAAAACTTACAAAAGTGGCACCGACCGAAATGCGAAAGAAAGGAACAGCGAGCAATTCGGTTTGCTGTGCTGTCATAAGACTCACGTCACAACACTTGCAGCACATTGTATAATAGCATAGAACAATGGGAAAGTACATTATTGTTTTTCTGTGGTGTGCGAATGTGTCTAAAGCAGCGCAGTAAAAATGTTTAAATATCGAACACGTGTAATATATTTTAAGGTCGTCCGCGAAGCATGCCATCTGCCATGAGTTTCGCTTGTGCTACTCAGCGGCCCTGGAAAATCATGTCGCTGAAACATAGAATTTTAAAGAAACAGCTATTCGTGATACTTCTTCAAATCAGTTCGCTCTGGGTTAAGAGGAATGAAATACATTTCGAACAAGTGTAATGTTTGAAGAAGCGGGCTGAGCTGTCGAGGACCGCTCAGCCCACTTCACCCTTAACCATTCTGCTCGTGCAGCCAGCGTCACCCTAATGAAATCTGATCTTCATCTCCCAGATCTGGTAACTAGGAAAACAGTTTTCGGTCTGTCGCTCTTTTATAACATTTTCTTCCATAAGCAAGTATGTGGAGAGGAAGTAACCTCAGAACCCTCTTAGTTTTCATCACGTGTTGAATACCCGTACATAGTAGGCATTCCTTTCTACCGCACACCAACCTCCATTGGCATCATTTGCTTCCGAAGAAAAGCAGAGACTGGAATTGCCTCCCCCCCCTCTGTCACTGCCAGTAAGGACCCAGGATGTTCAATTCTGCAGTTTCCGTACACTATATGACGTAACTACAAACTATTATATTTTTTTTTACTTTTTAAATATTGCTAATGCCTGTATTCGCTTCACTGTTATTATCCTTATTTTTTATGTGCAGATGTTGCACCCACCCCCTCTAACACCCTATGGGTCCTGGTGGTATACTAATAAATAAATAAATAAATAAATAAATAAATAAATAAATAAATAAATAAATAAATAAATAAATAAATAAATATAATATTGCCTGTGTTATCGCTAGGCTGCAATGGGTGGCTAAAATTACAATTAGACTCACACACGGATTTTTTTTCCCATTGTGAAGAAGAATAACCTGAAGACATGGTTGCGTAGCAATCAATGTGCTTTGCATGACATAATAAATCGAAATGGGCCTGAATAGAATACAAGGACGTTGAAGTTTCAGGATAAACACTGAATTGTAAGGTTTATGATGAATGATCAAAAATGGTTTTTTAGAATATGAATGCCATTCTACAAACTTAATTTCATACAATTTTCGACAGAATTTGGATAGTTAGGGGTATACTTTGCTGCTGCAGTAACAATTTTGTCTGCTGTAGGCGTACAATAAGTTAACGTGCGTATTTTGATGAGGTGATATTTTATATGCATACGAGAAAGGGTTATCCATTATTTTTACAATAATATCGACGGATTCTAACTGCGTCATCTGAATATTTATGATTAGGAACACCAAATGTAATAGTTCTATTGCGTAATATTACTCAATATTTCTCGCCTAACGCCATGTAGTCTATTCATTATTGTAAATATTTGATTTAAGACTTGAAAATTGACACTCAATTTTGCTAAGAACGGGCATTCTGCACGAAATATCGAACAGAATGAGGACAAAAATAAAACTGCATCTGTGGGGCCAGATAGCGTTTCTCAATTTAACAGCATGAATAGTGTTTAGTCTTTACAATACATTTTCGTACGCTCAGAAATAAATTAACAGGACACTCTACAAACTTCCCTAGCAGACTTGGCGTGATCTTCATCACTTGCTGATTTCTTGACGCATAATTGAAACGCACGACTGACTTGAATATTCTTTATTGTGCCTCGCGCTAGCACTTCTTACTCCCAGAAACCGATATCTCACACGATATCTCAAGGGTTTATAATTCTACGCATGGGACTCTTTAGATGACTCCGGGTATTTTTCTTCCACGAACATCCGCTCTAGGTACTAGTAAATTACTGTTCGCAAAGCGCACCGTCAAAAAACAGGATACGTTACCACCGATAGCTTCAACAAATGCTAAAGTACTCCCGTTTAGCTTGTACAATGCTTGTTATGCTTTCGTACGCACGACGGACTCTGCTGGTTCAGTAATATAAGGGGTCCATATGGCTCGAAACCTTGATAATGCTCTTTCTTGTCACCGGGCTTTGAAAGCAATCGTCATTGTCTCTTAGGAGTTGTTTTTGAAAAGCTGGTTTTAAGGTTAACTGTGCTAAACGCCGTTTTCGTCGCCGCCACAACAAAGCCTTTTGCAACCTCGTCTACGCTGCCGAAGTAATGGCTGGTCCTCACATCGCCTCTTGTTAAAGTATCCCAGCTCTCGTGCTCGTCCAACGATGTCCGCAGCTTTCTACGATCACGATCTAACTTCGCCAAATGTCTCGATGGCTTCATAGACAACGCGAGCTGATGAGTACTCTTCTCAAGAAAGACGTTCCATTTCTGCGTGAATCTGAATTGGGAGAAACCTTGATCAATTTTATTAAAAAGGTATGGGTCCGCTTATTTTGGTTCATTTACATTCATGTGCTGAATATCGAGTCCGTACCGGTTCGAGCTGGCACACAGGTGCTATCCATGCGAAGAGACAACATGGCTTGTCGTTCGTTATCGCCAACGCTAGGCAACTCCTCTCTTTACGGGGCTAGCATTATTTGGTAATTGAACGTACATACTCTCATGTGTGTAGTAGCGAAGTTTCGTCCTCACATTTATTGCAAGCATTTCTCCATTATTACGTTTTACCACGCCCTGTGTTGGCAATCTTCGTTCAACAACCGAGGGAGGCCCCGGTAATCAGCAGTACTTAACAAGCACACTCGTTATCTGTAACGCAAGAATTTAGGCAACTGTACAAGGACGTCTTCTGTCTGTTCACCTAATGGCTTGCCCACCATTGTGCCATGAACTACAGCACTGGTGCATTAGTACTTATCAATACGGATGTCGTTCACACGGACGTTGAACAGCGTTGTGAACCTCCTTACGATCCATCACTGACTGTGTTGTTAGACACCATTATCTGAGCGTCGCTTACGTATCAGCCCTGCGCAGACATAGCGTCCCGAGAGAGTGCAGGGAACTGCAGGAATTTGGCGTTTTCGACAAGCACTCCTTGTCGAGCCGCGGTTGGCTTGGCTGAAAAACGGCGGCAAAACCCTGTGGACGCACCTTCATGCTACACTCGATGGACTTCACAGCTGAGCGAGAGGTGCGTTCTGCGTTCCGCTGCTCGCACGATCGTTCTGCGCACGCGCACTACAGTTCATTCTAGGCGTTTGCGCGTAAATAGCGCAATGAGGTTTTTGAAATAGCGTCACGCGCACTTCAGTTCCTTCAACGCGTTTATATGTAGATCGCTGGAATATGGTGAACGGACCGGAGCGGTTCGTAAAGGCTCTAATAAATCATGTGGCCGTAAGAGCCAAATTGCACCACAACGCCGCTAGCTTTCTTGTTGTGTTTCGTGAACACTAAGGCTTAGAAGTTTTAGCGCAACTTCACGCTGCTCTCAACGATAGGCCCAATGGCGTCTCTTCCAGTTCTGACTGCGTCCTTTGATGCTTCTTCTGGCATGACCTTTACAGTTCTGTTCCATTGTACCTTGCATATCCTGCGAGCTCTGTCAACGCCGCAACTGATAGCCGCGTCGGCTTTGACCTACTTGTACCTTTCGCGCTGCCAATCTTTGGCAATGATTGATTACCGCTGCCACTGATAATTCGACTCTTTTTTTAAATGCGAAGGATTTCATAGCGAACCTCAGGCACTTCGGCCGTTTCTATCTATCTATCTAGCCGCCTACGTGTGGGCGCTCTCCTGGTCGTCTCCCTAATTTGTAATATACCAAAATTGGCGTAGCAGGGGATTAGTGTATGACGAACACGATTCACTGCTCATGACATGAATAACACAAAATACCTGTCGCGTACGTCATGAAACGCTTTCTCTCAGTCACGTGTGGCACATACCCGCATATCAGAGTTCATGTTAGGCGGGTAGGTGCCACTGGTGATACAGTCTCAACCAACACAGTAACGGCGAACACACACATTGACACGCAAGGAAAGTGATAATAATAACATTTGTTGGGGTTTTATGTCCGGAAACCACGATACGACAATGAGAGATGCCATAGCAAAGGGTTGCGGAAACTTTGACCATCTGGTATTCTTGACGTGCACCGAGAGCGCACAGTACACGGGCCTCTAGCATTTTGGCTTCCTCGAAATGCGACCACCGCGGCCGGAGTCGAACCCGCGACCTTTGGGTCAGCAGCCGAGCACCGTAACCGCTACGCCACTGCGGCGGACGCAAGGAAAGTGACAGAACCTCCCTAGAAGACGCTCAACTACCATCCACTCGTCCACGTGGTCGACAAAAAAATCGGGGTCAATGCTTCCCTACAATAAATCTGCTGATAGAATCAGGCCTCTCATCATTACCGGTGACTTCAGCATTGACTTATCAAGACCCAACTACGGCTGATCCTTATATTGGGTGAAAGAGGGTTTGTATGTGGACAGGGCATCAAAAGACCTCGCTACCACGTTCAAGACAGGAGGCATCATAGACCATTGCATCGAAAGAGGCATCCAGGACTGTCCACCAGCTGCACTATACCTCGCACTTCACTACACTTAAACCCCTCGTTGCCACAAACATGAACGGATCGGATAAGTCCGGTCCAGCTGCTGGTGCTCACTGATCATGGTGATGATGACCTTGTTGAAGAACTGTCAAGAACCTCTTTTACACATACACACAGGTTCGTGAAACGTTCGTGCATTCTCCGTCATAACGGACAAGCATAACAACTATAACGCAACTGTAACAACTGCCACTGTGACTGTAACGTACGTGCAGTGCGCGTGCGCGTGCCACTCGGATGCGTACCATATATCTAGGAAAACATTCCTGAATGAAGCTTAGTTGCGAGTAACGGGTCTCCTGCGCACCTGTGTTCCTTCTTTGTCCCATTCGGATTCGCGCTATCCAGTACTGAAGAATATAAGCACTACATATCAGCTCAATGCATCTGGCGTTGGTAACACCCATGCTGGTGTTGCCATCATTACGACACTCTAAACAACAGGTTATATAATACATACGCGACTCTTCAACATATGAGTGTGCGTATACCACTCCCACATTTCCCTAGCGTCATTTCGTAACGTTTCGCCCCCTCAATGAGAAAAATTACGCTACAGTCACCATCCCGCGCATGCTTCGCATAACACCGATTCCCACGGTACGTGGTATCTGCCAAGATTTTATTAAAGCCACTGATTATTCTGTGTCACCGATGTTGTTAGTATTCTACCTCGCAATATCTCACATCACGGGGCTTTCACTCAGTTCCTCGGACACAGCGAACGCTATCTTCGGCCAAACATTTGGCCTATCTTCTACGGTCATGCTCCACTGATCAAGAGCTCACAAAGAATTACCTTCCGCAAATAATTGGATGCTCCTACCACATCAGTAGCGCGCGTACTAACACATTCGCCATATATCGTATCAAACCACTTTGATTGGGACCGTGCGTATCCCATCGTTATCTTCGCGCGACTGCTGAGAGTAATTCAAGTTCTTTTCGTCCGTACGGCTGCGACGTATTCATTCACTCCGAATAAACTCTTAGCTGGGCACTACGTCTTGGAAGCCAATTCGTGCGCGGAAACAGTGCTCAGTGTCACCAGTGATCGTCTGGCAATACAGATGCCCACCTGGATCCATGGTCCTCATCTGGTACTTTTCTTATCGTCGGGGCCACTGCGAAAAAGTGTTGCCGTGCTACGGTGGTGCTTATCGCTTCGTCCTTCATGTGGCCTTGTTGGCGTACCATTGATCCTTGGCTACCCCACTTGTTTTTACGACACCCGCCACAGAACTTGAAGGCATTGAGATGCTGAAGCCCTATTATTCGTACTTGCTCCCTACGCTTTAAACAGCATCGACAAATCATTTTTTTCTGGTTGGTATTTCTTTGGGGTGTTTCTCTATTGTATGTTTTGGATTCCTTGGTGCTGCCTTTATAAATATGACTGTGCCACTCTTCTTCACAGTGACAGAGTAAATAGAAACGAAATGGTGAAAGGAGTTAATCTTCGTCACATAATCACGTTCAACGAACAATTCGAGCATGACAAAGCACCGGGCACACCAAGAAACCTAATATTCTTAGTGCAACGACAAAGCTAATGTATCCCGAGCAACAGGTGAGAAAGCTCCGATCAACAGCTGCTGCAATGACATAAATGTCTACCACAGGCACAATTATGCTACTCAAGGAAAATATGTATACCTATACAAAAAATGATCATAGAAGTATAAACATAAAAATACGTCAACATAATAGAGTATCACCAAAAGCAACTAGAAGAACTTTCGATGTAGAAACATACCTTTTTTATGCTGTATGCCCGTCTTTTACAAGACCAACAATTACCTTCTAACAAAGTCAAACAACCGACATAGAGAAATAATTTGAAGGCCAGCCTTTGCACCATGTTGTTTCAGCTAGCGTCGCTTACAAGAAGACTCGGGACACAGAATACAGGCACATCAATTGTTTAACTGTACACTGTGCGAAGTACAATGAGCTCGAACGCCGGTATTATCGTTCACAGGTGTCTGGAACAGGTGCTGTTCTAAAACCATCCTTTACTAACCGCGCGATTCGTTTTTTTCACCAATGTGCTTAGACCCATACACCTTAGAAAGGAAGCGCGTAAATTTTCCTGTTCTAATTGAAGTTGGACGAATCGCATTGAACAAACGGACAATTGCGTAATTGTCTAGCACTGTTTCGTATTCAGGCTCCCTATATATCGGCCTGAGCTCGATTTAGGATTACGGGACTAGCAATAAAGGCATGCAGGGCACTCGACGTCGTTTTCGCCATGTTTTTTTTTTTTTTAATTCTACAGCCATTATTTATTGAATGACAAGATGTGCTTTCGTGTTGCAATGTTTAGTGTAATTGTTAGCAGGGGTCGATACTAAAGAAATGAATGAAAATGAATAAACGAATTCCAACTCGTCAAAGGTATGATTTTTAGATAAAGGTATATGCTGTAAAAGAGCTGTCTGAGGTTGTCGCAGTATTTGAGTCTATGAATGTGGGCTTCGTACATTTGTTGCACAAGGGGGGGTGAGGTGTCAAAACTAGTCTGACCAAACTAACCAGCTGTCGGTGTGGATGAACAAACCAGCAATAGTACAAAAAGTATCCAACATAACGACATGACCAGCTGCAGATCTTACAGCACATTCCATGCTACAGCGTCGGTTTTATAATCGGTACCTAACACATAAATCGTCGTAAAATATGACATTCAGGTGTTTCTTCTCAGCGCCTTCTCGTGGTCTGTATCACACAGTGCTATTTCGTTTTGGGGGAATAATATACCACTTCACAGAGACACGAATCTGATTTAAATCAAGGGCCAATTCAGTGTCACATTGCCTAAACGTGGTATAAAGCTGCTACAGAAGCGCACAGAGTCCTGAATTATCAGCCCCATTTTTCTGGACAGGCGCTGTAGGAAATCTTTGTATAATAACATATATTTTCAGAACATGTGAGCACAATAATTCAAAATTAGAGTAATGTCCTGGTATGGCGTGGCAACTTTTTGCTTGATGTCTGTTTACATAGTTACTTCCTCCGTCAATGTGTACGTAAGCTTGCGGTGGGATTTATGTCACACCCCGCGTGGAAAATTCTCCGCCACTCGGTCCCAGTGTATTGTAACATGCCTCATTAAGTGCTGGACACATGGTGCGAATTTGCATGCGATTGGCCGTACAGCTGCTCGCAGCAACAGCAGCATCGGACAGACGTCCGAAAGGATCCGACAGCATGCGGAGACGATTCGCACACCATACGCGCATCCAACTTACTGAATGTAGTCGTGCGGCTGCCGCGTCGGTTTGACCGCCGCAATCAATGGCGAGAGCAGGCTGCATCGACGCCATTTGGTGTTTATTTATTTACTCATTTATTTATCCATACACCGTAAGGGCCCATGGGGGCATTACATAGGGGGGGGGGGGTAGTTACAATGCTGTAGGGTTTTGTTTACAAAGGAAATATTTACACTGAAAATGAAAAAAAGGAAAATAGAAAAAGCACAAGAAGTCTGTATACGAACAAAACATGGTAATACAATGTAGCAATCAGTAAGGCATGAAACAAGGTATGCAATAATACAGGTAATATTGGAACTAAACTAAACAAGAGATAGCTACAAAATTTTACATTTCGATATTCCACATCTCCTTTAATTTGCCAACAAATGTGTCGTGATCGCGCACACTTACAACATCGCTTGGTAGTTTATTCCAATGATAAATTGCAAGAAACAGTGGTGAGTCACGAAGGATGTTAGTACGCGAAAACATGGGTTGTATTTTGCATGCATGATCCAGGCGTGGAAAAATGCGATGAGCTGGTTTAATCTGTGACTGTAAGAACGATGAATCACTGAAATAAAGTATGTGGAAATGAGATAGTAGTGCGATAAGCCTACGCTCTTCTAGTGCAGGTAATTTCAATAACGTTTTAATTGCTGTTATGCTATAGAACCGTGAATATTTTCCTGTGATAAAGCGGGCTGCCTTGTTTTGGATGACTCGAGTTTATGAATTAGGTATTGCTGGTTAGGATTCCAAATAAGGACGGCGTATTCCATTTTTGAGCGAACTAAAGTTATGTATGCGAGAAGTTTGGTGGACTGGTTGGCAGAGTGCAAGTTACGTTTAATAAATCCTAGGGCTCTTGAAGCCTTACTAGTTATTGCATCAACATGAGCATTCCATGAGACGTTTTGTGTAAGATGGACGCCTAAGTATTTTATTGTGGACACGTTTTCAACTACCATATTGTTAATCAGGTAAGAATGTAGCTCGGGCTTGGTAGTTCTCGTAAATTGAATGTACTTCGTTTTTGAGACATTAACTTCCATTTGCCATTGATAGCATCAGCGGGTGATCTGGTTAATGTCAGACTGCAGTGCACTGACATCAATATGGTTAGTAATTTGTCTGTAAATGACACAATCGTCTGCAAAAAGTCTGATTGGGGATGACAGATGGTTACCTATATCGTCGACGTAGATTAAGAATAAGATTGGCCCGAGCACAGTACCTTGCGGAACACCTGATTTTACATTTATTAATTGAGATAAAGTATTATTAACGAAAACAGACTGGTAGCGATCAGAGAAGAAATTAGCAATCCAATTACAGATCTTAGGGTTGATGTTCAGGGCGTTGAGTTTCATGTTTAGGCGGTTATGGGGGACCTTGTCAAAGGCTTTGGCAGTCTATAAATAGAGCATCAATGACTGCTTTATTGTGTATGACTTCGTGAATATCGGTTATTAGTTCAAACAGTTGAGTTTCGCATGAACGGCCACGCTGGAAAGCATGCTGACTTGGTAAGAAGAAGTTGTTAGTGGCTAGATATGTCATAATTGCAGATGATATAATGTGCTCTAAAAGTTTACACGGTATGCTTGTTAGGGAAATTGGTCTATAGTTACAAAGCATAGAGGGGTCACCTGATTTAAAAATAGGAGTGATGTGGGCAATTTTCCAGGCATCTGGTAAGCTTCCGTTATCAATTGATTGCTGAAAAACAGCTGCTAGAATGTGAGAAAGAACAGGCTTTGTTATCTTTAGCATTTTGGTGCAGATGCCGTCCGGGCCGGGTGCCGCATTATTTGGGAGCCTTTCAATAGCGCGTTCAATACCTTGGTACGAAATATTTAAATCGTCCATGACCGACTCGAGAGTCGTGAAGCTAAGGTCCGACGGAATCGGATTTTCATCTCTGAATACAGAACCAAAAAAATCATTTAGTTCCGTTGCAACGCGTGATGGTGAAAGAAGTACATCATCTTTGGAAATGGACACTTGGGATGACGAAGAAGGTTTGGGGTTAATTACCTTCCAGAATTTTTTAGTATTTTCTCTTAAAAGCGTTGTTATATCATTGTTAAAGAACTTATCTTTGGCTGCTTCAATTTCAGCCTTACATTGCTTAGATTGTTCACGGTAACGTTCCCAATCACTATGAGACCCCGACTGTTTTGCTTTCGAGTAACATCGTTTTTTTTATTTATGGAACGTTTGACATGCAAGTTGAACCATGCGCTCTGGGTTGACGATGTTACTTCAATTTTAGGCACTTGATTATTAATCGTCGTATCGAAAGCTTTCTCACATTCACACTTTTGGAATGTGCACTGTATGTAGTAAACAGTTACACGCACGCCTTTGGTTATGCTGACCTCACGCAACTGGCAATGTGCTTGTGCACAATAATATATACGTTCTAGAGATACTCTTGAGGCACAAACTAACCCACTGCTTTCTACACTTAAGAAGTGCTAATATACAATTGCTCTGCTACCTGTAGCTACCCGTTGACTTGTCAAATGTGCTCTCTTTTTGTAGATGACGTGAAGCCAATCAGCAAGCCGGCGCAAAAGAAATAACAGAGACATTTTTTGTAAAATAATGCGGGAAGCAAAGAAGAGTAGTGGTGTTCCTGCTGGTGAGCGAGTGAGCTCCTCAAAATACTTCACATTGATGATGTTCCTGTAGGACCTAATGGAGCCACGTGTCTATGATAAACTCTTTACTTCCGACACAACCCGCTGAAAACAGCACACATATGCAATGAGGTGGGTACTTTGGGGCAGGCACACTTTGTATTTAGAACAAGAAAACAATGGTCCACATTACTAACACATCGCTCACATGCATTAAGGAAACTATGCGAACTTGTATTAGTTTCCCCAAGAGAGTTTGGAACGGGCTCTAGAAAGGCCGCTCTTGCAGCTTTCGCCGTGAGTGTGCTGCACGGTACGAGTAGGCCTGACCTTTTTATTGTGATAGCAACTTTAGATGCCTTTTTAGGCAAGTACAACCTATCTAATACTTTCGAGCAATGGGAGGCCCAGCTCGCCAGCTCTGACCCAGAGGTACAGCTTGCGCTTCTGGGTCACGTCAGGCAGGCAGCTGTAGCCAGTGGAGCCCTGGACTTGGGGCCCCACCCATCGAGCTCATGACCCCTTATCCCAACCCTTATAAATAAAGTTGTACTACTACTACTACTATTGTATGGACAGTCTGGGCTGATTTTTGCCGTCGCCGTCGCCGCCGTCATGCACCGTATATGTATGGATATATATATATATATATATATATATATATATATATATATATAGAAAAGTCTCAAACAAAAATAATTTAGAAAAATTCTTCCGAAGCGCGGAATCGAACCAGCGACCTCTCGCTCCGCAGCACGTGGCGCTAACCACTACGCCACAAAACGCAGATCCTTTAGGTAGCTGACGGCGAGCGTTATATAGAGACCTTTTACCGCTTGCAGGACTCAGAGACGGCAGGCGCTGATAAGCATTTCTTCGTTACCAGCGAGATGGCGCGAGGAGCGCAACGGGCACATTTAAAAGCCGTCGGCCAGCTCGCTCGCTTTTACTATTTGCGCAGGGAGAACCTTGCCCTTCAGCTGTCTCCTCGCGCGGTAGTTGCTGCAGGGGGGCAGATGTTTCTGCAGCGTAGCAGCCCGTCCATCACGGGCTGCTTTTCTTGCTGTCGCATTCATTGCTTCGCCCTTGCAGCAGAACTGTTACTTTTTTATTGCTTTCTGAAATTTTATCAATGTGGGCGATGTTTTTTTAAGTAGGGAAGAATGCTGCGTGTAGTATATGCCTGTGGCGACTACAGCAATGCAGCACGAGTGTTCTCCGTCCAGCGCAGGGACGAAGAGGATGTTGCTGTCTTTTAAGCGACCAATGAAGCGTATCATAGTTCTCCGTGTCATCGTCGATGCCACCTCGTTAAAATAAACATAGCGAAGACATTAGTGAAAGCCGCCTTTAGAAGTGCAGAACAAAGAGCACATAGCAAAGAACAAAGATCGTATTTAGTTTTGTTATATAGAACGAGAACCTAAATTGAGCTGGACACGACATGAGGTAGAAACGATGTAATAATAACAAATTTCGAGCTTGGCGGCGCGTAGGTCACCACCCCGTTATTAAGAGTACGCTCACAGCATTCATCCATACATCAATTGCTATAATATGTGTCGGTCTACTGTGTCGCAGGTTCCATCATTTTCCAGAAATGTAGCGCATAATTGATGTAGTGAAGAGTTGCAGTCGCAGAACCACTTCAGAGTGGTGTCAGCGAAGTAGTGCATCACGAAAGCTGACAAACGCCGCGAAGTAGCTAGGCTGTGGTCACAAAATTATGCATAGGCCTTCGTGCTTTGTTGTACATTGTGAAGATGACCGGTGCCAGAGTGACCAACAGATGTCGTTCAAGATCAAAACGTGAACTGTTCCATCCGTCTTGCCCTGTCTGTGCATAAATTTCAAGAGATCACTTCAGATTTGGTGGAAGTTTCTCTTCTTTCCTTGCAACTGCTACTTTTCGCGGCGTTACTTTTAAGCAGTCTACAAGTGTGTTATACGTCGCAGCTGCCACGCTGATTGCTTACTGCGTTTTGGAAGTGAAACAGCGTACAAAATCGTTGGTACGTGCTGCAAAGGGCACAACTAGCGATGTGCAAATATTAGGGGTGTGCGAATATCAATTTTTTTCGAATACGAATCGAATACAAATATCCATCTACGAATATCGAATCGAATATCAAATATCAAATATCAAAGGAAAAATGCCTCCACAGTAAGAATATTTTATTTAACATGTAGCTATTTGAAAAAAAAATCACAGCATATCCACGGAGTGAATGATGATGAGTGGGCGAAGCTGCGGAGGTTCATCGGTAAACCGTGAATCTTCCGTGAATTCTGCCCAGTACATCATCACCGACGTGAGATCGGGCGCGCTTATACTAAAGGTTCGATGAGTTATGACGACTTGCAGCTCAATTTAATTTTACATGTACGCTGTGAATTTTCATTGTTTAGAAAACTATTGCTGTAGAAAACATCTGGCGTCTTTCGTTAAGCAGCTGGCGTCTTTTCGTTTTGCTTTAGAAACATCTGGCGTTCTTTCGTTTTGCTTTTACAAAACATCTGGCGTCTTTCGTTGGTTTATTTCTTCAATCAACGGCGTTCTGAACAAAATTTTTATTGTTTAATCACGCACAGGAGAAATCTCACCAGGCACTACCTTGGAGGTAAACAATGGCTGCTAATGGGAATGAGAGACAGAAGAAGTCGGCTTTTAGCTAACACTTACACTTCTACTTCTACTAACGTTTCCTACTGGAACATGCCAATGGCTGCTAATGGGGAATGAGAGACAGAAGAATTCGGCTTTTAGTTAACGCGCACGCTGCGAATTTTTTATTGTTCAACAACGCACAGGAAAAATCTCCCACCGGCACCACCTTGGAGGTCAAGGCGTAAGACTTGTTACGGACTACGACTACTACTACTACCTACTACTACGACGACGACGACTACGAGGGACGAACGGGTGCCGTCTTAAGGAGCTTCGCCCCCAAAACATTAACAGACTGACTGGCAACATAACATGCACTGTTATCTCCAGAACACAATGTCCAGGCTAGCACAATGCACATCACAACACAAGCAAATATCACGGCACAATGAAAGTAATGACTAGATGTTATCATGAAGAAATATGAGTTGCTCCACATGATCAGGCAACAGGCGCTCCCTTCTAACAGAGACAACCCCCCCCCCCCCGCCACTGAAAAGGCACGCTCGCATGGAACAGAAGTGGCTGGTATAGGGAGTTACACGGGGCAAAGCTTTCTGAGACTGGGGTATCTGAAGGTGCCTACAGTCCACCACCAGTCACATGGTCACTGTCTTTCTTCAGAAGTGGTCCCGCATAGTGAACGAGTGGTAGTGCGGCACGTTACGGCCGCATAATATTGAAAATGTACGGTTACATGATAGCCAACAGCGCTGCACGTCGGAGATGCACCAGCAATAAATCATACGTATTGGGAAGCTGGTCGCAGGCAGATTCGTGCCTCCGTGTACTTACGATGTTTATCGCTCCTCTCGGCAACGTTTTTAGCTATACGAACGCAGTAGAAATGTGGAAGACGAGTTATTTTATGCATGCTAATCGAATCGCACATTCGAATTTTTCGAATATTCGAAGTTATCGAATATTCGAAATTTTTCGATTACACGATTTTCGAATCGAATACGAATATTTCGAAGGTAATATTCGACGAATATTCGAAACGTTCGAATATTCGCACACCCCTAGCAAATATCAAATTTTCAGCTTTGAATCGAATACTACTAAGCTTGAATCGAATCGCATATTTTTCGAATATTCTCGAATACCGATATTTCCACCATACACTTTTACAAAAAAACTTTTTCTTTGTCCGTAACCATAGCAGAAAAAGTCTTTTACCTTTACAGTAAACAATGTACAGAAAAAACGCCAGGCCTGCGCTGAAACCGCAGCACAGTCACAGCGAAAGCTGGAAGAGCGGCGTTTCTAGAGCCCGTTAAGCTCTCTTGGGGCTACAATACAAGTACACTAGAAAGGTACCCACTACGCCATAAATCACACTTTTTGTGAAGTTGGGAAGCACCTACTAAGCCATTATTCGTCATGTTGCGGAGGAGCGAGACACCAGCTACACGTCTGTAAGGCAATATGTGCACTTTGTTGACGCGACGACTTATGACGATGAAGAATTATGGCTGAGCCCTTTGTAATGGGTTGGAAGCTTTAAACGGCCCACCAGTTATGTAATTTGCATTGGGCGACGCCCGGTCGCTATTTCCCTCTCCCGTCATGCTGTATAACATATGTTGACGTGGGAGAGAGAGGGGGGGGCGACAAACTTTACTGAGACCCCGAGGAAATGGATCATGCGCTTATGGGCTTCCTTGGCAACCAATACAAGTGGACTTGCGAGGAACCCACTACGCTATAAATCATTGTAATTTTTGAGAAGTAGGGCAGCAGGCACTGTGCCATTTTTCGTCATTCTACGGAGAGCGTTCGTACCTCCTAAACGCATGTAAGGCATTATGCGCACTTTGTTGATGCTGTGCCTGATGACGATGAAGAATTATGGCAGAGCCATTTGTAATGGCTTGGAAGCATTCAACAACCTACTCGTTGCGCAATTCGCATTGTGTGACGCCTGGTTACAGAATTCGCGTTGTGCGACGCTTGGTGCTTATTTTACTCTTCTACCACGCTATATTACATATGCTAATGTGGTTCCTTGCCGACATGAACCCTGTATAGGACCTTTTTGCAAAGCAGTTTCAAGCACCGGCATGGCTCAGAGGTTTAAGACTGGGCTCCCACGCAGAGGTCCCAGGTTCGAACCTCGATCCATCCTGGAATTTTTTTCTTATTTCGTTTTTTTTTCTTATTTCGAGCGATACTGGTTACGGACACCGGCGGCGGCGGCGGCGGACAACTACGGCGCCAAAAACGGCCGGTGAAATGATCTCATAACAGCTTTCGCTGTAAAAAGTCACAGTTTCGCCGCAAGGCTGACACAGTGAATTGGATAGCAACGAATAGGAATGTCGTACGAAAAAAGGCTAGCAGCTAGCTCCAGCAAACACGGCCTTTGCAATGACGAAGTAGCCTTCGTGCAGTCTATGGCTTCAACGCAAACTTTACAATGAAGTGCAATACGTATGAAGCTATGAGCCGTCTGCTAAACCCCCTTCAAGAGATAAGCGCGAGCCCACATGCGAGTACTCGCTGTACGTCAAAGTACGAGGCCAGAGGCGCGCAATCCCACTCCGGCGAAATACAGGAGCGGCGACACTTTTTACAGCATGGCCTTTGACCTTTTGCGCCATCTTGCGGGTGACAGTGAACAAGCTTCTACGACGCTGAAGTGCCTCAGGGATCTGCATGCAGTTGAACTCTGTATATCGAACACACAAGAAATAAAAATAAAAAACGGATCAGTTTTATCGACCTTTTTTTTCGTGGGCGCCGCCATATTGCCTAGCCGGCGGCGCCGTCTCCGGTCTGAAAACCGACTGTCATGTGCGACGCTCAGCGTTTGTATGGACGGTATTCCTGCGGTTGCAATTGCAGTGCGTTTTACAGCGAAAGCTGTTATGAGATCATTTCACCGGCCGTTTTTGGCGCCGTAGTTGTCCGCCGCCGCCGCCGGTGTCCGTAACCAGTATCGCTCGAAATAAAAAAAAAAACGAAATAAGAAAAAAAATCCAGGATGGAACGAGGTTCGAACCTGGGCCCTCTGCGTGGGAGCCCAGTATTCAACCTCTGAGCCATGCCGGTGCTTCAAACTGCTTTGCAAAAAGGTCCTATACAGGGTTCATGTCCGGAAGAAACCACATTAGCATATGTAATATAGCGTGGTAGAAGAGTAAAATAAGCACCAAGCGTCGCACAACGCGAATTCTGTAACCAGGCGTCACACAATGCGAATTGCGCAACGAGTAGGTTGTTGAATGCTTCCAACCCATTACAAAGGCCTCTGCCATAATTCTTCATCGTCATCAGGCACAGCATCAACAAAGTGCGCATAATGCCTTACATGCGTTTAGGAGCTACCAACGCTCTCCGTAGAATGACGAAAAATGGCACAGTCCTGCTGCCCTACTTCTCAAAAATTACAATGATTTATAGCGTAGTGGGTTCCTCGCAAGTACACTTGTATTGGTTGCCAAGGAAGCCCATAAGCGCATGATCCATTTCCTCGGGGTCTCAGTAAAATTCATCGCCTCCCCCTCTCTCTCCCACGTCAACATATGTTATACAGCATGACGGGAGAGGGAAATAGCGACCGGGCGTCGCCCAATGCAAATTACATAACTGGTGGGCCGTTTAAAGCTTCCAACCCATTACAAAGGGCTGAGCCATAATTCTTCATCGTCATAAGTCGTCGCGTCAACAAAGTGCACATAATGCCTTACAGACGTGTAGCTGGTGCCTCGCTTCTCCGCAACATGACGAATAATGGCTTAGTAGGTGCTTCCCAACTTCACAAAAAGTGTGATTTATGGCGTAGTGGGTACCTTTCTAGTGTACTTGTATTGTAGCCCCAAGAGAGCTTAACGGGCTCTAGAAACGCCGCTCTTCCAGCTCTTTCGCTGCGACTGTGCTGCGGTTTCAGCGCAGGCCTGGCGTTTTTTAGTTCTGTCGCGCTGAATTTCATATCAAGCATGCCGTCTAGGTTTGAAATGAGTCTGTGAGACGTCCTAAAATGTTTTGATCCGTTCGGGTTCAAAGATGCTAATATGCAACGGCGTGAACGTGCTGCACGTGGTTGAGGTCGTACATTTTTGGCACACTTTCTGTTGGAAAAACGCGCAAATATTTCGACTCGTTCTAGCACGGCAAGAGAGTGCTGGCACCCATAGGAGATACAATGAATTTTCTCTTGGACTGTAATCTAAGTTTGTTTGTTCACTCTCGGTTTATTTATGCTGTCGCACCGACTACCGTTCATACATGCGGTCGTGTGCATGTGCGCGCAGTCTCGATTTTGTGGCGAGGAAGGCGTCTGTTTGGTGCTCACAAACTGTTGTATATCTTGTTTCTCGACTTTTAAGTGACCGCTATTACTCGCTCGTTTATTGCCCACCTGTGTGGACGAACTTGTACCTGTGTACAGGCAGGTGCTGGTACATAAAAACCATGCTGATTACATGCCAGCTCGCTTCTTTCTCTTTTAAAGACGATAGTCTTTCTTGGGGAACTTAAACGCAGAAATTTTGGTCTGTCTGTCTTTCTGTCTGTCTTTCTGTTTGTCGGCACGTCCCTCGATTCAGCCACTCGGCCAAAGTTGAACCACTTGCCCAAGGGCCAGCCGTCTTGAACTGGTACGGCTGTTCATACTTGTGAACGTTGTCGATCAAAAAAGTAAATATCATGCATATCTGAGGTGCAACATCACTAGGTAAGTATTAGGTGGCGTGTTCCTTTAATAGAAAATGCATACATACGTAATTTTAAGGACCCTAGTTTCTTAAGCTGCGCTGAAAATGCATAAGAATGGAAGCTTGAGCGAGTTGGTATGCGTTCATCTTTGTTGAAACAGCGCTCACTAGACGACGACGAAGTAAAAGAAGGCACAGGACAGGTGCTGCCTGTCCTGTGCCTTCTTTTACTTCGTCGTCGTCTAGTGAGCGCTGTTTCAACAAAGCTGAAAATGCGACTGCGCTGAAATTTGCCTTCCTCCGTGCCCTTCGCACGAGCTCATTGTTGTGTTTCGGTTTCGGTTGTGTACTGCACTGTACGAATGCCATGGGTTGGTGTTGAAAAACTTTAGTTTTGAGAAGGCCAAGAAGGTGAAAAAAAATATTTAAAAAATGAAAAAGCAGCGTTGTGGGCGGCCTTCAGGCTGCCGGTTGTGGGCGCCGCTCTGGCGTTCCTGTTTTACTCAGGCGACGTGTAAATAAAAGAGTGTGTGGAGAGTACTCGTTGAGTGCGGACGTTTCTCTGCTTCAGCGCTTCGCGCCAAACCGCGTTTTCGGGCTGGCTGGCGTCCCCGCCGGTCGCGTTGGTCACCGCCGGTCTTCGCCTGCTGCTGCGCCGGGAATACCAGCACGCAACACAGCACTCATGTTTCCCGACGTATTGCCAGATGGCGTCCATATCTCACACAGCGCCTCTTCTATCGTCTTTACACATTTGCAGCGAAGCACGCAGATATGCGGCGAATTTTTTGTTTCATTTGAGAAACGTGACATTTGATTGAATTTCGGCGGCGATAAGGTGAAGATTGTTTGAGAGTCTCTTCTGCCGGTGAGGCACGAAGCGTGCCCTGGCTCGAGTCTATGATCGTAGTCGGAGGTGATTCGTGTTTTAACTGCGAAGCATTTCTTAGCGACCCTTTGGCACTTTGAGCGTTTCTATCTACGTATCTATCTATCTATCTATCTATCTATCTATCTATCTATCTATCTATCTATCTATCTATCTATCTATCTATCTATCTATCTATCTATCTATCTATCTAGCCGCCTACGTCTGGGTGTTCTCATGGTCGCCTCCTTAACCCAGTGTAGACCAAAATTGGCATGGGAGGATAAGAGGATTTGGCGAATATGATTGTCGGGTCATGACATTAATAATGTGAAAATCTTGTCGCGTACGTCGTCAAACCCCTTTCACTAGACACGTGTAGCACATACCCGTTTCCCACTGGCCGCGGTGTACGGGTATGCGCCACAGGTGATTGACAGTTTATATCTACCCAGGAACGGCGAGAACAGACATTGCTAACTTAAATGCGAGAGCGTTAAGAAAAACCCACATCAGCAGGGTTGACTTGCCGAACGTAAAGAACGAAAATTAGGATCCCAGCGGGAATTGAACACAAGCATTCTGCGTGGCAATCTGGTATTCTACCACTGAGCCACGTCAGGTCTATAAACTGGTTTTGAAAAAAAGCCTACGCAGGCGTAATATCGGTACAACGTCAATTGTGGTTGTGCTGCTTGCTATCTAATTTTACAAGAAAGCAATCAGCACTACGTGATACTTCAACGATGTGTACCCCTACGATGCAGGCGTCATATCAGATTAACGTCCGTGGTTCCAGTGTTGGCTCCGCTTTTATAGCAGTATAATAAATATTACATTTGTATTCCTATGAATGCGCAAGCTATATTGAAGCATTGCTCGATCCCGGAGGAATACATTAACAAAACTTACATATGAAATCCACATCACCGCACCGTAAAGTGCACTTCGTCCGCCACAATGACGCAATGTCCTCTTCATTACTTACGAGTCTGGGAGATGACCTCATGCTGACCGAGGATGATGCCAGATCGGTTGGCAGCCGCTTTGTAGACTAGGAAAACTAGGCCACATACGCTCAGCTAGTCTACGAATACGACAGGCAACATCCACTAATGTTGGTCTACGTAGCACTATCCAGACCTACCAGCCTCGACGGCCTATACCTCACCAATGCGACGAGTGGCTTCAGGTTCCGACATGTCGCCGGCTCTATGGACTAACAATTTTTCGACGAAATGACCCAATCATCCACGAATTCCAACACCTCTAATATACCACGTACTCTACTACACATGGACCCCTCGTCACCGCGATCACGACCGGATCCTATAACAAGTCATGACCAGCTGCTGGTGCTCACTGATCACGGTGATGATGACCTTGTTCAAGAACTGTCAGGAACTTCTTCCACACATCACACGGGTTCGTGAAACATGCGTGCGTTCTCCATCATAAGAGACAAGTATAAGCCCTACATATCAACTTACCGCTTGTGGTGTTGGTAATATCCACGTTGCCGTGGGCAGCGTTACCCAACCGTAAAGAACTGGTATATATAACACATATGCGGCTCTTCAACCTATATGTGTGGGTATAAAATTTACACAAATCTTTAGCGTCATTTTGTGACGTGTCGCTCAGTAAAAAAATTACGCCGCCGTCACCTTCCCGCCACATGCTTTGCATAACATCGGCTCCCACGGTGCGTGGGATCTGCCGAATTTTTTTTTAGTAACTTCGTCTACCAGGCGCACTGTTTTTGCAAAATTCTTGCAGTCGTTCGCAAAGCTAAAGAGCAAAATTTGCATTTAGAGAAGCAATAGGCAAACGTAACATCGATTTTGTTTTCGCTTAGAAGATAATTACCTATGTTGTATATTATTGCGCGACTTGCCGGACGCGGTTCTTGACCACGTAAAAAATTCCCTTCATTAGGTTCTACTCACGAAGTGACAGAACTCGTTTTTTTTCACTATTCGGCTTTGATATCGCAGATCATACGCGACACATCCCCTTGTCTTACGGAAGTTGTAACATCACCACAAGGATCTCGCCACGTTCTTTTCATGTAGTGTTTAGTGAATGTTCGGGGTTTGCAAGGCCTGTGCGGAGCACAAATTAAATGTATTGTAGCGGCAGCAACATCGGCGTCGCAAAGAAGAGGACGGAGACGCTCGCTCTTGCACGAGGCAGGTGCCGCTGCCACGGGCCTGCGCGCGCTAGCGTTCGAAAGAAATAGAGATTAAAATACTTCTGATCAAGGCGGTCGTGTCCGGCTCGCTCTCTCTGGTAAAGCCGAGACTTCGCCGGTCTGTGAGGTCGCCCATCGCCACAGTTTGGTGACCTGGACGTGATCGTGGCCGTACGTTTATACGTTTCCGTGGCAGAAGCGACCATGGAACAGACTGACGGTACAAGTTCTCGTGACCAGAATCTTCCCGAGCAAAGCGGTGAGCCTTCTTGCTCAACCATCGCTGTCCGCCTTTCTCAGTATGGAACCAGCATCTTTCGGCGTGGTTTCTTCAGGCGGAATCACAATTTCAAGTTCCTGGTATCCGCTCCCAAGCTACTAAGTTCCACTACGCCGTTGCGGCACCCTCGCCCACCGCCATTGATGAAGTAGCGGATCTGTTGAGCAACCCGCTGTCTGCGAACGCCTACGACGATCTCAAGACGACCCTGCTACAGCGCACGGCAGTTTCACAGTGTTCTCTCATACAGCAGCTTCTGTCCGCTGAAGAACTCGGCGACCGACGCCGATGTTGCTGCCGCTACAGCATCATGCCGGTTACTCCGTTGCGAAGTGAGAGATTTTTTGTCCGTGCTAATAAAGCTACATCAACTGCAGCGATCACAGTGTTGAGCCGAGCTAAGAGACTAATGTTTTTGAAAAAAAAACATCATAATAAAATATCATAATAAAACGAAGCGAAAACAGTACAGGAAGCGACTCGAGTGGTGCTTAGATGTTTTGCACTTAACCAATTAGGACCGTACATCACCCTTATGTTAGTTCGCCAACCTGGCCATATACGATTGTCATTTGACTGAGTGGAACACTGGGCATTCCGGATATATTGTTGCACTTGCCAATATAGAACTTGTAACGTAACACAAGCGATGAACCTTGAAGAGTACGCGACCGCAGGCGCTCCGCGTTTGGTGATGTGTGTCGCATACTTACTCAGACAGCAGTTTCCTTTTTTAATGAAGGTGTTAGAACAACCAAAACGGCACAGTGGCTTCCATTTGATCGTTCGCTGGCTGATATCAGTAAAAGAGAATAAAATCCGCAGGTCCATCTAAAACACGCAAAAATTGTTACAAAACATCACTCATCCAAGCACCCACCCGCACACTCCACGTCGTTGCGCACAAGCCCAATTAAAAGCGCTGGTTGCCAGTCCGGTGCTCCTTGCCCGATACAAAGGTCTATATAACGTATTGCCGCGAGTCTTATATTTCATGAGTTGAAGCTTCACCCACAAAGACTGTGGGCAACGCACTGCGCAGGCCTCGCCGTGATGTGTAGGAAGCTTCGCGATTGATTTGGAACAATCCGTTAAGATTGCGCGCCGCACGAGAATGTTCCAGCTTTGTCGAGAGATAACGCCGCCAACAGCGATATCGCTGGAAAGTTCGATAGCGCCTGTATAAAAGCCGACGCGCTTGACTGCTTGTCAGTTGATCGAGGGTCGACGCTCTGTTCGCCGCTATCAGCGTATTGCTGTAGTTTGACTTTCAGTTTCCCGGCCACAAGTTCGGCCAAATAAACAGTTTCACCTCGGACGTCCTGACTGCTGTCTTCGTCGACATCACGACAACGTGACATCTGGTGGAGGTGCTTCCCCGTCCATGTACCGAACACCGAGGTGCTTCCCCGTCCGTGTACCGAACCGTGAGCCAAGCCCACACCGTCAAGGGGACTCCGGTGCCACCGCTGACCAGCGATCCAGCCGCAGAGAGCAAGGTCTCCCACCAGAATACGGACTCCTACCGGACAAGCCAAAAGCCACGGCAACGAAGACAACAGGGGACGATGTCGATGTCTGTGGGACGATGACTGAAGCAGTGCCCCCTACGGCGATCGTGATGCAGCCACTCAGGGAGCCGCCGACGTTCCGTGGTTCGCCATGTGAAGACCCCGAGACTTGGCTCGAGACCTTCGAAAGGGTCTCAACATTTAATAATTGAAACTGCTAGGACAAGCTGCGCCACGTATACTTCTACCTAGAAGAAGCCGCGAGGACGTTGTTCGAGAACCGAGAATCCGCCCTACAAACATGCGATCTCTTTCGGACGACGTTCCTAAACACGTTCACGAGCGCCGTGCGCAAGGAACGGGCCACGGCTATGCTGGAGACCCGTGTGCAGCTACCCAACGAAAATATTGCCATCTACACGGAAGAGATGAATCGCCTGTTTCGACACGCCGACCCAAGTATGCCCGAAGAGAAGAAAGTGAGGTTCCTCATGCGGGGTGTCAAACAGGAACTCTTCGCTGGATTGATAAGGAACCCGCCGAAGACGGTCGCTGAATTTGCATCGGAGGCTTCCACGATTGAGAAAACGCTTGAGATGCGAGCGCGGCCATACAATCACAGCTTCTCGGCTACAAGCTACGCCGACGTTCAAGCCCTAGGACCCGCCGACCTGCGTGAGACGATTCGAGCAATCGTGCAAGAAGAGTTGCGAAAAAAAAATACGGCAGATCCCACGCACTGTGGGAATCGATGTAATGCGAAGCAGCCAGCAAAGAGCTGCATACATCTCTTTGTTTATTTTTGAGCCGAATGAAATCATTCATGCCATGGCATCTAGTTCACCATATATCGCATGTTTGCCATGCACGCGTGCATGCACAACATGGTATGTACCATGCCAATGAAACGTATATTCTGGTATATACACTGCATGACCGGTGATTTATGTTAATCACGCACTACTGTCATGCATTACTAATTTTGGTATATATCCAGTTATCTAAACGACCGGAAGCGCACCATAAGAGTGTCATGTAAATCATACCGTACATGACATGCATAACATAGTTCGCGTGTTAGGACCTGTCATTTATGTTCGTCATACAGTCACATCGCACAATACAAATTTTGGTGTATATCAAACGAGCCAAATGGCCGCGAGTGCACCATGAGCGTGGCATGTAAATCATGCCATACGTGACATGCACGTCATGGTTTCCATGTTACCACCTGTCGTTTACGTTCGGCATACATTCGCGTCACGCAATGCCAATTTTGGTGTATATCAACGTAGCGAAACGGCCGCGATCGGACAATGAGCGTGGCATGTAATTCATGTCGCACATGAGTTGCCTGTCACGATTTTCATATTGCCACCTCTCATTTACGTTCTTCATACAGGCGCGTCGCGCAATGCCAATTTTGGCGTATATCGAGCCCGCGAAACGGCCGCGAATGCACCATGAGCGTGGCATGTAAATCATGACATACACGACATGCAGTTCATGGTTTTCATGTTACCACATGTTATTCATGTTCTTCATACAGTCACACCACGCAATACCAATTTTGGTGTATATCAACCTAGCGAAACGGCCGCGAGTGCGTCATGAGCGTGGCATGTAAATTATGTCGTGCATGACACGCGTGTCATGATTTTCATGTTACCGCCTCTAATTTACGTTCGTCATACAGTCGCGTCGCGCAATACCAATTTTGGTGTATATGAAGCCAGCGAAACGGTCGCGAAAGCACCATAAGCGTGGCATGTAAATCTTGAAATACATGACATGCATATCATGGTTTTCATGTTACCACCTGTTATTCATGTTCTTCATACAGCCACATCGCGCAATACCAATTTTGGTGTATATCAACCTAGCGAAATGGCCGCGAGTGCGTCATGAGCGTGGCATGTAAATCATGACGTGCATGACACGCGTGTCATGATTTTCATGTTACCACGTGTCAGTTATGTTCCTCATGTCGAAATGTCTCGTCATACCAGTTTTTGTATACATCCATTCATTTAAACGGCCGCGAGCGCCCCGAGACCATATCATGTAAATCATGCCGCTCATGACATGCGTGTCATGATTTGCACGTTAGGACCTGTCATTATGTTCGCCATGAGCTCTTATCACGTCATACCAGTTTTAGTATATATGAAATTAACAGGATGGCCGCAAGAGCCCCAAGGCCGTGGAATGTAAATCATGCTGTTCATGACATGCATGTCATGATTTTCATGTTATGACCTGTCATTTATGTTCGTAATAAGGTCATGTTATTCCATACCAATTTTGGTGTGCATCCGATTAACGAAACGGCCAGGAGAGCACAAAGTCGTAGGCGGCTAGATAGATAGATAGATAGATAGATACGCTCAAACTCGCAGAAGTTCCCTAAGAAATGCTTCGCATTTAAAAATTACACCATCTCCCGCTAAAGGGGACCATGAGGCGATGCGAAGCCGGAGCACTTCCACGATCGCGTTCCGTTGGCGTTCGTTGGGCATGCTACCGACCTCGCATCGTGGAACGCGAAGAGGGACGCTACGCGCGTCGTATCTTCCATCTAGCCTGGCCGTTAATTCTCACAGGGCGAGCGGGGAACGCGGTCGACAGGCGGGCGAGAGGGGGACAGCGTAGGAGAGGAGGGAGAAGGGGAGGGGACGCGCATGCGCTCGAGCTCATCGCGGCGTTGCGCAGGAGAGAATTTCGGCATGTCTAGCCCGCGTTTCAGAGGAAGAGTGGAAAGGGGGAGGGGAGAGGGGTATGGGAGAGGGGAGGGGAGAGGGAAAGTGCAGAGGGGGAGGTGAGAGGGAGAGTGGATAGGGGGAGGGGAGAGTGGTGTGGGGTAGGGGAGAGGGAAAGTGGAGAGGGGAAGGGGAGAGGGTGAGTGCAGAGGAGGTGTGTGGAGAGGGTATGCGCATGCGCAGTAAGGGTGGTCACGCCGCACACCACCACCACCGGATTGAGCTCCGCCTTACGATACTTCGCATCTGAAAATTCTACCTTCGTCGCAAACTCAAGTATAGTCCATCGCCGACGTCGTGCGCCAGGAGATCCAGCATTCACTCGGCGCGCCTCAGCTAGCAGAGCCGCAGCCGCAAGCTATTAGCTATGCTGCTGCAGCCCGCCGTCATGCTCCTCCTCCACGCCCCCGCCAAGACGCCACACCGCCGCAGTACCGTCGACAGACACCGCCGCCGCCGCCACCGACGCCCTACCGACCACCTGTCGGCCAGCGTAAAACCCCGAGGAAGACCGATGTCTGGCGTGACCCCACAACCTCCCGCTCTGCTCCCACTGCGGAGAGGCCGGCCACACGTACCGCCGCTGCCAGTACCGACAGATGGGACTACGCTGATTCGCCATCAACGCGCCGCGCCCTCAGCCAGGTGAACGGCTGCGCAACATCGACGACTACCTCACCGGAACACAGTGGCAAGAACGACGACCTTCCCGCTCGCCGTCGCCCGGCCGCTACATGTCACCGCACCGCCGGCCGTACACTGGCCCAAACCGGGGCCGGTCGCCTAGCCCGTATCCGCAAAACTAAGGGCAGCAACCGATGGAGGTGCGGTTGCTGTACGACGAACTACCGAAGACTCTCCGCCGCCGACGACGACGCCGCGACGAAACCTTCAGAACACGACGCAAACCAGACAGATCCCTGACGACGAAATCTCGCGGACTGAAGAAGACCCGACGACGCAAAATGGAAGCAGCGGAACACACCGACGCAGCCGTAACCCCACGCCACGACCTAACTGCAACGCGAGACGACGAACTAGCGACCTCGACGTTCTTATCGACGGCCACAGCGTCACAGCTCTCGTCGACACCGGAGCCGACTATTCTGTCTTCAGTGGACCGTTCGCTACCAAGCTGAAGAAACTAAAGACCGCTTGGAGTGGACCCGAAATCCGGACAGCTGGAGGCCACCTGATAACGCCGATTCGTGCCTACACGGCGAGAGTCACCATCAATAACCGGACTTACCCTGCGAGCTTTGTAATCCTACAAAATTGCTCTAGGGATGTGATACTTGGAATGGACTTCCTAATAGACCACGGCGCGGTCATCGACCTGAGGTCTGAGTCGATAACGCTAACCTCAGACAAAGCGCTTCCGCCCCACGCGACGCCAGGGAACCATGCATTGAACGTGATAGAAGAGCAGGTGACCGTTCCGCCGCGGTCCAGCGTCATTATTTCCGTCGACACCGAAAAACCTGCGAACCTTGAAGGCGTCAACGAGGGCGATCAGCAACTACTCTTGAACCGTCAAATTTGCGTCGCAAGAGGTATAGCCGAACTGCGTGACGGCAAAGCAAAGGTAGTGCTAACAAATTTCAGCCACGAATATAGGCACCTCAACATTGATATGACGGTTGCCTACATCGACGAATGTGTGGCCGCCAGCAATGCTTTCGCCCTCTTCGATTCTGTCGAACCTGCTTCAACGAATCGAGGTCCCGAACCAGATTTCGACGTCAGCAGGAGCCTTCCGAAGGTCAAGCAAGACCAGCTGAAAACCCTGCTCCTGCAATACAAGGAATGCTTCTCGTCGTCATCACAAATTCGACAAAGTCCCGTGGCGAAACACCGAATTATAACGGAGGAAAGTGCGAGGCCCCTCCGTCAGAGCCCCTACAGAGTTTCGACTCGAGAGCGCGACGCGATAAAGAAACAAGTCGACGAGATGCTACGCGACAACATCATCCAGCCGTCCAAGAGTCCGTGGGCGTCACCCGTGGTGTTAGTGAAGAAGAAGGACGGGACAATGCGCTTCTGCGTTGATTATCGGCGCCTGAACAAAATCACGAAGAAGGACGTGTACCCCCTCCCACGGATAGACGACACCCTGGATCGACTACACAACGCGACGTACTTTTCGTCGATGGACCTCAAGACCGGCTATTGGCAGATCGAAGTAGACGAAGGAGACCGAGAAAAGACCGCTTTTATAACACCCGACGGCCTCTTTGAGTTCAAGGTCATGCCTTTCGGTCTTTGCTCGGCACCTACGATGTTCCAGCGCGTCATGGACACCGTGCTGGCCGGATTAAATTGGCAGACGTGCCTTGTGTATTTGGACGACGTCGTCGTGTTTTCCTCGACCTTCGACGAGCATCTCCGGCGGCTTGAGGCAGTACTTCAAGCAATCAAGGCCTCTGGACTGACCCTGGAGCCAGAAAAGTGCCGATTCGCGTACAACGAGCTCTTGTTTCTGGGTCATGTGATCAGCAAGTCTGGAGTGTGCCCAGACCCGCCATCGCTGCCATCGCCGACTTAGCGCCTCCCACCGACAAGGCCGTGCGCCCATTTCTCGGCTTATGTGCCTGTTACAGACGCTTCGTCAAAAACTTTTCACGCATCGCCGAACCACTGACGCTTCTTACGAAGACTAACGTGGAATTCAGGTGGGAAACGGAGCAAGTGCAAGCATTTGAGGAACTTAAACGACGCCTGCAGACGCCACCCATACTTGCGCCTTTCGACGATTGCGCCGATACGGAAATACACACCGACGCAAGCAGCGTAGGACTCGGTGGCGTCCTTGTGCAAAAGAATGACGGTCTTGAAAGGGTAATCAGTTATGCTAACCGGTCACTATCCAAGGCAGAAGCCAACTATTCCACAACAGAAAGGGAATACCTTGCCATCATCTCGGCTACGTCAAAGTTTCGCCCCTACCTCTATGGCAGGCCCTTCAAACTTGTCAGTGACCATCACGCCTTATGTTGGCTAGCTAACTTGAAGGACCCTTCAGGTCGTCTCGCGCGATGGAGTCTGAGGCTTCAAGAATTCGACATTACCGTCGTGTACAAGTCCGGACGAAAACACTCTGACGCCGACTGCCTCTCTCGTGCCCCCGTCGACGCGCCGCCGCAAGACGACGACGATGACTGCTTCCTCAGAACTATAAGTGCCGACGACTTCGCCGAAAGGCAACGAGCCGACGCGGAACTGGGGGGCCATTTGGATTACCTGGAGTGCAAGACCGCCGTTGTTCCGAAGGTATTCATGCGAGGACTGCCGTCGTTTTTCTTAGGGAACGGCGTTCTCCTGAAAAAGAACTTCTCGCCACTGCGAACGGACTACCTTCTTGTCGTGCCCTCATCATTGCGACCAGAAGTCCTCCAGGCCCTACACGACGACCCGACGGCTGAACACCTCGGTGTTTCCCGCACGCTCGCCAGAATAAAGGAAAAATACTACTGGCCACGCCTTGCTGCCGACGTCGCCCACTACGTCAAGACTTGCCGAGATTGGCAGCGACGGAAGACACCGCCGAATAAGCCAGCGGGACTTCTGCAGCCAATCGAACCACCGCACCGGCCGTTCCAGCAAATCGGGATGGACCTACTGGGGCCGTTCCCGACGTCGACCTCCGGCAAGAAGTGGATCGTCGTCTCGACTGACTACCTCACCCGCTACGCCGAGACAAAGGCCTTGCCCAAAGGCAGTGCCGCCGAGGTAGCCAAGTTCTTCGTGGAGAACATCGTCTTGCGTCATGGCGCCTCAGAGGTCCTTATCACAGACAGAGGTACCGCCTTTACTGCGGATCTAACTCAGGCGATCTTGAAGTACAGCGAGACGAGCCACCGCCAGACCACCGCCTACCACCCGCAGACCAATGGCCTCACCGAGCGTCTAAATAAGACCATCGCCGACATGCTCGCCATGTACGTCGACGTTGATCACAAGACGTGGGACGCCGTCCTTCCGTACGTGACCTTCGCTTACAACACGGCCGTCCAAGAAACGACGCAGATGACGCCGTACAAGTTGGTCTACGGAAGGAGCCCGGCGACGACGCTCGACGCCATGCTACCCCACTTCACCGACGAAGAAAATGTCGACGCCGCCGTTTACTTACAACGTGCCGAAGAGGCTCGACAGCTGGCCAGCCTGCGCATCAAGACTCAGCAGCACACCGACAGCCGTCGCTACAATCTTCGACGACGCTTCGTCGAGTACCAGCCCGGCGACCGTGTCTGGGTCTGGACGCCAATACGACGACGCGCCTGAGCGAGAAGCTTCTTCGACGATACTTCGGACCGTACAGGGTACTTCAACGTCTCGGCGCACTCGACTACGAGGTTCTCCCCGACGGCATCACGAACTCTCAGAGGCGCCGAGCTCGACCCGAGGTCGTGCATGTGGTGCGCCTTAAAGCGTACTATGCACGTTAGCGCACCTGAGGACTCTAATGTTTGCTTTCTTTATTAGTTTTCTTTAGTATTGCATGTATTCATGTTCTGTTTTTAAGCACCGGGACGATGCTTTTTCAGAGGGGGGCAATGCCGCGAGTCTTATATTTCTTGAGTTGAAGCTTCATTAACATGACTGTGGGCAACGAGCTGCGCAGGCCTCGCCGTGTTGTGTAGGAAGCTTCGCGATTGTTTTGGAACAATCCGTTAAGATTGCGCGACGCACGAGAATGTTCCGGCTTTGTCGAGAGATAACGCCGCCAACAGCGATATCGCTGGAAAGTTCGATAGCGCCTGTATAAAAGACGACGCGCTTGACTGCTTGTCAGTTGATCGACGGTCGATGCTCTGTTCGCCGCTATTAGCGTATTGCTGTAGTTTGACTTTCAGTTAACCGGCCACACGTTCGGCCAAATAAACAGTTTCATCTCGGACGCGCTGACTGCTGTCTTCGTCGACGTCACGACCACGTGACAGTATAATTCTATATACAACTTTTAATGAAATTATTGTATTTGCGATGCGACATTCGGTGCGAAAATTGACTTCACGGCACTCCATCAAGCGTCTTACCTTGGTCCTTACGGCCTCGTTTTACAGCGAAAGCTGTTATGAGATCATTTCACCTGCCGTTTTTGGCGCCGTAGTTGTCCGCCGCCGCCGCCGCCACCGGTGTCCGTAACCAGTATCGCTCGAAATAAGAGCAAAAAAACGAAATATGAAAAAAAATTCCAGGATGGAACGAGGTTCGAACCTGGGCCCTCTGCGTGGGAGCCCAGTATTCAACCTCTGAGCCATGCCGGTGCTTGAAACTGCTTTGGAAAAAGGTCCTATACAGGCTTCATGTCGGGAAGGAACCACATTAGCAAATGCAATGTAGAGTGGTAGAAGAGTGAAATAAGCACCAAGCGTCGCACAACGCGAATTCTATAACCAGGCGTCACACAATGCGAATTGCGCAGCGAGTAGGTAGTTGAATGCTTACAACCTATTACAAAGGGCTCTGCCATAATTCTTCATCGTCATCAGGGACAGCATCAATAAAGTGCGCATAATGCCTTACATTCGTTTAGCAGGTACCAACGCTCTCCGTAGAATGACGAAAAATGGCACAGTGCCTGCTGCCCTACTTCTCAAAAATTACAATGATTTATAGCGTAGTGGGTTCCTCGCAAGCGCACTTGTATTGGTTGCCAAGGAAGCCCATAAGCGCATGATCCATTTCCTCGGGGTCTCAGTTAAGTTCTTCACCCTCCCGTCTCTCCCACGTCTACGTGTGTTATACAGCATGACGGGAGAGGGAAATAGCGACTGGGCGTCACCTATTGCAAATTACATAACTGGTGGGCCGTTTAAAGCTTCCAACCCATTACAAAGAGCTGAGCCATAATTCTTCATCGTCATTAGTCGTCGCGTCAACAAAGTTCACATAATGCCTTACAGACGTGTAGCTGGTGCCTCGCTTTTCAGCAGAATGACAAATAATGGCTTAGAAGGTGCTTCCCAACTTCACAAAAATTGTGATTTATGGCGTAGTGGGTGCCTTTCTAGTGTACTTGTAGCCCCAAGAGAGCTTACAACGGGCTCTAGAAACGCCGCTCTTCCAGCTTTCGCTGTGACTGTGCTGCGGTTTCAGCGCAGGCCACAGAGCGTGATTGTAAGGATATTGTATGCAAGGTTTCTTTTGCTCAAGTTCGACTGTATTGATTATCGCCAGCTTTGCAGGTTGTTCTGTTTTACGGCATCCATAGCGTTAACAAACCGGCGCGAACGCCATCCCTGCACGACAGGCCGGTGGTGCAACAAGGAGTAATTATGGAAGAAAGCAAGCGATGGCAAGCGGTAGTTCCTACTCGCTCGACGCTGCGTCTTTCTAATCACACCTCTATGACTTTTACATTTACGTGGGTAAGTCCCCTTCCGCGAGGAAAAGCCAGACGTTTGTGAGGGCAAGCCAACTTCTTGAGTTCCCTATCGGAAAAAACAGCGTTTCCAGTGCCTCCCAGTGCCTTTCAGCGCACTGGGTGGCACTGGAAACGCTGTACAGTGTGCCCCAGTGTACTACAGCGCGCTGGGAGGCACTGGGACAAACTGTACAGCGTGGCCAGTGCCGCCCAGTGCGCTGAAAGACGCTGGGAACACTGTACAGTGTGGCCCAGTGTCTTACAGCGCACTGGGAGGCACTGGCCACGCTGTACAGTATCTGCTCGCGCACTGGGAACACTGGCAGCACATTGGAAAAAACTGGACGCACTAAATGGAATTCATATAAGGTTTGGTATTGGGTCGCGAGAAGTCAAAAGGAAAACTTACGGAATATCTTGAAAATATTCTATTGTGTGTCCTGTACATATCTAGCTTTAGTTTTAGTCACGGTGTTAGAAGTATTGTTTTAGTTAAGCGACGGAGGTTTGTATACGCTGAAGCAATCATCTGTCGAGCGCTCTCGTGCGCGCTTTCTCTGAAGTGTGTGATCAAGTGTCGTAAATGTAGTTCATATAACTGCATCGAAACAACTTATCATTCGCAACACAATATGACATTCGTATTAGTCTGATAATAACATCAACCTACGCTAACAGCTAGTCCTTGCATATGGGCTCGTGCCGCTGAAAATTGCACGTCACCGGCAACAGTGAGCCAATGTAACGCTCCATCTCGGAGTTTTTAGCTTCTGATTCATGTATTCGAAGGTGCTAATATGGCCTCGCTTGAGTCGAGTATGATCGAAGCTACATTCTAACGGTTATTAGATTCTTCGTAATTGAATATCCACGTTCTTCACAGCGATCGCGGCGCACGGAGTACAGCTCTATAGGCCTAACGGCCGGTTCGGCTAGGATGCTGTACTGCGGCTGTATAGTACGCGGAACGTAAACAAAAAGAACAGAAAATGTGTTCAAACGGGTGACGAAAACTAAAGCCTTCAGTGTGCAGGTCAGATGCACATTGTTGTTTACGTAGGTATGACTGACTGCTTAGCGAGCCAGTGCGATTGCCGCAACACATCTGCGGTTACGCTAATATTTTTTGCGGCAGAACGGGCCAGACAGACGTTCCGATCCTAGGCAGCACACAAAAAACAAATCAACTACCTTCCCTTAGGTTCTCGCTAACACGAAGAAACTGAAATCTGCGTTTGTAAACGAGAAAAATGAAAATACTGGCTACCGGAGGTAGTTATAACATGAACAAAAAAGTGTCGATGTCTCGTCTTCCAGGTGTGGTGCAGCGGTGACGTGTCAGACTCAGGATGTATGCTGCATCGAGGTGGTGGGTTCGACACCCGCTCGGTATCTTTTTTTTTCTGAGGTTTTTCTTTTTTTTTTGTCGCGGTGCTCGCGTATTAGCCCTAATTACGATCGGGGTATGACCACTGCTTCTAGAAACAATTTAAAAGCCCGATTTCGGCCCGTAACGGGTGGCCCAGTGTGCAGTGCGCCAGCGTCCAGTGTGCCGCGTGCAGCGTGCCAGCGTCCCAGTATCCAGCGCCACACTGGTCCAATAATCAGGTATGGCACTGGGACAGTGCCACTGGGTTTTCCGATAGGGTTGTTTCTCGCTGCTCAATATATAAATCGTTCCGGCTGTTTTTCGTCTCATGTAGCCGTATATTTTCCTATGCAGTGACGTTAAAGCATTGCCTCGATCGAACATAGTTCAATGTAAAGGATAATTCGATTAAGCCGAATTTTTATAATCGGTTCCAGCTGTATCACGAAGGGTAAATGGTGCTCGCCGTTAGTATGCTGGATGGTGCATGGGTTAGTGGCTGAGTGGTTTAACGCGAAGCCAGACGTCACAGATTCGAATCATTGGTCACGCCCTTTGTAACAAAAATCACAGCATATCCACGGAGTGAATGATGATGAGTGGGCGAAGCTGCGGAGGTTCATCGGTAAACCGTGAATCTTCCGTGAATTCTGCCCAACCTACGTGAGATCGGGCGCGTTTATACTAAAGGCTCGATGAGTTATGACGACTTGCAGCTCACTTTAATTTTACATGTACGCTGTGAATTTTCATTGTTTAGAAAACCGTTGCTTTAGAAAAATCTGGCGTCTTTCGTTAAGCAGCTGGCGTCTTTTCGTTTTGCTTTAGAAACATCTGGCGTTCTTTCGTTTTGCTTTTACAAAACATCTGGCGTCTTTTGTTGGTTTATTTCATCAATCAACGGCGTTTTGAACAAAATTTTTATTGTTTAATCACGCACAGTAGAAATCTCACCAGGCACTACCTTGGAGGTAAATAATGGCTGCTAATGGGTATGAGAGACAGAAGAAGTCGGCTTTTAGCTAACACTTACACTTCTACTTCTACTAACGTTTCCTACTGGAACATGCCAATGGCTGCTAATGGGGAATGAGAGACAGAAGAATTCGGCTTTTAGTTAACGCGCACGCTGCGAATTTTAGGGGCGAAGCTCCTTAAGGCGGCACCGTTCGTCCCTCGTAGTCGTCGTGGTCGTAGTAGTGAGTAACAAGTCTTACGCTTTGACCTCCAAGGTGGTGCCGGTGGGAGATTTCTCCTGTGCGTTGTTGAACAATAAAAAATTCGCAGCGTGCGCGTTAACTAAAAGCCGAATTCTTCTGTCTCTCATTCCCCATTAGCAGCCATTGGCATGTTCCAGTAGGAAACGTTAGTAGAAGTAGAAGTGTAAGTGTTAGCTAAAAGCCGGCTTCTTCTGTCTCTCATTGCCATTAGCAGCCATTGTTTACCTCCAAGGTAGTGCCTGGTGAGATTTCTCCTGTGCGTGATTAAACAATAAAAATTTTGTTCAAAACGCCGTTGATTGATGAAATAAACCAACGAAAGACGCCAGATGTTTTGTAAAAGCAGAACGAAAGAACGCCAGATGTTTTTCTTAAAGTGTAGTAGTAGTAGTTGCATGTAGCCACCTCGCCCGATCGTCAACGGGCGAGGTGGACCGGCAACGGCGCGAGGACCCTGCCGTACGAGAGTTAAATCACACTAAAAGACATACTTTGCGGCCGATACACTCTAGTGAGCTTTCAACTTTTCGTCTTAATCTACATGATAAAGAAATTATTTCTACGAAAAACGCAAGGCACACCTTGAGCAATATGTTTGGTTTTGGGACGCTAAATGGAACCATGAGGCGATGCGAAGCCGGAGCACTTGCACGATCGCGTTCCGTTGGCTTTCGTTGGGCATGCTACCGACCTCGCGTCGTGGAACGCGCGTCCTGTCTTCCCTCTAGCCTTGCCTTTAATTCGCATAGGGCGAGCGGGGAATGCGGTCGCTCTTGGCGCTCTTTCGCTCGGGAGCGGACTTCTTCCTTGCATTTCACCGATCACAAGTGATAATGAAGGTACCACGTAAACCAACAGTACAATAAAAGTTTGATGTTTAATATATACACGATGTTTCACACTCTTTATATTATGTACTGGGCGCATTTCACGGAAGAGTTTCACGGTTTACAGATGATTCCCTCCGTAGCTTCGCCCCACTCATCATCATTCACCCCGTGGATATGCTGTGATTTTTTTTATTGTGCAACAACGCACAGGAAAAATCTCCCACCGGCACCACCTTGGAGGTCAAAGCGTAAGACTTGTTACGGACTACGACTACTACTACTGCTACTACTACGACGACGACGACTACGAGGGACGAAGGGGTGCCGCCTTAAGGAGCTTCGCCCCTAAAACTGTCTTCTGGACTATTCTTCCACATGCCCTGTGGGCTCATACTGAGTGGCACCTTGCAACCACCATCAAAAGAGGAGGGGCTGAGCGTCCGGAGAGTGCAGGTTGCGCACACGTACAAACAGTTCTCACATACACAACGACATGTGAAACGGAGGCGTCCATTCATGCCAGTGCGACGGCGGCGCGCTATCGGGTGCCACACCTGTGGCGTTCCTCGATCACCGAATGCTCTTGGAAAACGAGCTGCGGGGTAAGTGCTCTGTTGAGGCTCCCGCCGGACCTACAGGATCATGCGTTGCAGGTTGTGCCATACTGTGACAAAGACCGCACGTGCAGGCACATTGTCTGCTATGTCGTCTAACCTCTAACCTCCGACGTCGAGTATGTCGGAGGTTAGAGAAGCTACGCAACGCAGGTATCTCGTTTTCTTCGGCGTGATGTGCCGTAGTAGAAAACATGGCCCTGCTTGCGTAAATTGAATTCGGCAACTCTTGAGCCCAAAATATAGCAGCTGAAGCGCCGGGTATAGCATGCATTTTTCAAAACGTTTCATGATTTCTGACGCAGCTTGGTTCAGCATCGGTAAAACATACGCATGCTTCAGCTCCACAGCCAAGAGTGGACTCTCATTTTCTTGCAAGTAAAAGAAGCCTTCGTCAAGCGAGGTGACAAAAGCACACATATTTTGGGCTCGTGACCTGCCCACAATGTAGATGCGATGGTTGTTGTGCGGGCTAACCATTCTACCGAAAAGACAGTGAATGTTCCACCTCAAGTTCCGTTCAGGACTTGGAGGATATAGAAGCTTCACTCTTCAAAGTACAACGCAGTAGTGTCAGCAGACTGCATTGGCATTCCTTTTTATCGGCTTGCTATGCTTCGCTTCCCGGTGGTCATCTAAACCATGCTGTGAGAGAAGGAACGTCTGTGCGCATGACACTGAAGGCGTCTACTGTACATAGAGTTGAGAAGTAGCCACGGTGCGTCTGCCAGCTACGTAGGTGTAACCTGTGTTGGTGAGGTGGCTGAATTATAGCTCACCACTTTCAAATAGTCTGGTAACTTTCAGCCTTTAACTAGTTATGTAATCTTCATAGCGTGAACCCTGCTGGGATTCTACGCTTCTGGCGTGCAATAATACGTCTGCTAACGCGACTATTTGCCGGCACGGCCTCGCCACGGTGGTCTAATGGTTATGGCACTCGATTGCTGACCCGAAGGTCTCGGGATCGAATCCCGGCCGCGGCGGCTGCATTTTCGATGGAGGCGAGAATGTTTGAGGCCCGTGTACTTAGATTTAGGTGCACGTTAAAGAACCCCAGGTGGTCGAAATTTCCGGAGCCTTCCACTACGGCGTCTCTAATAATCATATCGTGGTTTTGGGAAGTTAAACACTAGATATTATTATCCTTGCCCGGCATGATGATTGTATAGGGCGTTTTCCGAAGCAGCTTCGAGCACTGGCATGGTTCTGTAAAGTAATACTTTGCTCCCCCGCAGAACGGTGGGGTTATATCCCGACTTCAACCCCGACATTGCGCCAACGCCGACATGGCATTTTTAAAGACATGGGCTCTCTAATGTTGTTAGGTTAAAACAGTGTTTTTCTGTTATTTTTCGAGACCTTCATTCTATGCAATTTTGTATCGTTGACTTGTTACTGCCAATTACACATTTGTATTCGCATATATTGTGCATATTTGTAAATGACCCCACTACAGCCTTCTGCGAAGGGGCGATACAGTGCGTCCTCTTAATTTACATTCACTCAAATATTGAAATAAAGTTGAAACTTGAAATATGTTTGTCGTGGTGATGGGACAGGTCTGTGACTCTCGGGTGGATAAGACTGCCAGGAGGCTCAGAACACAACGTTTTCACCTTCGTAGCTGTAACTCTTTATTTGAGCCGCATGAAATGATTATAATTGGTCGTAATACCAAACTATCGCATTTTGTCCCGTGAATCTTGCCACTCGGTATTTAAAGCTACAAATTTTTACGATTCTTCAGTGCTGGCTGATGGTTTGACAAGTATTGTTATAAAGGGTAGTAACATTCCTTCTTTCCGACAGCTGCTCAAACATTTCAATACAGCTTGAGTTTGGATGTGCAACTTCGGATTGTTTTACCCGCATGTCATAGTAGCTTCCTGGAACGAAAAAAAGAAAACGTGCATGTGCGTCTTCAATTGCAAGTGTTTCGGTGGCTCAGCGGTTTATGCATTTCTAAAACGATTGGGCAGCTTCGATACTAACCACGCAGACGACGTTTTAAAGGGGACCCATGGAAAATCCCGCTCACTTAGGTGTGAATAACTATAAGTGTATTTGTGCAATCGTTTATTGCGCAGCGTCCCATTACGTATGCCGTATTTTATAGGTACCTGAAACATCCGGTACCTGTTTCACAAATAACCGCTGTCATGAAGGCACCTTCAAAAAGCTTTTGCGTCGATCCAATTTTTCACGAAATATTTTCCAAAACTAACTGCTTTCTGCTGCTTTCTAATGAAAAAAAAAATACTCAGCAATTCTCTCGCTTAACACGGCAGTCCACTACTTTACTTTGCGCAAGTCAGGCGCTTTCATTCAGCTACTTCATTGCACAAATACAGTAAAAAATCGCTAATTCAACCGCCATACGTACTATTTAATGGCATCAAACTCTTCTTAATTCGGTCATAGTTGGCCGCAACCTACTTAATTCGGACGATCAGGACGCAATTGTGCAACTCAAAGGAGCCAAAATGGCGTCCGCGAAAAACCGAAAGAGCCGCGGGCCTTCAGAAGGCGTGGTCGCCATACACAGTCGTACCACAATCTCGTTGTTGGCGAACAATATTTCAGCGTCTCGGCAAACTTGTTTCGTTTTCGATTTTACTCGGCGCATGTGCCAACTGTAGCGATGCATTCGCTACATAGTGATGGATGAACGATCAGTTGCTGGTCATTTTTTCGCGCTAAGAAATTATCGTTACGTGTTTGTGGTGGTGTTGGTGGTCGCGGTACGTAATAAGGGATGGGTTGAAAACAGGTATCTGTTTAAGACACGTGGGTTTTGAGAGGCAGTCACATTGTGAACGAAGCCGCAAATGACGGAAATTGCTGCTTTTACACTGCTGTTATACACAATAAGTGCTGGATTTACGTATTCACGAAGAAAATGAAAACGCATTGATGAAAAGACACTTGTATAATGTTTTCTTGATACTTTCGATAATTCGGCGTTCGGTTAATTCGGAGTTCGGTTCCGAAAAATCCGAATTAACGAGCTTGTACTGTATATTGAAATTTAGGAATAACGTACCTTAAAACGCATCATTTGTATCAATTGCCGCTTACCCAAGTTTCGAAACTCTGTAAGTACGTAGAGTTTTTCTGATGTCCAAGAAGTCGACTCATTTGGATATCACGCTTGCGTTTCATTATGAAAAAGCCGGTACACCTACTTTCGTGTTTAGGCGTTACTCTATGGAGTAGCAAGGACACTAGTGACAGTGCCGTTGGCATGCTTTAAAAAAATGACTTCGTATATTAATCGAAATCACGATCGCGACTCCTAATAGACGATTCTGCAGTGTAGCTTCGTTGCCTCGAAAATTACAAGCAGCGCCCTTTCAACATCTTCCTTTTTTAATGGTGCAAATAAACGTAAATATTTGACACCTTTCAAGATGCGAAGAACCAAAAATTCTACATAAAACAAATCCAAGCTTCAATATAATGATAGCAATGCGTTTTTATTATTTCAATGCCCTTAAAACAGGCCCAGATAATGTGCACAAGCAACAGCGGCGTCAGTGAAAAACCTTCTTTGCGGACTGGAAATGTAATAGCTCATTGGCTATTTATTCTGATCGCAACAACTGCCCTTTTCCTTCTGTGTTTGTGGCACATGACTGCGTGGAAAATATCAGGGTAATTAATATAGAAGGCTAATTTCAATGTTGTCGATTTTTAAAGCGACACATTAAGATACTGAAATTATTTTTTCCCTGAATGTTCTTCTCGCAATGCATGCGGTACCGACAAGCGCCACTTCCCGACACAATCTCGTCGCATTAAAGGTGACGCTAAGCGAAGCCCTCAAGTGCTTATTTCCTCTGTCCTTAAGTAATGCCGCTTGACATATTGAACTGCTTCCGAGCAAGAACACGTACAACACGGATATCGTTTCTGCAGTAAAGGCGACTTAAGCGTTTTGTGTGGAGTTATAACAAACTGTAGCACCGAGATATGTTTAGTATACCTTGATGTTCAAAGGAAATAGACACGTCAAGAACAGACGCTGACACACACCCTGCTATAATATCAAATGAAGTGATTTGAGAGGTACGGAATTATAACGACGCGCTCATGTGAGCTGCCATATTCTCTGGTTAAAAACGCCGCCATAAGCGACGTGCACGAAAATTGACAAGCACACTGTGTTAGGAAGAGGAGCCCTTACGTAAAGTACCTCATTCTACCTTCAGACTTGCTCCATCATTTATGTTATCGGCAGCCCAAAGTTTTGTACCTATGGAACCTCTGGGATAGGGCAGTTGCTACAGCGTCAGAATCAAAGGAATCGTCAGGGTGACAACAGGCAGAGAGAAAGGTGAACGCTTTAAGGGGACACTAAAGAGCAAAACGATTTTTCTCATATTAGTAAAGTACTGCTTTTACGATACCAAAAACATAACGCTTGCTGCGAGAAGACGCTTAGTAAGCGAGAAAACGGGCAAAAACAAAATGTGGGTGGCGACACCACATGGACGTAGCCAAGGGGGGGGGGGGGGGGGTTGAACCCCCCCCCCTCGAAATGTTTCAGTTTTGCTTGCGTATATATACACGCACGCATACAAACGGACGCACGAACATACGTAAAGTATGGTTGAACCTCCCCGAAAAAAAATTTCTGGCTGCGCCCCTGCGACGCCACCTTGAAGTTTCCGCACCATTCCCGGTGACGTCACATTTTTTTACGGCGCCTACTAGGGACTACGTAGTTCCTAATCGGTAAAAATTAAGTACATTGTCCTGTGAGGGGGCCATAGACTTAACATACCAAGTTTGGGGTAATTTCGTTGAGCCAATCGCACCAAAATACGATAAATACACTTAAAAATCCGTAACGTCACGCGGGAGATTTCGGCGCGAAATTTAAAAATGAATCTTTGAACTTGATTTTCCCTTCTATTAATAAATCATGATGGCGAAATTAACGACATTAAAGGTTTAAGGGCACAATTTATTGATCTAAACCTGGTTCATTTTTTCTCTTTAGTATCCATTTAAGCGGCCGCACATGCGGACGCACATTCGGGGTCCACTTAATAAGAATTGCTGTTTTTTAACGTCCCAAAACAGAGATATGAATATGAAGGACGGCGTAGTGGAGGGCTCCGGAAGTTGCGACCACGTGGGATTCTTTATGGTGCATCTAAATTCAGGCCTCAATCACCTTTTGCCCACCGAAAATGCGGCCGCCGCGGCGGGGTTTTATGACTTTCGAGCGTTTTTAACCTGTAAACTACCACGACGATTCCAGGGTCCAGTTAAACTACATTTTTTGAAGCAGGCAGGTTCGTGGTTAGGCGATGTTAGTGAATCTCGGAGTAAATCGACTGAAGTACGCCTCTGAAAGCTGAGCCGTTGTAATTGCTAAGCGAGGTTGGCTGATTGTTTCTACTGCGGCCGTTTCCGCTGGATTAGGTCGCATGCCTTATTTCTCCTCCAGGTGGCCTAAAACGAGCGCTTAACTCTCTCACAAATGACACTTAATTGAGTTTAGTACCAAACGTGCTTTGCTCAGGCAATCTAACGCAAGAACGAGGTCAGTGTTTTGCCCACGGAACATGCACCGCAAAATCGCTCCAACGTCCAAATAACTCATGCAGACTTCTCATTTCAAACCAAGCAAAATGTTTTACATGAAGCGCTCAAAATTTAGAAGCACATTACAAAGCCCGAACGGCACCACATCCAATTCGATAAGGCAATTTGGTGTGATAAATACCGTTTTTTAGGAGCGAAGCTTCTTAGGCCCGCATCTCACCGTCGCCCTTGAAACTCCCTTCTCTTAAAGGGCCCCTCACCAGGCCACATAGCAAATTTTAGTTAGACGCTGGAAGTTGTTGTGTGCCGATTGAAGAGCAGTATGCTGCAAGAATTTTTCAAATCAGTTCATTACGAGTCGAGAAAAACATTAATTTGTAGCGGCGCGAAACCATGACGGGAGAAGGCGAGCTTCAAACCCTTGCCACTCGCCCCGTGTAGCCTTCGCAAGCCAAATCCCTTCCCTGCCCTCTTCACTCGACACATACGTATGAACACGTCATGCGCATGCATGGTCACGTACGCATGACGTGCCCGAGCCAGCCCGAGCACGCGAGTGGCGTTGCACGGCCGCTACATTTTTTTTTATGTAGCGGCCATGGGCGTTTTGTCGGCGTTCTCTGTGGTGTACTGCCTATTTCTGCGGGACGGGCATGAAAGTTGAGACATTTGTACGGGCACGAGAGTGGCGGTATCATGAGCCAGTGCCGCACTTAACGTCTACTTGGACGCGGTAGAATAAACGAGCATAATGAATGCTGGAACGCGCCAGAACATTACTTTCGTTTCCAGGGCTGGCGTCTGCTCGATGCGCTAACCGCTTGGACACGAAAGCATACGAAAGGGAGGCACATTAGCCCCGCATCTCGCTGCAATTCACGAAAAAAAAATGAAAAAGACGCACACGTTTCCTTTGTGTGTCTCATTATTTCTCTCAAGTTTTATTAATCTATTCAAGCAACAAATTACACAAACTGCACATGTCGTGTCAAATAATTATCGCAGCGTCACCTGCTACTGTTGGCGACGTCAGAGCACAGTTGGCTACGTAGAGGAGCGACGTCACAGCACTACCATCTACGTAGGGCCATTTTCTCATGTACGTCATCCCCTCATTCTCTAAAGCGCGCGCCCGCGAGAGGAAGGGCAAGCAGCGTTCACCTTGAAATTTGACCCATTTCCGCGGCGCGTAGCGTTGCAAATTTTGGCAGACGTGATCGTGAACGCCCAGTGTATGAATTGCGCTCGTTAGCTCAAAATTGTCAAACCTGGTGAGGGGCCCTTTAAGCATCGCTTTGGTTTGCAGTGGCTGATAATTTAAGAGTAAATGTTTAGGCCTTGAGCGATTTGGTTCTAGCGCACCAAAAATTCCAGGTTATAAGAAATAAGCTCTGTGCACAAGTGGTTATAATGGTCGCCTTCACTTTCACCACCTTTATCGTCGATTGTGAAATAACAAGCATCATTCTAGCACACTACGGGCGCTTTGTCGAAGGTAGTAACAGACGCTCTCCCCACCAGGCGCCGGCGCCAAAAGACAATGACCGCGCGCGGCGTTCCGTCGCCGCCGTCGAAGCTCCCCACCACATCACCCCTTGCCCTCCTCTCCTACCGGTCCTTCCTCTCCCTGCGCTGCGCGCGCAGCACTCAATCGCTCAGTCGTTCCCACCACCGAGCGCAGCAGACGCTCTCCCTGCCCACTCCCCACCACCCTATCGTCTTCATGAAAGCGAGCAGCGAGATCAGGCCCATAGTCGTTTGCTTCCCATTTTTAGGGAGCTTCACTCATCGGTTGTATTCGTACACGGAACAGCTGCTAGTTCCTTTTTTTCAAGTCTGCCTTGTGCATGGGGATCCGGCATTACACTGACCTGAAATAGACTGACGAAAATTAAGAGGTTCAGGAAAGGCAATCCATTGCATCATCGTTACAGGGAAGGGGTATACGTCTTTTTACAGCAGAGCTGTGATGGTGGAGGTTTGCCGTGTTTCGTAGATAGAAAATTATCATCATCATGAACTGGCACACCCTCGCTTCATTGTCTTCATCTTTGTCCTTTTATTCCTCTTCTGATTCGCTTCAAACACGATCGCAGATTTGTGGCGCGTGGGATGCAATAGCTCTGATGGGGAGAGAACTAATACAGAGAGAGAGAGAGAGAGAGAAAGGAACTATTAGAAAGAATGAGAGAAATGTTTGGCGACAAGGATTTATGCCGAGGCGAGATTGGAAACCGCGTACCCAAGATCCGAAGGCAAGCATCGTAACAACTCGGCTATCTAGGCACGCTAGCACAGGATAACATAGCCTTATATAGTATAGTATAGCAAGGGGGTGGGAAAAGTAGGTGAGGTGAGGATGAGGGATATGAGGAGCGAAGAGAGTCAATCATAGAAAGAAATAGAAAGAGCGTAACAGAGAGAAAGAAAGAGAACAATGACAGAATTAAATATAGATATTGTATAATATAGTATAGCAAAGTGGTGGGAAAGGGAAGTGTGGGTGAGGAGAAGAAAAGGAGCAGATGAGAGAGCGAAACATATAGACAGAAATAGAAGGAAATAGAGATAGACATATACTGAGACAGAAGGAGATAGAAAGAAAGACGAAGTGACAGATGGAGAGAAAGGAATAACGATAGGAGTGTGATTTGCTGGGGCAGTTGGAACAATTTCAAACACGAGCACAAGAAAGGAAACGCAGAGGACAACGCTGGACTTACAACTGAAGTTTATTAAAAAACGGATTTCCCTAGGACGCCACCACGCATGCGTAAAAAGCACCATCATGTCAACATCCTATCTAGAACGCACCCCCACCCCCTCTTTCTTTATCTTAACCGGACCTTAACACGTGTGCTTCATGGAAATTATAGATTCTCAAGGTAATGAAATGCTTTATCAGTTATCAGCACCGAAGGTTCATCATCATCATCATCAGCCTGTCTACGCCCACTGCAGGGCAAAGGCCTCTCCCATGTTCCGCCAATCAACTCGGTCCTGTGCTTTCTGCTGTCACGTTATACCTGCAAACTTCTTAATCTCATCTACCCACCTAATTTTTTGTCTTCCCCTCACGCGTTTGCCATCTCTTGGAATCCAGTCAGTTACCCTTAATGACCACCGGTTATCCTGCCGACGTGCTACGTGGCCGGCCCATATCCATTTCTTCTTCTTAATTTCAACTATGATATCCTTAACCCCCGTTTGTTCCCTGACCCACTCTGCTCTCTTCCTGTCTCTTAAGGTTACACCTATCATTTTCCTTTCCATCGCTCGCTGCGTCGTCCTCAATTTAAGTTGAACCCTCTTTGTAAGTCTCCAGGTTTCTGCTCCGTAGGTAAGTACCGGTAAGATGCAGCTGTTATATACCTTCCTCTTGAGAGATAGTGGTAGACTACCATTCATGATTTGATAGTGCTTGCCGAATGAGCCCCATCACATCCTTATTCTCCTAGTTATTTCACTCTCATGGTTCGGCTCCGCGGTTACTACCTGTCCTAAGTAGACGTACTCCTTTACAACTTCCAGCGTCTCGCCACCTATCGCAAAGCGCTGTTCTCTGCCAAGATTGTTCCACATTACTTTAGTTTTATGCATATTAATTTTCAGACCTACTCTTCTACTTTCCGTATCCAGTTCAGTAATCATGAGCTGTAATTCGTCTCCCGCGTTACTCATCAATGCAATGTCATCAGCGAATCGCAGGTTACTGAGATACTCTCCATTAACTCTTATCCCTAATTCTTCCCAATCTAGGGCCCTGAAAACCTCCTGTAAACACGCGGTGAATAGCATTGGAGAGATCGTGTCTCCCTGTCGTACGCCCTTCTTTATTGGGATTCTGTCGCTTTCTTTATGAAGGACTATAGTGGCTGTGGATGCGCTGTAGATGTCTTCCATTATGTTTATATAGGCTTCGTCGATGCCCTGATTCCGCAGTGCTTGCATGACTGCTGATGTCTCCACCGAATCAAATGCCTTCTCGTAATCTATGAAGGCTATGTATAGGGGTTGGTTGTATTCCGCGCATTTCTCTATCACCTGATTGATAGTATGAATATGGTCTATTGTTGAGAAGCCTGTACGAAATCCTGCCTGGTCCCTTGGTTGATTAAACTCTAATGTCCTATTAATTCTGTTAGCAATTACTTTTGTGAATAGCTAGAACCGAAGGTTCACTGACACATAATTCAGCGCCCAACTTCCTGATGTGGAAAGCTTCGCATATTTCTCTTTCCAGTCTATTGCGTTCCCTCCCCACAATCGAGACACTCTCAAAATGGGGTGTGCATCCACACCTCTTGCAATGCAAGGGCAAGTGCCCTCCTGTGCCAGTTGGTAGCAGATTGCGATTTTCCCGCATGCGGTCGTTGATGCAACGGCCTGTCTAGCACGCGTAGGAGCGACCGCATGAGAGAGGTATCTAATACACTACAGACGTCATGCATTTTGTGAAAACGGTAGGGTGCTTTTTCCCACATCCCCTGCTTGCGTCCTTGTTCCCTCCTGTGATACGTGTTTGAAATTGCTGGAACCCTTCACCACTCATCAAATAACGAGAGAAACTGCGAGAAAAAGAAGTAATAGAGAGAGAGAGAAAGAACCAAATTGAAATAAACACGGACAAAAATTACAAATCGTGCAAGCATGCCCTTGTGCAGAATAGTACAGTTAAGAGTCAAAAAGGGCGGGGGTGGGGAGGATAAAGGGCTAGCCTAGCCAACACTAATCAGGTACCAGCAGCTCCGCTGTGACCCAGCCTCGCGCGACTTAGCGCAAGCTTGACTTTTCCTTTTTGGGTGATTGCGTTGGGCCGGCGGTAGTCAACGCAAAATCATCGTGTGTTATCTTTCCTCTTGACTAGAATGACTGGGGCTGCCCACTAACTGCATGGTTTTTAATCACATCTTTCTTTGGCAATTGCGAATCTTGTTCATTGATCACCTTGCACTCCGATGGTGATACACGGTATGGCTTTTGTCGGAGAGGTCGATTATCCAATATCTATGCTATGCTACGCACGAAAGGGATGGAAGGATCGCGGAACTTCTCCATGGGAAGATTAGAACACCTCGGGACATTTTCGCAGGATACTCGCCAGTTCAGGATGTTCGTTAATGTTGAGCGACTTCTTTATCAGGCGATTTTCAAGTTTCGATGGCGTGAACATTCATTATCGAAATGTGCTTCATCCAGCTAATCGCGGTCCCCTGCAAGCTCGGCAAGAGACAATACCTGATGTTGACGATTCGCCACAAGTTTAATACCCTACGGCAGTATCGTACGTTCACGGGAAGGGTTCAATGTTGAGAAGTCAGTACGCCCGTGAACAACTGAAAAGTACAGTAGCGTATCATAACATTATTCTTAATGCAGCTGGGATCAACTGCCTCTACACTAGCGTCAACTCTTGTGCCGGTGGTGGGGAACAGGCGACTTTTAAAACACTTGGCAGACAACGGTGGCATAATTATATCTACGGATAGGCAAAGGACACTTTCATGACACGGTGGGTGTTGCATAAGCGGATCTGGAGCGCACGAATCTAGAGTAATCTATCCCCTACGGCTATTGACATTGGCAACGCACCGCTTGAGAAAGTCGAGGCCCACGTTTACGTCAAGCGTATCATGAGGGAGAAATGCAAAGACCGCGCTACATGTTTGATCACCAAAATAAACGTACACAAGGAACAAACACACTAGCTGGATATAACGCCTCTGCACCCGCTCAGCGGAGCATATCTGCACGGTCCTAGCAAAATACTACTTTTGTCGAAGAAAGCCTTTCAACGCAAGATTCATTACAGAAATGGTTGCTCATGTGCCCATAATGGCTTTTATGGGACTTAGGGGCAGAGGAGCCACCGCACAGGCGCTATCTGTACGCCCACACACACGCAGACACGTACCTCATTCCTAAGTAGACAGTTTGACGAAGGTATTTTTCTCTAAATCGAAGACTGCCCAGCGGCCTCACTTCTAATGGCCAGGCCGACAAGACTGCCGTAGAGGACGAGACGCTGGTGACCATTTACGGGAAAGGCGAGCGGCGGAGTCCAGGTGCGATTGGAGGCCGCAGACCGGTTTGGCGGCGTCCACGGGATCTCGTTACAAGTGCTTGCTATGATTATGCACGCATGTGGAACGCGAGACTGGTCAGATGCCATCGATCGGTCGTACCTCGGCGGCTGGCGGCAACTGCACTACCTCGCAATGTGGCCCTGGACGCCGCACTTGTAGCGCACTGTTACAGGATGTTCTAGAAAATGCTGATTGTAGCACTCATGTTCCCTGCGATACATTAATGGTGCAGGTCGGGTCTTCTACATGGCCCTCTCACATTCTGTAGCACTCAGGTGTGAAGGCTCGTCTAACTGAATGCCGCGGCTCAACATGCTGTTCTAGTCCCAGCCATAACCTGCTGTTGTGGTCACAGCGTGGTCCCAGCCCCCCGGCCCGCCCTGTGCACGAGGGCGGGGACGAAGGCGTTGCCAATACCGCTGTCCAAGCGTAAATGCGTCCTAACGTACCTGCGGGGTTCTTGGTTCAGTGAAGTCCGTGATCATAGCAACGGTAAAAGAGGAGCTACTGGCTCTGAGTAGTGTAAAATTAGAATGTTGGATGGGGGGGGGATGTCGCAAACCAGTTCGTCGTGTCGCCCTGGTTCTGCTCGCTAGTTCGCCGGATAGTAGCAGCAATTTAGTGAGCGAACTGACACTCGGCGCTGACGACGGGTAAATGGTTTACATGTGGATAAAATTAATGGGAAAGCGACCGCCCCTGTAGCTCAATCTGTAGAGCATCGGATGCATTATTCGAATATCGTAGATTCGGCCCCTGCATGTGGCAACTTGATTTTTCATCCGCTATATTTCCTTTCCATTTACGTCATAATTACCGTTCTACAGTTCAAATCTACAAATAACGCCCCCTATGCATTCCTTATGTTCACTCTGTTTCATCACGTTCTGTCTCACAAAGAAACGAGCCGTCGATCAATCCCCCTTCTTTCGCTCAAATGTACGACAGTGACATGAAACACAGACGATGGACGTTAGGTATTTCCTTTCTTCAAGAAAGTTGTGAATCTCTTCTGTAATTCACTTGAGGAGATGTCCGACCCTGTTTTCTTCGGACCTCCGCCGGTGTATTGCACAGCTTCAATTTTCCCTTTAGATTGTGTAAGTCTCTCCCGGAGTTCGAGCTCTTTTGGCCAGTGTCCTCTCCATGCGTTTCTTTGCGGCGTCAGAGTCGAAAATAGACGTCTTCATTTCCCCCCAAAAAAACGGCTCCAAGGTTGTTAAAGGGATACTGAACAAAATTTTTGCCGCCGATATTTTCATCGTAATTGAAAACTTCGGTTCCGAAATTCGTTTACACAACTTTGTTTTCACGCATAAAGTAGAGAACGATAATGATTTCGACGCGCTTCTGACGAACTACAGCGTGGAGCAGCCGTTTCGTGAACGAAAGGGGGTGACGCTTAACGTACCTGTCAACGGTCGTACCAACTCTGCCCGACGACGCCCACGTCCCTGAAGCCACTCCGCCCCCACTACATTTCCTGGGTCCAGTCTGAACGGTGCTGACAAAGAACAATGCTTCTGGGTGGCGCACGTCCCAGCGTCTTTGTTAAGGTGGGATGTAAAATAAAGGTACGGTTAGGAAACTAGCAGGACACGAAAGTGCTTTTGCCGCGGAGACGCTTGACGTAAGCCGGCGTTATGTAGCTCCACGTGGGCGGATGTACAGCCGCCGCTCGTTCACAATGCTCTAAAATTATAGCCGACTCTTGAAAATATGTGAAATAAACTCAGTCTATTGGAACAATCCGACTGTAATTTCTATGTCACTTTTTTATCATTTTTTTTTCAGTATCGCTTTATGGACTACCGTGGTTTTCATACCACATAAGGGAAGTTTCCGTGAGCAATACCTCCATATTTTCCAGCTTGGCGATGCAGTTCCAATGGCGTTATTCGGTGACTAGATAATGCGTTAGCCGCTCGTTCATATTTTCTCCTGCTCTTGCTGCGAACGAACGTGGATCCTTGTAGGGATGCGTAGGTGCAATCAGCGTCCACCTATCGTGGTTCAGTCTTGTCCATTGCTCTGGGACATGATGAATGTTGACGGCTAGTGCCGGGCATGGCAGCTACTCTGGCGATGTTAAAATGACTGCTGATTTATCGTACGTCGATGTCGTGTACCTGGCCCTTATATCAGTCCGTGACGTCAACCAAATAGTTTATTCAAAGGCGACGCAGCGGTAGACTCAATGGTATTCATCTACCCCACACTCAGGTGCCGCTGAGATTGTTTGTCTGTTTGTTTGTTGGCGTCCTCAAAACTATGGCACATACAGACTCTGGGGGATTAGCCAAGACTGTGCATGGTAACGTTTCGATGATATCTTCGGGAATTTTTATTAGGTAGGAAGTTAAAATAAAAAAGATAGAAATAAAAAAAACAACTACTAATATATCGTTAAGGAGACACGGCAGAAGGGTGTATCTACAATATTTACAAAAGCGCAGTGATCAGGGTGACAACAACCAAGATGGCGAAACAGGAACCAACCCGTTGTCCTCTTCTTACCTTATAGCATTACCCTCCGGCGTCAAAAGCGCCGACTCCGTCCACCCGAGCGACGTCGGTAGTGAGATTGTTCAATATAAACATGCAACGCCGGGCTCCGGTGCGTGATATGGCTTCACACGGACAACGTAAACGATGTAGGCCGGGGGTTGAGTCGGCGAGGACAATGACAATGGTTCTATTTCATTACGTCACGTCGTTGACATGGTGGCATGCATGGTATGGTCCGGTGTAAGGGAACAGAAGCTTTTCAGAAAGCCCAACACAGCGTGCTGGTGAACAAAGGAGGACAGGAGATCCAGGAAAAAAGTGGGTGTTTGTGTGATGGCTAGAATAACGAGATGTCTGGCCTACTTGAGACTTGGTTAGTCGAACGCGCGCATTTTGACGTGCATGATCAGCGCGGAACAGATTCAGTAGGGGTGTACGTGGAAGGAGGCATCAACATGTCCGTATGTGCCGGTGAGGTTCAGCCGAATTATAGAAAAAAAAAAGGTGAATAACTACCCGTATCTTGCCCTGACGTGCTATACGCGAATGTGACAAAAGGCAATGCTGTATCCCCATCTTGGTGGTCCGTTAATTCGTTCCGTCAAGCCATTCGTCTGTAGATGGCAAGTCGTGGTTAGCTTATGTTTGGTCGAGTGAGACACAAAAGGATGTTGAGGAAAAGTCGGTAACTATCCGTTAAGAGCTGCCACACTGCCCTGTGATGAACGATGACGTTGTGGAGCAAGAAGCCTGCTACGTCGGTGGTGTAGCTGGTTAGAAGTGGGCGAGTAATTGCTACCCACGTGTAGTAGTTTGCGGAAACCGCGATCCATCTATTTCCCTAGACAGAAGTAGGAAACGGACCAAGCACGTCCAGGCCAACACGATGAAACGGCCCATAAGAACGTCGAGTGGCTCACAACGGGCAGCGGGCGGGAGTGTTGACTTCTTCCGGCGCTGACAGCCGCATCCGCCGGTGCCTTTCCCGTCACCCAGTATTATTTTGCTGTACGTACTCAGGGAGTTCGGCTCGCCGCCATCGCTTCGGAGCCACTTGATGTTGAGCTAATTGTTGTTTTCTTCGTTTTTCGTGGGCCAGTGGTGAGTAGAGAGGTTTACCCAATTTCTGTGACACATATTCGTTTATGATTATGACAGTTGTTTTGTTTATCGGACATGAAATGATTTGCTAAACAGCTTCGCTCCTAAAAATTAGCGCCGAGTGCACTAAGCCGCGCGAGGCTGGGTCTCCGCAGAGCTTGTGCGCAACTTGCTGGTCCTGGCGTCGCTAGGCTTTACATTCTTACCGCTCCATTTTAACACGAAAGTGTTTTATGCCGGGGTCCATGACGGCTCCACTGACGTATTTCCGTCATGGATATGACGTTGTAAAATATAAAGACTAACAGTGGGTAAAAAAAAAAAACACTACAATAAGTTCCGTCACCGAGAATCGAAGTTACGACCCCTCGCTCCGCAGCGCGCAGCGTGAAACGATTCGGCCACGGACGGCAGGTTCTTCGCAGTGCTAACGGCGAGCTATTTGTATACACCATTTGCCGGTGGCTGTACTAAGAGATCTGTGTTATAGCGTGTTTTCGTTAACACTAGCGAGATGGCGTGAAGGGCTCGAAGAGCGCGCTTGAAAGGTGGTCGCCGATGCGACGAGCGCCCTCGTCTACAGGGCGTGGACGCTTGTGCGTGCGCTTATCTCGTGATCGCGGTGGTTTGTACGTCTCACGTTGAGAGCACGAAGCTCACTTGGCTCACTGTAGCGGCCGCTTTTGCGAAAGGAGCGCGGTGCTCACGCAGAAATAAGTTACAAATGTGACAGTTAGTCCGCTCTCATCCCGTGTATCTTCATTCCGCGCGTCCTTTCTGCTTGAGCAGCGCGTTGCAAGTTTCGAGCTTCTTGCCGTTCTTCGCGTGACATTACAATTTGTTGGTGTAGCATTCAATCCTTCGTCCTTGGGGCGAAAGAATGCGCAACAAACGCTCAACTGCGTCTGTGAAGACACGTTTCACTTTCGTGTTATACCGATTCCTATGACAGAGGTATCAGCCATGTTTTTTACCCCTTGCTATACTTTAGAATACATGGCTATGCTTTCTGTGTTTTAATGCGAAGCTTGCAATAACTGACCTCTCAAGCTGGCGAGGTGGCGATGAACAAGAAACCCTGTTCACTCACAGCTGGCGAACACCAAAGAAAGCTTAGCCGAGAGACACCAGTACTTTTGCCCAACGAAGCCTTGTTGAAGCCGTTCCGCAACCCTCTCCTTCAGCACCATCGCCACTTCCAGACGTTAATCAGACCCCCCCCCCCCCCCTCCCGTAGATTGCGAGAGGCAATCACAAGTGTTTAGCCATAGAGAGGCTCTCTGCTTTGACGCTCATAGCTTTTTAAATGGGGACAGTGAGCTGGGCTTGCCCTTACCGAGGAAAGGGGAGGGGGGGGTAAGCATACGCTGACATGAAGACAGGTAGTGGTCTCACAAGCAGAGGAGACTTGGACAATGCTCCATCCACCCGCATGTTTCAAGCGCATCGTCTTTGAAGCAAGACAGAAAGAAAAGGCCATCATCTGGGTTCTTCTCGTTTCATTTGTATTCGTTCTCGCGCTCCGTTTCCATCATTATTAGGCACTTAGCCGTGCCCTTTCATAGGAGACAGATATTAGCGCTTTTTTCTTCTTTCTAATGAATCACTATATATCATTATGAACCCAAAACAACTTGCCCACCTACAGGTTTTTCTACAAAGAAAAGCAGTACGTTAGGCAAGAGACCGCCAAGTTCCGCTTGACCCCGTTTCCCTGAAGGTTTGGGGGCTCCTAAATATTTTTGTCCTTTTTTTTGTTTCTTTCTGTCTTCATCTTTCTCTGTCTATTTCTGTCTCTTACTTTCGAACTTTTTTCTCTTTATTTCTCTCTATCTTTCCCTTCCTTTCTAGTCTTTCTCTCCCCCCTCTCTCTCTCTGTAGTAGTTATCTCGCCTTCTATCTTGTGCTCCCTTCCTTTACTTTGATTCTGTCTATTTCATTCTCTTTGTCTCTGTACCCGTTCTCACCGCCACATCTCGCCTCTTTACCCTCACTTCCCTCTTTCACATCCTTGATATGCTGTACAATACAAGACTATTGTAGGTTCTGTCAGCGTGCCTCGATAGCCGAGTGGTTACGATGCTCGCCTTCGGATCGTGGGTACGCGGGTTCGAATATCGCCGCGAATTGATATCCTTCTCTTCCTTTTTATCTCCCTTTCTCTACTCGTTATCTTGCCCATCAGAGTTATTGCATCCCACGGCGGACAAATCGGCGCACGTGTTGTGGGAGCGAAGCAGAAGATGAAGAAGAGGACGAAGAGGAAGAAGATGACAGATAGCGCGTGCCGGATCATGATGATGACAATTTTGTTTGCACGACACACAGCAAACCTCTATCATAACAGCTCTGCTATAAATTACACCAGAAAAGCGTGAGCAGGCCGAGTCGCCGTAAACCAAAGTGATGCAGAACATCAATTTGTCAAATAAGCCATTGATATGTATCACTGGTATATAAATGCAGTTAATTGCCGCGAAAGAATGGAAATATAAACAAGATGCCTCCCATGCATCGTGCTGTCAATATTAGTTCCCGGACGATCGTAAATGCTATCGCCACACGTCTCAGTGCATAGTTTATATTTCGTGAGGCCTGTAACAAATGAATAAAAAGAATATTTGAAATCGCGCATACCTCGCGGCTCGGTGAACAATGTCACATTGAAGATACCACAAGTATAGCTTTGATACGAGTAAAGAAGCTGGTCCATCGATTGAAAAGATGTGCCTGCAATTGAAAAAATATACATATTTCAAAATACGCAAGTTGTTATCTGGTGCTTTATATCATCATCATCGTCCTTAGCCTTTCGTATGTGTACTACAGTACGAATACTTCTTTAAATCGTTTTCAGCCTACCCTATCATGCGCAAGGTGATTCGTTGTATGCCTCCAAGTTTCTTATTTTCTTCTCTCCACCTGACCTTTTCCCTTCGTCGGCCGTGCTTCAGATCTCTTGGTATCCATTCCGACATTCTAAACGGCAATCCATTATCTGCCCTTCTCAGGACGGCGCTTGGCCAGGTCCATTTTTTGTTTCTTGATACCTACTAAGATATCCACAACCCTTGTTTGGTCTCCTATAGACTTCAGTTTTTCCATCGCCAAAATTACGCCTAGTTTCTTTCGTTACATTATAAAGTGCGTGTTCCTTAGCTTTATATCGAGTTCTCTTGTTATTCTCCAAGTTTCTGCTCAATATGCTAGTGTTAGTGGCAAAATACAAAGATTGTACACTCCGTTTGAATGGCATTGGTAACTTACCGGCCAGTATTGGAGAATGCTTACCATCACCATTCCATCCTTATTCTTTGGTGACTTTACTTTACATGGCCAGGCTTCCCTCTTATTATTCTGCCTAGATATGCATACTGTGCTAATGATTGAATGCTCCGGTTATTTATTACAAAGTGACGCTCCATTGCCGGTGCAGCTATCATTATCATTGCCTTCTGCATATGCATCTCCAACAGTAGTAGAGAGTGTTCGTAGTTTATTCATCAATGACCTTTTTTTTCGCAGATCGTCACCTTCATTGCTGGATAGTATGATGTTTTGTGCAAACCGTCAATTGCTGAGGTATACTGCAGTAATCATTGTTCCTCTTTACTCCCAATATTGCCCTTTCAATGCTTCTTCTGAACAAACAATGCTTGACCGACCCCTTTCTTGATTGGGATTGGTTCACGCTATTGTTCAGTTGAAACAGCGTAGCTGTGGAAAATACTATTTGTGGTCCCTAGTGACTGTGTCATTTGCATAAGGGTGTAATACTCCTTCTCGAAGTAACGTCTCCAAACCGCTGATATCTCTACCCTGGTCGAAAGTTATTTCGTAATTTGTGAATGCCGTATGAAGCGTTCTCTTTTTCGGTAGATTTTGTAATTATTTGACTAATCACATGCTGGTCATCTATGGTAACTTGAGGTTAGCTGAAGCCCGCTTGTTCTCTATGTGGATTATTGTAAAGTGTTACTCTTATCCTATTTCAAGTTACCTTAATGGATACTTGCTTCAGTACGACTAGTCTGTCGTCAGTTATTCAAGGCATTAACGTCTCCCTTTTTGTGCATTTCTAATGTCGCGTCGTTCTTCTAAATCGCTGGCACAATCGAATTGGAAATGCATAATGTGCATGTCGCAAGTTTCTTAAATATTATAGCTCAGCCAACTTTGATCTAATGGCGTATCATGCCAACTTCTCCGGCCACTTTTCCGCGCGGCTTGTCTTGTTCGGTCTTTTTCACCTCCTCGATTGCGCTTGTAAGTTTGGTGTTACATTTCATTTTCGTTTCACTCGATGTGCGGTGACATACATTTCAGCTGTGCAGTTCTGAGTAAAAGTCTTGAATTACTATCACTGCGTCATCAAAATTGTTACTAATGTTACATTGCTTATTTTCATGGCATGCGTAACTGTCCTGCCCATACAGTGGGTGCTTGAGCTGCCTTGATGTTGCCACTGCTTTAGAGTCATGGCTCTACTACTCCAGCTGCGAAACGGAAAAAAAAAAACACTTGGTCCCGCGAATATAACTATGTTCAGCCAAGGCCAGCGCCGGTAAAAAAACGTCAGCGAAACTCCGCCACCGCGAGATGCGCTGGCTGCATTCTTGTTCACTGCGCCTTCGCACAGAGCACGCCGATGGCGCTAATCAGCGTGTGTGTTGACTTGTAGTGCAACATGCTAGTTCACTTGTCACTGAGCGTAGACCTCTCATCGTCCTTGGTAAATTAAGACATGCACTAAAGTTTAATATCTGTGCAGCAATGATCTCGTGCTTCCCAAAGAAAGCAAAATGGTGCTATTCCTAGAAAAACTTGGTGTATGAATTTAGCACCAGCGCAAATAGACACACACAAGACAAACGATAAACCCACGCAAGCTCTGGGTAGCGTTCATGTGTACGTGTCATTTCTCTTGTGGGTGTCAGTTCAAGCCGGTACTTCCTTTCTCCATATAACGAACTCCCCTAAAAAGAAGAACTTGGTGTAACCGTGTTAGACAGCGACATACTTGCTTTACTGTTATATCTACCTTCTTGATGTTGAGGTTTTGTACGTCGCTATGTTTGCTAATCTTTATTCGTTCTCGCACCTCAGCTAATTCTCTTAAGATGAAAACCTTAATTGTGAGATCAGGCAGTGACCTATAAAAACGTGGTGTGTGGCACGGAAACCCCCATGACCTAAAAAAATGTGGGACGTCGCACAAAGTTTGCCAGAGCAAAGCACGGGCCATCCGCGCGCGCTGGGAAACCTATTTCTCTATTTCTCTTTACTTCTCTATAGAGCTGGGCGGCCTTCTCTTTTCATTTAGCTCTCTCTTTCTTTCTCCCGCTTTTTTTCTTCTCTTCTCACAGCTTTTTCTATCGTCTTTGTCTGTTTTATTTCTATTTCTTTCTTTCTCTCTATCTTTTTTTACTTCTTTCTATTTTTTCTCTTTCCATCTTTATTTTTCTTTCTTTCATTCCAATCTTTGTCCGACTCTTCTATTTCTCGCTTCCATCCTCTTCCTTTCTTTTTCTATATATCAGTTTGTTTCTTTCTGTTTCCTTGATTCTTTCTCTTTCTTTCTCTTTCTGCATTTCTGTCTATCTATTTGTCTCTTTCGGATTCTTTGTACGCTATGCTTTACTCTCAACCCTTCATATCTCCCTCCTCCTCACAACCACTTCTCTTTTCTATCCACATGCTATAAGATACTATATAAGGCTATGCTATCCGATACAAGGGCTTGCTATGTTCTGTCAGCGTATGTGGATAGACAAGTGGTTAAGGGCGCTCGCCTTCGGATGTGGGTACGCGCGTTCGAATCACGCCGCATCATGAAGAATTTTTTTCGCCCACATTATCTTTTTTCTTATGCAGGGTATCCCAGCTATCACGCAGCACGATTTAAAAACAGAGGAATGGCGTTACGCGAAGCAAACGTACTGCATATTGCTTCTTGTACAATGAAGCAAACACTGCTATTTTTTATTTATTGAGGTTTAATTAATTAGTCATAACTATATTTGTAACTCGACAAGTACTCACCGAATTGTCAAAATGTCAATGAGGCGTACGTAGGGATCTTCAAAGGACATCTAACTGCACAATTTTTAACAACGTACTAATTACATGCTCATTTTTCCCAGCTGGTAAAGAAAGCCCGCGAAATATGAAAAATAACACGTGACTACGCTCCCACCCGCAAAGGAAACCAGCGCCCTCAAATAAGCTTAGTGCAAACAACTGCTTTGCCTGTTGTCCGTTCCGCATTTTGGCAGCGTTCCGCATTTTGGCAAGGGTAGAGGTCGGGCGCCAACGATATGCGCGCAATTTCGCTGGGATTCATTCCGTTCAATAGTACGCCACAATCATCCATATCTCACGGCCGACTGTTCTCATTGATAACGCGGCAGGTGTTCTGATTACGGCCTGACTCTGTAAAACCAAGCGGTGTGTTTCTTAGGCCGGGGAGTGAGTGGCGATAGGGCGATGCGTTTTTTTTTTTTCTTTCTGCATTTTTTCCTTGATTCTGTCTACCTCATACGGAGCCTGTTTGAGGGGGCTGGTTCTCGATGCGCGCAACAGTCTAGTCACGTGTCACTTTTCATAATTCGTGGGCTTTCTTGATAAAGCGGAAAAAATGAGCGCGCAGTTAGCACGTTGTTGAAAGTAGCGCAGTTAGATGCCATTTGAACATGCCTACATACGCCTCATTGACATTTTGACAATTAGGTGAGTACTTCTAGAGTCACAAATATAATTATGACTAATTCATTAAACCTCATTAACGAAAAAAATAGTAGTGGCTACTCCAGTGCACTAGGAACAATATGCAGTAGGTTTGCTTCGCGTAACGCCGTTCCTCTTTTTTTAAATCGTGCTGCGTGATAGCTGGGACACCCTGTATATTTTATGTGCGAAGCACCATAGGAGCTCGGGTTGTCACTGACTGATGTCGTCACGGTGTGTCATGTAGTCACGGTCCATCATAAAACGGTTATGCACCACAAACGTTGGGTAAATCCCGCTACTGGGGGGTAAATCCTGATCCACAAAATGGGGTAAAGCCCAACAAATAGCCGATATCGTTAGTGGCCCTGAAACCGCCTTCCCTACATGCCGTAGTGAACCGAAGCCGGGCGTGTGCGGAGAAGAAGCACTTTAGTGCTGAACTGAAACCGAGCATGTAGGGAAGAAGTAGAAGAGAAGAAAAAGTAGAGAAAAAAAGAAAAGGGGGAATAAGAAGAAGAAGCAAACGAAGAAGAACAAGAAGAAAAAGAAGAATAAACACCTTAGGGTTACAATTAAACAAACTATGCTGCCTTCAGACCCAGTTTTCCAGCGGCGTTAGTGGAGCGGAACCACCCTTCCCTACATTACCGGTGTCAGACTGGGCACCACAAGCGCTGCATCTCTCGAAACACTGCATGCTTCGCACCTCCCCAGATATCACGTTAACGGAGCTGAAACATCCTTGCCTGCATGATTCGCACCTCCCCAGTTTGTTTTTCTTTGTTGTCTCTCTACTTCTTTCTCCGTTTCTTTTTTCGCCCTCATTCTGACCTTCAGATATATCCTTCACTGTGTGCTTCTCCTTTGCTATTCGCCATACAAATCGGCGCACGTGTTCTGGGAGCGAAGCATAAGGTGAAGAGGATGAAGAGGAACAAGGGGACGAATGGAGGGCGTCATGGTTCATAATGAGGACAATTTTGGGTCATGACACATTACGCCAAGCTAAAACAGCTTCGCAGTAAAGAAACAAGGTGCCAGTGAGAATCGAACCCACGTGTAATGTGTAGAAGCAAGGTATTCTACTGCAGAGGCAGGCCCGTAGCCAAATATTTTTTCCGGGGGGGGGGGGGGGGGGCACCTGGTGAAAACCTCGACTATCTGAGGAAAATACCTATTTTCATTCATTATTTTTGGTAAAAACACCTACTTTACCGAAATCTCGGAGGGGGGGGATAGTAATCCCCCCCCCCCTGGCTACAGGCCTGTGCAGAGGCACACCTGTGCTTGCAATATTTGTGAGTAAACCCTACCAAGGCGTCATATGTAGTGAAGAGTCATGTTAGCAGCGATGCAAATATATTGCTTGGCAGAAGCCTTGTGCCGCACTGGGTCGCACACCACGTGAACAGAACATGAGAACGGTCTGCTGGAATGTGTTCAAGTGAAATGTAGCTTCGGACAAGTGACTCTGTGAGGCGTGTTTACCGAATAATTAACTTCCGTCATTTGTGCGACGTGCCACGGTTCAACTTCTAGAACTTGAATCTCGAACTTGTTACCAGAACAGCTGAAAGCAGGCGGTCAAAATCCCCTCGGGGTTAGTAGCCTTAATAAAGCAACGTCTATCCCTGTAAAGGTGTTGAGTTAACTGCAGCTGAGTGTAGCAGACAGGAAAAGGAGTTAGACTGCGAAAACAATTAGCTATTTCAATGAATCAAAGGTAGTGCAGCGTCTTCATCTCCTGGATGCGGTAGATACACTACACTCTCGCAAGCAGAACGAAGGCACTTAAGGGGTGTAGGAAGAAGTAGACCACATTTCTTGGCGAATATCTCAAAAGGGTAGGTGCCTACAATTTATGGACCAATATCATTAATAACTCCAGTTATGAGCTTTGCAGCTTACGCGTCGGGCGTCCTTCTTTATGTGCTCTGCCGTGGTCATCTATACCGAAACGTTGTTGAACATAGGCGGAATTCTGTGGATTCAACCACGTCAAGCACTCGCTTCCGCGGTATCATATAGCTGCGAATTAGCTGCCTCTTTTTTTGAACGCGGAATCCTTAGGTACAAGTAAGCTGCACCAGAACGCTTTGCAAAACACGTGGTACAAGAAAATTATGCCGCCACTATCATCGACGGTGGTGAGTTGCCTCACATATGTCCTCCCCTAGCCTTTGGTTAAAACCCGTATAAGCGCCTCAAGGAGAGCTGTCATAGCTATTCGTCAGGCTGAAATTTGACATCGGCATCACCGTCGTCAGGAGGTACTGCATTAAGCCTACCCGCAATCATATATGATTACCCGCTTGGAATAACCTGCGGGAGGGAGGTAAAAATGCCAAGGGGAATAAAAAAAAACGTTGGTATCGTTCACGTGCTCATGTGTTGAATGAGCATGGGGGTCTCTGATCATCGTTCAGAGGAGAAGAAAAAAAATTGGACCATCTCCCCGAAGGGAACGCTGATGGGATGCGAAGCAGCAGCGTTGCGCACGGGTGGCGTCACGGGTTGAACGGCGCTAACGCGGCTGCTGCGGTTAGCGCTGGAAGATTCGTTTGAAGCGAAACTCGGTGTAGCGTTTACTGGTGTAAACGTTTGTTTGAAACGCAGACACGGGAGGCAGCCGGCAGCTGCGGCACTCCGGCGGGTGAGGGAGAGAGTGACGTACGCGTGCACTTGCGAGGGAAGCGTGCGAGGGGTGCGTGACCTACTTGGCACCGCTCCAACACCTGCTCCGAGGGAAGCGCGTTGCCTCGCGTTTGTGCGGACGGACGGACAGCGTTACACAGACTAGTCAAAGAGCTGCTACGCATCTAAAATCGGCTGTCTTATTTTATATGCTCCATTGCGGTTGTTCCTTCAGCAGAGCGATATCTAATAGGCCTGCAGGCGCACATCTCAGGGAACCGCTCTATATTATCTAAATTATGTTCAATAGGAGGAAAGAAAACTTCAAATAACACATAGAATAATAGTGGGACGTTAAAACCTACATGAATAGCAAAATCAAAGCATTAGATAGATGTTATTTCATTGATTTAGCAGTACTATCGTAAGCAGTATGAGCATTAACACGCGAGCAGCGCGCGCCGAATATACTGAAATCTGCATTCGATGGGCACTCGGATGACTGTTAAAAATAAGATGGAAAGGCAGCGCTTTTCTGAGCACTGTTACTACCCCCACCACGTGCTTGCTTTTACGAAACAGTGAACGTATGACAGATAACGGCTCGAAATTTGTGCGCCTGTTGTTCTCAGGCGCAGCAAACTGCACTTCTTTGTTCCCATATTACTGTCTCGATTTTGTTGTGTGACACAGGCGTACACGCGTACAAGCACACACACACACGCACGCACACACACACAAACACACACACACACACACACACACACACACACACACACACACACACACACACACACACACACACACACACACACACACACACACACAGACGACGAAACTAATGGATGAACATATAGACAGCGGTATTTGGCGCAGCACAACTATCGATAGCAAATAGCAGAGATAGCAGTCAGCGGTGGTATACCTTCGCCCTCTGCTTTGTTTTCCCGCCTTATCATCGCAAGCGGCTGGTGACACACCACCAGCTGCCGTTTTCTAACAGTAATAGCGAGGCGGTAGTGCCAACAACTTGCAGAACACATTATTTCTGTCAGCCGCCGCCGCAAATCGTCCAACGTCAGGTTCGAGGTTCATTGCCACGCGCTCGCGTGGTACCACTTATACTGCTTGCGATAGTAGATGCGACCGGTTTTTGGTCAGCTGACATGATGAAGAGATTTTCCTAGCTCTAATAGCAATTATGCGTACGAAACGGCACTGCGTGGGCGTTGAGTATCGAGTGTCATGCATTCGGTCTACGTATCATGCTGATGAAGCCCTTTTCGTTCACCGAATATAGATCTGCATTGTGCGGCTAACAACCTATGCATGCGAACATGAGATAATTTATCATGAATGTGGCCTGACGTGATGAAAAATTGGTGACCAGTACATTTCTCTGCAGTCGAGGTTTCGGCATGTTGACCACCTTCGTCAGGACAGTAAGCAAATTGCAAAGCAGCATGTTTATGTAGGGCACGTCAATTCCCTGAATCTCGCAGTGCGAACAAAAAACACCGCAGTTTCACCGCAAGGGCGAAGCAATGATTGCGATAGTCACACATTGTAACGTTACACGAAGTAAGGCTGGCAGCTAACTCTTTGAGATCCAGTCTCGCGTAACTCTACAAAACGATGTTGTAAGAGAATGCGGCCGTTGCAGCGAGGGAAGCGGATGTCGCACATTCTCTTCGCGTGAGAGCGCAGCACGTAGAATGGTATACAAGCAGTCCGCTGATGCCTGCCGAGATTGCGCACGTGCGAGCGAGCGCGACTGTTCCCCTAGAATTGAAGTGCACAGTTGCTGCTCGATCGACGCGGACTTTATACTTAACATGCCGCCAACGGCAGCGGCGTCAAGTTGATAGTGTCCGTATAATTGTTATCGCAATAAAAAAATTTGAAAGCACATGTACCACGTCTCCACTGTTTATGGGCGGAATAAAGATATTTAGATGTTTCATGGTTATATACCAACAAAACTAGTGTTTGACATTCTTTGTGTAACAAAAAGAAGAGAACGAGTAAAACCTAATTCACGCGTTGTTCATAGATAATTGCTCAACCTGTTCTTTACCGGCAAACGTAGGGTCACTTTAAACGAGCCAACAGAAATGATGAAATACCTAATGCATTTTTTTCTGCATGTTACAGTTTCAGTTTCCTTAAGTCAAGTCAGTCCGTATGTCAGTTCTGACGCGGAGCATCAGAACGCCTCACATTTGGGATGAAGCAGTAAACTTTTACTATCCAGGCCTGTCTTATATGTCGCCAAACACCGCAACTGAAGGTGGCATTTGAAAAAAAAAATGTGACAAGCTAATGCAGACACATCTGTATTGGTTAGTCGAACATTCGTTTTTCAGAAAAAAGTTCGACTGGTTTTGTACTACATTTCATGGTTTTCGAGTGCTCATTGTTCGGCGTTCCTGTACGTTAAATTCTAGGGTGTTTTTTGAGTAATGGAAAAAGCCACGACCTGTATAATATCTTCCAGGCAATCAAGCGTTTTCCACTTCGCCCTTAAGGACCAAGCAACCTCTCTACGATTCACATGAAAATATTCCCATAAGAACTACCTGGTTCATATAAATGCAGTCTTTCTCATTCAAGCCATAATTTTTGCTATAATAAAATATCACATTATCCAGCGGCATGCACTAAATTTGCTAAAAAATTGGAAGGTTATCACTCCCCTTCTGAACTACATATACACGTGTCGGGCCGCCCACATTAGGATCTAAAGATTGTTTGAAAGCCCAATGGTTCTTTGTCTTGTTATCCAAGATATCATTGGCATGCATAGCAACGATCACACTAAGGCCAATAAAAACCTCTGCAGTCGAAGTTGGTTATAAATGAGTGACAACGCGACCCCAAACAAGTTCTTTTTATGCGACCTTTGTTTTAACAGTGGGGAAAAGTATCGGTTTGCAAAATCGAATACCTGGCTCGCACAAAAATCCAAGATACGACAACGCATTATTCTGGCTTTCAAAGCTACTATAAACGACCTCATTTTTACCTGTCTCCGTGTGGCATTTAAAACTTCGATTCATATATATGACGCGACCAAAGAAATGTGCTTTTTCAGCTGGATGGCCGAAATTCCGAAACTTATTAAACGATCAAAAATGTAGTTGTGGACTGTATTGCAATATTTATTGAGGTTTTATGTTACCTTTCGAGGATTGAGCATGTGAACCAAACATTTCTTCCTTACAGGCGATATCACGGTGACTCTCGCGTTTTTGGCTACGTAATTAAAAGAATAAATGAGGCTGAAACGAGGTATGACCAGCGAAAGAGTGTTTAGTTCGTTATAACCAATAGTTCGCCGTATCAATATTTGTTACACGAAGGTTCAACTGTACTTTGTTTTGTTTTCGGTAGTGCTGACATTGAGAATGGGCTGGCGAATAGTACAGCGAAACTAAAATCTACAGACATTTACCTCGACGAACGGAAGGTGCTCTTTTCTGAACTGATGCACAATAGTACAAAGGCCGATTTCGCTGTTTCCAGAGCGAATTTTTTGGAAGGTCACGCATATGTAGAACACACCAGGTGGCAACACGGTAGTACACAAGTAGCCCTTGCTCGAAATATGCAGAAGTGATAGCCATAAAAACAATTGGAACATGAGATCTAGTTAAATTCACACTGGTTATGTGTTTTGCTTATTCGGGATGTTGGCGCTGCAGCCACACCTCGATGATCAGCCATGGAAATGTTCGTGCAATTCGGAAAAAGTAAATATTACTGTGCGTGTGCAGCAGTTATCTTGAGTTTAAAGGGAATGAAAACGCCAACCAAAGTTTATTGAAAACTTTCGGCGCTTCCAAGCCAGCACACTAAAAAATGATCGAACAAAATAGATATCTTTTTGTGCCGCAATAATAATCGTCGTCTATCTCGCGTGTCTTTCCTCTACGTGCGCCCGGTACTTCGAAGTCACAAACAGAATGCGCGATATCAGCGCTTGTGTCGTCCATTTCTTCCTTTGTCCAAGTTTTTCGCCCAGTTTCCACATAATGCATTACCAACTCGTCCAACAGTCTGTTCTTCTAAGCAATATCAGCGTGGCATAGAATTCTTCAGGGGAAAGTGGCGAGATCAGAGTATTCAAGAAATTAGACACAAGCAACCAAGATAAAACTTACTGCTGGGGCACAGAAGGACAGCACTTTCACTCGATACTTTCTTCATGTGTGAATGGTTTCTTCAGGGGTGAGAAGGCACAAAAGTTTGACCATCGTATTAGCCAATGCGGTCCTTTTGTCTTGGCAAAAGACAGAAACTACCTACCCTTACACGTTTCGGAATCCTGAGACATTCAGCTGACGTCAGGAAATATCAACTGTTCCACGGGAGCTCTGCCATCCATCGTATTTTCAGACATTGAAACGTATTGTCAAGGCATGCTACAAGTTTATGCGAAGCTTGACGCATGTATACGTGGAATGTACCGAAAGCGTATATAAGCGCTGCCACCTCAAGCCTTCTCACCCCTTAAGAATAAGCCGGTCAGTCCTGAAAACGTTAAGAATTTCCGAATATGCTATGATTTGACCTTTAGTTGCCTTTAATCTCCGCTGTTTCGAAGCAGGCAGATATGTGCCGAAAGTTTACTTTGGTTTTTTATACTATATCACTAGTAGTGTTTTCGTTTTCGCAGCTTGGAAATGTATTGTGGCAGTATTAATCATTTCGCTATTTTTATTCCAGTCTAATGATATATTCTTACGTTCAGAGTCTAACTAAATAAAAATAATGTAAAGCGACCCTAATACAAGACTGAGGGGCCTAAGACTGTCACTCGCACTGACCGTGCTGGTAAACTACTGATTACCAGTCGGCCATATTTCTTTGCTCAGTCGATCCTTGCAATCGCCCCCCCCCCCCTCCTCTCGAAGGCCTTTTGCACCTGACGTGGTCTTGCACTGACCCCACTGTCGGAAGCTTTGCAAGCTTTCTGCACCTCATTTGGTAGTGCGCTCGCTCCGGGATCGGTGCATCTATGCAACGATTTCGTGCGATGACTTCGACACGTGATCTCATGTCATGTGGCGTCATCGTGGCTTCAAGATGACGTAGTAATGAGGTGAAATTGTGATTTTATGAAGTCGTAATTCCTGTTCGCGTGGGTTCTAATGTCATTTGTGCGGACACCGCCGCCGACGCTGATGGTTACTTTTCCCCTCTTGACGATGCATCTAAGACCTCTTTCTTGAAAAATAACTCTTCACTTAATCCGGAAAACCTCGAATTTCGTAGCAGTTTGCTGAAGTGTTTACGTAATCGCCGTTTTTACTAATTTCTACTAGCTATATGACTAATTCTATTTCGTGGCGTACCCCAATGCCCAGGCTATTATATAAATCCTTAGGTTAACCCATTGCCTCTAGTTTAAATATTTTAAAAACATTATCATGGTTTTCGAAGGACTCGCATTGGCGCTTGACAAGGTGGTCTGGAAGATTGCAAAGGGTGTTGCTGGGTACTATTTCCACTAATAAATAAATAATAATAATATGCTTCTTAATAATAATTCTGAATAATTGAGAAATGATGAGTCAATGCCGTAATGTGCAGGCTGCACATTATTACTTCCGGTTGCAGTGTGCGTACAGGTGCTCGCTCGTGGCGTCTCGCACAGCTGATTGCGTAGCTATTGTGTTGCACAAATAAGAAACACAAAAAGCAATGGACAGTGGTCTGATGTGTCTGCAGTAACATAACGGACGAAGTGATTTTTTATGACAACCCATAGCATTTCAGAATTCATTTATGAGACCTGCTGTCTGTTAGGAGGCACTTGACAGTTCGTAAGTTGCTTATGTCACTGAGTAATACTTGAGAAAAACGATAGTTGCGCCATTTTCGCACAAAATCTAATCATTTCTACAAGGAAACGTCAAAGTTTGTGGCAGTACATTACCATGGTACTGGGCTACCATCATTGCGTCATACACTTTGCTGATATCAGTCTTCTTAAACTGTCCCAATAGTTTCTCCTTGTGCCTGTTTAAATTATTCGCATCAGTACATATACATAAAATTTTGAAGGTGAGATTTTTGAAGCTTACGTGGTGTGATTCCCTAAATAGCTTCTGTCAAAAAAGGCGTATTTCATGCTTGTTGTCCAAACGAAATCCATTTCACAGAATTTAGATGTGAACATCGTCGTGTTTACTATCCATATCTTTGCGTCCTTGACGTAAAACTGCAAATCACACAAAAAGATTCCCTTCGATGAAGCACACGTGCACAGGGTGTCGTATCATACAATGCACATTTACGTAGCATGTTCAGCCTACAAATATTACGATATATAGACAACACATTGAGAAGACAATGGAAGGCGCCTTTCGTAATGAAGGCATTTCGTAAACAGTTAAACATTTTCATTTCGAGTGTGCCCATGAAATGTGCCTAATTTACTGTACATTAGCATCACCATACGCGCACTCTTATTTTTCTTATTTCCAGCATGATCTTTATTGCATGCGAAGCAAAGAGACATTGCCGAAGCTGCTGTAGCCAACTGCGCCTTTTCACATTGAAAAATCATTGTCTGAGTGCGTTTATCAAAAAATTATCTTATTCCTTGTGGCTTTCAATGTGACTTCCCTTAACCATAGAAAAAAGATTCCGACAGAAATCGGATCATACAAATCGGATCGTACAAAAAGAGGTATGTCTTCAATTTTTTATGGCATTGATTTCCATACTTAATATAATCAAAGAGCATACAACGAATTTTAGCTGATAACAGATTCCTGGGAAGAGTAATTCCTTTTTTATGAAGTGTGCTCTTTCATAATAATGCTGTGCCGTGGTAGGTCCACTCCGGCTCAAGCAAAAGTTATAGGCAGAAATGTATGTGTAGTTCATACCTATTAACGAATATAGATGTCATTTTAATCAAAAGCAAGATTATTGTACTGCTATTTGCCACTGTTTCTGCTCCTTTGTAAAATAAACTACACGAAAAAATTCAGCAGATCCGACGCGTTGTGGGAATTGGTTTTATGCGAGGCAGTCATCGAGTACTTGTATGCTGGATATTATGGCTTTGAGCCAAGCGTTACGAGGTCGATCAACGTGTTTTTGTACGTGTAGTAGCTGTGTGCACATCGTGGGCTTACCAGGCACGTCGACAACACTGTCATATTTAAAGGGTAGCATGTGGTGCGACGTAAAGTCACCCTCACGTTAGAGCACACACGTCAGTTCCGACACTAAGTGCACTGTATGGTGCAATCATGTGAATATCATGCGTAACTTCCTTTAATGTACTCCTGCGGGGTCGAGCAATGCTTGAATATAGCTTGCTGAATTATAGGAATACAAATGTAATGTTCATTTGACTGCTTGAAAAGCGGAGCCAACTCTGGAACCACCGACGTTAATATGGTATGACGCCTGTATCGTAGGAGTACGTGTGTGGTGTTCATTGCTTTCTTGTAAAATTAGATAGCCAGCACCACCACCACTATTGACGTTTCACCGGCATTACGCCTGCATAGGCTGTTTTTCCAAACCAGTTTACGGACTTGGCGTGGCACTGTGGTAGAATACCTGACTGCTACGCAGAATGCCTGGGTTTGATTGCTGCTGCGATTGCTATTGTTATCATTTGCATTCGTCGGGTCAACGGTGCCGATGTCGGTTTTTCTTAACACTCTCGGGTGTAAATTACCAATATCTGTTCTCGACGTCCCTGGGTAGATATAAACTGTCAATCACCTGTGGCGCATACCCGTACATCGCGGCCGTGGTAAACGGGTATGTGTCAGGAGGAAAGGCTTTGACGACGTACAAGACAGGATTTTGGTGTTATTAATGTCGTGACCCGACAGTGATATTCGTAAAGCCTCTTTCCCCCCCCATGCCAATTTTGGTGAAAACCCAGTTTAGGAGGTTGTCCATGGCAGCCACGTTCCATTCACGCGCACTTCTTCTTCGTCGGCTTCTACCAGACATCACTACCTTTATACGTCACAGGATTCCCCCTCCCCCCGAAAGAATGCGCGAGTTTAACAACAAAACATGAACAAGCAGAGTGTTAAAGCTAAAATGTCAAAACGCGGAGTAGTTCCATGCCACAAGAGAGCTCCGTAAAACCACTAAAACTTTCAAACCGAGTCCAGCAGTCCGGTGATATTAAACACAGCTCTGGCGGGCGAGGCTGGCTGTTCCACATTGGATGACATAAGTGGGCCCGGCTCGTGGACACTGATGATGACACGGTTCTTGGGAAGAACGAATAAGGTTGAGAGCCCTTGTAGTAGATGGTCGGATATCGCATGAGTCGGATTCTGTGCCGTGGCTGGCACGGACACTTTGCTTCCAGTTTGAGTGTGCGATGATCAAGGCTGATAGGGTGATTTCTGTGTTCTTGCGTTATAGCTTCTGGCCACTTCCGTGGTTTTCTGTGGTTCTGTCTCAGGTGGTTCATTCGTAGGCACAGTCTTGATACCTGACATTGAAGGCGTCTCTGGCGACGTTCCTTTCGGCGAAGTTGTCTTGAATTTGATGTCCTCTCTGTCTTGAGCGAGGCGTCTTGAATTTTTCTTAAATTCAGTTGATTTGCATTCAGACGCTTTTCTTTAAGCTTCGATGGTTGCAGTTGTCCTTGTCGGAGTACTTTTCGTTGCTTAAGTCGATCGATTTGCTTGTGCTGGCCTTGCTCATGGTTCTGCAGAAATTGCTGAGGTGGCAGCCCTTTTGGAACAGGACATTGATCTTCTTGGCAATGTGATGTGGTGTCCAGGAGGCAGCAGTTGCACTGTGGGCTGTTGTGATGCTTGCCGGGCAGTGAAGATAGTGGGCCAGAATTGCTGACACGCTCTTCAAGGGCCTCTGCGATGTCATTTGCGGACGCTTCTGGTACCCAGCAACATGCAAGGTCTGTTGCATTGGAAATTTTGGTATTAATACGAGGTTCTTGACAGCTAGTCTCCTGAAGGGACCTTCTGTCATCAGACGTAACGGGTGGCCATTCGTTTTCGATGTTGGAGTTCGTGCTGAATATTGAGTCTGTAACGCTTCGACATTCAGGTAGTTGAGTACTGGAAATTACCGCAACAGGTATGGCTTGATCAGGTTCCATTTTCGAATTTTGGCAAGGCTGCGGAACTACTGAAATAGAACCTTGCGGTAAAAAGCACCTCTTGGACTCGTCCTGACGTCGTTGGATATTCTCCCGATGCTTCAGCTCGCTTATCATTAAAGCAGCGACCTTATAAGGCAGGCGGTGAGCATTATGAACAACTGAAGAGCTGCGTGATGGAAAACCCGGTGGTGGGCCGCGTACGCTAAACGAAGAATCAGGTGCATGGGTTGGGTCAGTAACACCTCGAGTCCTACACTGCTTTGAAGAGGTAGAAAATCCCGATTTTTGTGCCGAAGGAAAGCGTTGTGGAGGGTCGGTTCTTGTGGGAAAACGTCTTGGGTTACTTTCAGTCAGCTGATGCTTCGCTTTGTCTTGTGGGAGTGGCCGATTCATGCTCGGTGTTCGAATGCATGAAGATTGTTTGTGAAAAGGACGACTGAGTTCGATTGTCTGCAGACGGTGCGTTATAAGCAAATCTTCATTGTAGTCTTTAAATCGAATGATCATTTCTACTTTGATTTTTTTCCAAGATTCGTTGTTTTGGAAGATGTGCGTGAGGTAAAAGCGGAAGGCCTCACCGGTGACGTAGTCGTTGAAGTTTTTGACCATGTCCCGTTCTGTCCATGATGCAGCGGTAGCGTGGCGTTCGAAGAGGTTGAACCAGTCCTCGACGGCTCCATCGCCCGCTGATCCGGCGTACTGTGGGATGGCAAGGTCTGTCGATGATGCTGCCATGGTGGTGGTCGCCGTGTGCAGCTAGGACCTACTTCGGCATTCCATGTGTGGTCAGGGCGTCTTGTTACTGCTCGTCGATGATGTGCGGCTGATGAAGTGGCTGCCAGGTCTTCATCCTGTCGACTTGTGTGACGCTATGAATGAGAGACGTGCCGTGGCTCATACGCCATGCATTTATTCCATTCACGCGCACTTCTTCTTCGTCGGCTTCTACCAGACATCACTACCTTTATACGTCACACATATATATATATATATATATATATATATATATATATATATATATATATATAGATAGATAGATAGATAGATAGATAGATAGATAGATAGATAGATAGATAGATAGATAGATAGATAGATAGATAGATAGATAAAACGCTCAATGTGCCACTTCGCGCATTTTAAAAGTATTGTTTCTGCTGCAGTCTGAGCCACAATATTGAATGGTGTAACTTCATGAGAACAGATTCGAGGCGTTGTGAGCGCATATACATTACCACGCGCTAGTCAGATCGGTATGATATATGCTTTCATCGCTGCACGTAGTCATAATGATGACTTGTCGCAAGGTAGAACAAAAATGGCTCAATCATTTTGCGTTATTCGTATGTCTTTAAGTTACCTCTGAAGTACACAAATGGCTTGCAGAATATATTGTTACCCTCATCAACGACTAACTACCCATTTCATTTCATGCAAGTACTTATAGAATATTGAGTTTTAAGCGTATTCGTTTAACTATACATATTTTGGAGTGCTAGTTCCTGAATTGCTTAGAGTGCAACGTTAGATATTAAATTTGTCAATGTATGAAAGTAAAATACGATGGCTATTCAAAAAGTAAGGGACGTTTTTCTTCATAAAATAAATATTCGTAAGGAAAAATTTGTATTGGCTGGTTTAGTTAACTTCCAAAAGTTAACTTCCAAGCACTTTTCATAACACTGCACCAGTTTCTTTAGTCCTTCTGCATTGAAATTCCCCGCCTGGGAACTCTTCGCTGTTTCAATTGGTCGGTAAGCATTTTTGACACCGACCTTGCACACTATTAGTGATATCCAAGGTTTTCAGATACAATCGTGCCAATTGTAGTGCGGACGACAAGAGGAAATTCATCCGACATATCACTTACTGTCCGTCGTCGATCTAATCGCAATTCCCGGTCCACTTGTTGAACAGTTTCATCGGTCTGGATTTTGGGCCTGCCAGTCCACTCTTCGCCGTGCACATTTGCGTTGCCATTTGTGAAGTCTCGACATCATTTTCTGACATTTCCATCACTAATCACTTTAGGTCGATAAACTAGGCACAACTTCCCATTAATTTGATAAGTTGATGATCCTTTTGCATGCGTAAATCGATAGCTCGCACTTCACAACAGGCGGGAGCAACTTATTTTCGTAGACATTGTCGTTTGCATTTCTCTGCAAGCAGAAGACTACTGAACCAGAACAAAAGCTTCAGTAGCTTAGCGAAGAATTAATAGACTGCGCTGCATAAATTAATCTTTTTTCTGACGTGTAAATATTTAAATATTAGCAAGCGACGCCTCCTTTTTGAATAGCCCTGCTATATAGGAGGGTGGCTGGAACATTAATAGTTTTAAAATGGACGCACTTTGCGTTTACTGAACGGTTATATCTAAATGGTTCATTTGATGGAGATGAGCATTTAGTGCAAATGTATATATCCGTACAAGTACACACACCAATAAATGTAAAGAAACAATAGAAGAGACGCATCTGCGTGATTAGAATAGGGCTTTGCGCTACGCGCAGCGCCATCATGTAGGCAGCATTAAAACCGCCGGCACCAGCTTGGTAATGTGAGTGGGAGCATGCGACGCTCGACTTCTGTCACGCGCGCACGAAGCACGTATATAGGCTTCGCGTATGCGGTAGAGAATTATGCGTCCTTGTTTTTATATTATAATTGTACAGCTGAATGTGCCATAAAACTGCTTCGTCACCATTTGCACCCATTGTGGAGTGATGAGAGGGAACGAAAGAAGATATCTACTAAATATTTTGTCGGGAGAATAAGACCGTTGTCGTTTAGTGACGCAACAAACGAAATGCCTTGCTCAGGATGTGACGCTTGTAATGAAAATGCGTTGGTATACGCTTGTTGACTGCTACCCCTTATCAACATCGCTATCTGTGCACGTCCGTGGATGTGAAGCATAGTTCCGCCTACAGAACAGCAAAACGGCTCGGCATCATCGAGAACTAGATTCGCCTCGTGCAGTGTCTCCTTCACACATACGCCAAGAGCGATCAACAGAAGTCAACTTCAGCAGCTCGTACAAAAAAAAAAAAAAAGGCGGCGTGCACCTGGTGCTGAGTGCGCTGTACAAGGCCTAAGCTTTTATAAGTTGTACAAGTGATTCTGATAAAAAAATCGTGGAATGATAATTTCTACCAGCAACGTCTGTGGATTGTCCAAAAGAAAGTAATAGCTTCGCCGCAAGTGCGAAGCCATGAATGCGATAGCAACAAATCGGTATGTTATGCGAAGTTAGCCACGCTCCACAAGCTACATTGAAGCTTCTGGTGTCCGAAGATGCAGAGCAATGTGCGCTCTTACGTCGCCAGCTGCGACGCGGGGTGGTAATACCCGTTCTGATATTCGATCGAATGTTTCATACGGTTGACATCAACTACATAGGGCCGCTACCCGCCACCCCTGCTGGAAAGCGCTACATCATTGTAGCTGTGAACTATCTGTCCAAATATATTGATCTGGCAGCCGCACCATCTCATGCTTCCGTTCATTTTGTCGATTTCCCGAAATTTCTCTTCCATCCCATTCCCCCTGCTCTCTTTAGGCACGAAAGGCGGGCGGGGCGTTTCCTCTCTGTATGGTGAGCCACGCCTGCTAAATAAAATAAGTAAAATCAGTAAAATAGACTGTTTTAAGCTCGGTAATACTGTGTTGTCTCTTTTGCCGTGATGTCTGTTCAGCTAGTGTATAGTTATTATATTATTTTTTGTGATATTTGTATTACAATATTATGCGTGTAATAATCGCCTACGATAATGCCCAATTCGGGCGCTGTAGGTATATGTAATACAATAAAATAAAATAAAAAGAAAGGTGCGGCCTGCCGAATGGGTGCGTTTTCAACGGGGGAACGCGTGACATGCAGAGTTTCGATGTGCTAATGAAGGGGCGCTGCACATCGGTAAACCACGGCCGCTAGTAAGCGAACTTTCTGGACATTGGCTTGGGCGAGCGCAAGCGAACACTCTTGCTGGAAAGAAGGAGCCGTAAGTTTGTTTACGAGGTAGAAAAATGTGCTTTTTGTTGCGTTGGCTCTATCAGTGAGTGCTTTATGTGATGGCACATTTCACGACAAACGCGATTCCCAAGGTCTCTTGTGTGCCGCGTTGAAGATCAGTAACTGCGAACAAGCCGGACATTCACTTCGTTCACTTCAAGCAGGACGACTTCAAGGTAGAGCGGAAGGTGTTGGGACTGACAGCCGTGCCGACCATATTTTCATCTTATCCAGCGTATAAGTTACGCGCGCCGTCATTGAAAGCTAGACCACTTGTTCGTCTTTCGGCTACTCCTTCCATATCGAATAGCAAACAAGATTGAGAAGACGAGCGCAAAGCTCAAGGTAAGACGTTTTCTATCACTTGCGTGCAAATTTGCTGAAAAGGAAAGCGTGGTCAGTGGAACGACGTGGAACGCGAAACGATTCTCTGTATTGGACGACAGCCTACGCAGCCCTGCCGTGGGAGACCGCGTTAAAACGCGAGTTAAAATCCAATAAGCATTCAGTTCGGTGTGCAGCGCTGTGTGTCTTCCCGCCATTTCTTGTGTTCGTGTTTCATCTGCGCTGTTTCTTCAAGACGTGAGTACGCACCAACTCGCCCAGCTTGCCATTTTGGAACAATAATGTTACGTACCCCGCACCTCCACCAATAATGTTACGGGTAGCTTGTTTAATAACTATTCACAATGCACAGCGCAGGGTGGACAAGATGGCGGCAGTCCAGCAACAACCAGAAAGCGACGTGGTCTTCCTCTTTCATACAGCCACGCTGTTTGGTATCAATATTTAGGCAAGACGTTTGCACTTACTGTGTTTCAGTAATGTAGCTCAGTGGTTCAACTCATGTTTGAATCGGGTGTCATTTAAAATGCCACTTATTAGTGCAGTGCGAAGTAGCAATACGCCAGATTTTGCAATTATATGCGTGGCAGATATTCCATGCCACGTTATCTTATTTTGAAGTACAGAAAGTAATTGTCCATCTATTTCTGAAGAAGCCCTCGCAATGATGAAGTCGTCCACGCATATAACAAAAGATAGAACATTCAAACGACTGAGAACATCAACGAGTAGCAGTGAACCACTTTTTTTCCCAGCAGCACAAAAAGTCGATTGTTCAATAAAGTTTTACCACAGCCGCTACCTATACATTCATTCATCCATCCCTCCTCGGCCACAGCGCTATGCCACGCACTTGCAAGTTTTTTTTTTTTTTTTCACGGGAGCAATATCTCCTCGCGTACAGTAGCAATAACCGCAATGAAAACCATACTGGAATGCCATCTGCTGTCTCTTCACATAAATAGCCGATATGCAGTTACAGGTTAAGGCAAGGCCGCTATACTGACCACAAAAACGAATGCGCGCAGCCGGCTGGCTGCCTGTGCAAGCGGTTTTCCTTTACCGTTGTGCAGCGCTGCGGCGGTGAGATCAAGAACTAGCGCTCTGACCGGCGCAAAAGAGCGCTCGGCAGGCACCACTGTTTTTTTTAAGTGCGAATGCACTTTATAAGCGACCCTGAATCCGCCGTCCCATAGCAACGGCGCGAGGAAAGGAGAGGAGCGTCTGTAGCAACGGCGCAGCGACGTCACACCCCACGTGACTGCGCGCGCTCCGCCTCCTCACCGTGGTTTGCGCGCGGGCGCGCGCCGGCTCCGCCCAACTATGGTGGCTAGATGGGGAGGTGTCAGCATCGGGCAGCCTGCGCTGCGAGAGGAGGCGCGCCAGTGCTCCATGACGCTGCTAGGTGGCGCGCTTGTCGCCACGGAGATGCCTTCATGCTCGTGGTGCATCGGGGAACACGTATGTTTTAGCGAAATGCTGCCGTGCTGCCGCTGCCTTCAGTGATTTCTTTTTGCAATGTGGCTGTGCTCGTTTATAGCTACGGTGACTGAAAAGAGACAGAGACACTGCTTTGCTCCAGGATGCACTGGTATGTTTCCGCCAGAAAGAAAGGTAACAAGGCGTCCCTTTTCACCGCTCCTGAAGACGACGAACGAAGCAAGGCTTGATCCCGCGTGTAGACAAGTCACTGGAGAAAAACTGTGTCGTTTGCGAAGCGCATTTAGATGAGCGATTAATCGTTCGGACGTACAAACATGTGATCAATGGTGAAACCGTACAAATTCGCCGAGACCATCCCTGCCTGACTCCCGACTACATACGGACTGTTTTAACGAATGTTCCGTCGTACCTTACGAAGAAGCTCCCACCGAAAAGGAAAACAGCAGCTTCGAATGGTTGCCTCAGTTTTCAGACCTTGGCACGGTCTCCCTCGCGTGGCAATGTTTCAGAGGGCCTGTTAAATAGCCTTTTGGGTCCGAGCAACAGTTGCGACCTAAAATTTGTGCAAAACAAGCTTGATGATCTCTTAGATGTATGGCAGCTCAATGAGGTCCATGAGATGTTAAATGCATGTGATGTCCTTCCAGACCACCGTGATTTGGTTGGGGGAAAAAGTGACTCGCGTGTAACATACTATGTTTGTGGGTATGTAGCTCGAAGAATGCTAAAGAAAACCAAATGTGGTGACTGTGCAGAGTTGTTGCTACAAGGGGTCAGCCAGGGCCCGCGTCCAAGATAGTCATGTTTAACAAATCACATGGATAGAGGACTGATGTACCCTTCACAAGCACTGAGCTGGTCTTGAAAATGGAAGATGCCTTTACGCACTGCTTTAGCTTTAACAAGCTGAAGAGCAACAGCATAAGAGATCTCATCTCCTGCCTCTCTATTAACAAGCTTAACACGGTTGGCTCACAGCACAATGTATAGGTCACAAATGAAGTGATCATATTTTATGTGATAACTAGGCTTCATTTTCTAGTGGCAGATGAGAACGCATCAAGACAGGCTAAGAGACAAGATGAAGCACCTTAAGATGAGGCGAACAACATGATGGAATGCATTTATCTTGTGAACATTTCAGTGTTTGTATAAATATGAAGTTCCATTTTGCCTTATTTTATGTGAACTCGAAGAGTTGATAATTAAGAAGTTCTGCTGCCCAGAAGCATTCAACATTCCTTACTGCGAATGTGAAGTCTTACCTCATAAATGTGATGCTTTGCTATATTATTCCAGTTGTAAAAGTTAAAATTTTGTGCATTATGTGAATTTGTAAATATTTTTTTTTCATGTTATGTAGTTGTACTTTGCTGAAGATTTATAGATTTTTGAATAAATGTTCATTTTAAGCATGGCCCTGTCCTGAGCTCTTCCAAGCGAACATGTTGCTCGTTGTGTACTTTGAAAGGTAAGGCAGCCATTCCTTGCCAGAACTTAATTTTATGAGAATTGCATGCACTCACCACTTTAATGGCTAACAGGCGTTCTCACCCTGTTATAATATTTTCAAGGGACAGCCCTAGTGTACAGAACCAGCTTGTCTAACACCAGTGGCGTAGCCAGAAACCTTTTCCGGGGTGGGTAAGGGTGTTCAAGCACCCTTGTCCGTGCCAGGAGGGGAGGCACCTCCTTGAATGATGTGCGTACCGGGCAGGCAGATGTGGTCGAGCGTCATTTTGTGCTCCGCATCCCATGGCAGAAAAAAAATCGGGGGGGGGGGGTGCACGGGCCAGGTGTGCCACCCCCTGCTACGCCAATGGTCCGTGCGTGTATATATACTCATGCGAAGTTGAAAGTTACGACGGGGTTCCAACCACCTTGTTTCACCGTTGTCTAACACACGGAGAAGAAGGCGACCGTATGTTTTTTTACCTCGCATGATGTCGACGTGAAAGTGTATTTAGTGGAAGATGAACTGTACGACATGCGCGCTGCCATTGAGCTTACAAATTTCTGGCAGATAGCTCGATTACAGAGCGTGCGAAGTCCGCTATTTCGCAGCGGAGGCGACCGGTCGCGCGTCTTTCGCATCTCCGTGCCGACAGCAGCGCCGCCGCAGCGTCCTGAAGGTCCGCTCTCTCCACGGCGCTCCGTTTCGCACACCTCCCCATCTAGCCACCATAGCCCAACGCCACCTAGAAGTTTGTCTAGGTGGCGTTGCTCCGCACCGCTCTTCTAGGTGGCATTGGGTGCAGTGCTTCGCCGCTCCTTCTCTCGCCGTTCGCTCTCTCTCCTCCCTGCGCCCCACTCTCCCGTCCGCTGGCTGGGCGCCTCTCGAAATGTGTGCTCGAGACGCCGCTGTGAAACGCCAACGGCGACCACAAGGCTGAGATTATGGCCGTCAGGTACAATGACAACACAAACAGGTGCTGATGAATGTGTAAATAAATGGTTACGGTACAAATCCTCGTCTCGTCATTAATTTACGCCATTAAAATTACTGCGCCGTGTACTCTCGGCGCAAGAAATGCATTCGCATTTCCTCACGATTCCCTTCGGGGAGGTGGGGGAATTTGTTTTATTTAGCTGCTATGAAGGAGGAGCAATCGACGGCAGGCATCGCGCGCGGGGTATTGTTTTCGCATGCGCCCTCTGAGAGACGTAGATGGCTGGTCCCTTTTATCGCTCCCTCAGCCGCGTTTGTCACCAGCGCTACCCATTTACTACCTACATCATTTTGGAGTTAGTAGCGGCAACAGTTACTGACTTTTTTCTACCTGTTTACTACCTACATCAGTACACGGTTAGCAACTGCAAGGAAGCAGGTAGCAACTGCACCGGTTACTACCTGTGTTGCACCGTTACAAACTTCTTGCTACCCAGCCGGTAAATACTTTACCGACAATTGTAGTTAATACCTAGTGTAGAAGTTGTCACATGAACCGTTTAGACATATGCCTTTTAGGCAGGAACTGCTGAAGAAAATGTCCATGGATCAATAAGGTTGAGAACTGGGCTAGTTGGTGACTGATCATTATACCTATATGGTTAGGTAGCGCACTTTGGACGGGGACAAAAGAAACAAGAAGGACACGACACTCGCTACACTTGCAACTGAATTTATTTCAGGAAAAATACTTCAATATATATGCACCCAAGCACCCCCGAGCGACACAGAAATGAACCAACCCTGAATATCACCTGATCAAAGACAAAATTTTGCACACTCCTGTGAAAGGATTATTTATGCACGTGTGAAGATAAACCGACGGTCCATGTATTCTTATCGACGACCTAACTATCTGCGCACACTCAAGCGATACAAAAACCAAAAGTTAACGAAAAACGTGCAGCTTCTACACTTAAAAAAAACCATGCACAATCTAGGGTTATTGCAAGACGCTCAGCAAGAAATCTACACTCGCTTAAAACAGAAATAGGAGCAAGAATGAGGGCGTAACAGAAGCAATCCTACAACTTTAAGTCCTTTCCAGGAAGGTGGCTTCCCGATGACTTAATGAAACTCATGGTTGACTAATGCAGCAGTCTTTTCTTTTATTAAGGTGAAACGCTTCAGCTATTTCCCTGGTTAGTTGGTTCACATGATGGAAAACGACGGAGGTGTCATCAAACAGTGGCAAGCAGCCACACTGAGAACAGTGTCTCTTTATGTGGGATTGATCATTTTTTTCCAAGGCCCTCTTATGCTCTGACAGCCTGGTGTTCTGACACCGACCTGTTTGGCCGATGTACACTTTCCCACAAGATAGGGGTAAACAATATACAACGGATAATTTACATCTAACAAACTTTGTTTTGTGATTTATCGTGCATCTGTTGTTAGTCTCTTCTGCTGAGGAAAGCTTGCGGTCTAATCTTGCATATCTTTTACCAAGCTTGTTGGGTGCCGAGAAAACTACTTGTAGGTCAAACCTATTGCTTACATTCTTTAAGTTATGTGCAATCTTGTGCGCATATGGTATAGACACCATCTTTTTCCTGTTTTCATTTTTTATTTTCATTTTGTTCCGGGAGTTATCTCGTACGCAACTAATCAGCTTGTTTGCTGATCTACACAGCACGTGTTTTTCATACCCCGCATTTTTTAACCTGCTAATTTGTTGACGGAAGCTTTCACTAATCTTTTCTGGGCACGACTTCGTCAGGGCTGCTCTCAGACATGAAAATGCTATGCCACTCTTTACGACCTTAGAATGAGCCGAACTATAACTAAGTAACGGTTTTTCCGTTCGTGGATTGTACGACCAGCATACATGTCCATCTGTGGCAGCTATTTCAGCATCCAAAAACTGCAGTTTGTCATTATTTGGTAACTCAGCAGTGAATTCCAGCCCATGATTCTTGTTCCCAAAGATTTTTAAAACTTCTGACGCTCTTTTTTCTAGATCACCCGGTTTAACAAATACCAAAAAATGATCGACAAAGCGGAACACCCTGAGTGTAAGTCCGTTGAGGTTCAAATCTATTGTCTTGTCCAGGCTAGCTAAGTAAATTGTGCTCAAAACCGGGGCTACTTTCGAGCCTATAGTAATGCCCGATTTTTGACGGTACAAAATATTGTTCCACATTACAAATGGCGACCTCAGGTAAAAGGATAACAATTCAAGAAAATCATCAACCGACACACCACATTATTCACGAACTCTAACTCATCGTTTTCATCTGTTATACAGTGTCTTACACTTGACAATAAAGGACCATGCGGAATGTTGTAATACATATCCTGCACATCAATACTGAAGAAACTGCATTTACTCGGATTATGAGTGCCTAAATACGCAACTAACGCCTCGGAGTTTTGACGAACAAAGGGATCTGGAACGAAGGAACGAAGGGATCGTCCAACGTGCACTACCTAACCATATAGGTATAATGATCAGTCCTTGGATCAAACAAAAATCATAGTCAATACCTTGCCTCGGCCATTGTATGCAATACCTTGTGTTGGTAGTTTCGTGGTAAGTAGATATGAGGTGGTGTTTTTTTTTGCATAGGGTTGAATAACAGTTTTCTTCTACGTCCCCGAGCACTCGTAATCAGGTAATGGGGTATAGTACTCTAGGTAAACATTTAAAATTATTCATCCTGAAACCAGTTTCTCAGTGGTACCAGATGTGTACCCCGAAGATACGCCTGTAAACCGTCCTGGAATCGCTTAATAAATGTGTGTCGCATAGTGAAGTTGTCGTTACGCATGTGTGCTCTTCCTATTCATGATGGTCCGTGCATCATTACCCGTAGTTTGTGTCGGAATGTCGACCTTGTGAATTTAACTATTTTTAAGAATTGTTTGGGAAAATTAACACGTTTGTAACGGTTACTGCTTTTTTATCTTACAACCTTTATTTTAGTGCCTGCAGGTAGTAACGACTAGGGTAGTAATTGTTATTATTTGCTGCTAGTGACGGCAAGGGTGGGAACAATTGCTACCTTTGCCGCTATTAACTGCATGGTAGCAACCTATGTGACAAGCAGTTACTACGCGAAGTTAGCAAGCACTACTACTTTTTTTTACAAAATACCTATGTTATTTTGCAGTCCTCTTCGATTGGGATATCGCTGTTGCAAAGTAATTGTGCAGAAATGAATGCGAACAAAGCTATAGTGTGCTAAACTTCAAATCAATGCATTATGACAGACGGCGTTTAATGAATGCGCAGATTCAAATACTGTCTGTGGAATTGTCGAAGCAATAAAGAGACTGCATACCTGTAAAGAACCTTAGGTTATTTGGAACCTGAGGTTATTTGGGAAAGGTTATTTGTGAATATGCACTTGTTCGTGCACAACCTCATCGAAAGTAATCCCGGTGCGTAAATGAGGATCGTATTTCAAAAATAAAATATCTATGGTAATTGCTCAAGCGGTTCTTGCGAAAAAACGTATTTTGAATTAAGTTTCCTCACAATGAACTATTCTAAACACTTTCTTAGGGCTGTGCTCTTTATCCGACGACGCTTCTTGCTCTAACAAAGCATATATTTTCGCTATACGTTAGTACTTCAGCACACTGGAGAAGGTGGATTATTCGAACACAAAGAGTGCAGTAGCGCCAAGAAGAGAAAATCGTGTTCGGATTCTCCTGAAATCTATATGAACACAATAAGACTTGCTGGGGTTTTACGTCCCAAAACCACATTATCATTATAGGAGACGCCGTAGAGTAGGGCTCCGTAAATTCCGACCACCTGTTGGTTTTTAACCTTCCACTAAAATCTAGTGTCACGGGCCTGTAGCATTTCGGCACCTTCAAAATGCGGCCGCGACGACCGGGATTTGATCCCGCGGCCTTTGGCGCAGCGGTCGATGCAGCCTTATGTTGGTGATTGCATCGATTTTGCACGTAAGTCGTAGACAGGGTCTCAGTTGCCCGAATAAATGCGTAATGCTGCAGTTTATTTAACAGCATATTCTTCATTCTATTCATGGCTTCTTCCACTTCAAGGCAACAACATTAATTGGTGTTATATTAAATCTTCGGTACGAGTACAATACGTTGGTCGGAAGCGGTGTTGCTTAGTACAGGTCACATAAAACATATATCATGAAGTATCCTTTTGGAAAAAAACTTTTTCTCTTCGAAAACAATTTTATTCGCAGTATGCAAAAAACAGCGCGGTAATTACTAGTTTTGCTGCCATTCACTTCTTTAGCATGTGATACCACCACAGGAATTTCTAAGCATGCTAGATACAATGACATCGCAGCAAATAACTTAAAAGTGAGGAAAGGTTGGCCTCAGAATTTGGGTGTTTATTTGCTCAGTAGTATGGTAATATTGTCACACCTTGCAACATAGTGACTTAGCATACTACTGAAGTTTACGGATAGATACTACTGAACGCCCAAAACGCCACGTTACTTAACATACTACTCATAAGCATTTTATTTTGTGAAGCCCCGTTCTGCAAAAAGCAGAAGAAAATAGCGCTCACTGCTTTGTTAGGGTAGCTTAGAGACCTATATACCGAAATACAACAGCAGTCCCCTTAAACGTTTTGTAAGCTCCATAATTCGCATCACAGCCAGTATCTATAGTAGGTCGTGGAAGTATAGTAGTAAATTTGGAGATTGAAGTGAAGATCACGAACTTACCTTCGTGACATCTGGAGGTTCCGTCTGAGGCAAACAGGAGAAATATTTGCATTTTAACAAAATGAGAAGCACAGATAAAACAAATACAGGTTTTGGTTTTTCAGTTTCTTTGGACATGTTGCTTTTCATGTATACCACAGAGAACTGCACTCTAAGCTCAAAAACGCAGGTCGCCATTCTATGCGCTTTTTATCTCCAATTTATGAAACGTCATTTGTCTACAACAGCCGACACAGGTGTTCAGCGCAACGATTCCACCTGGGATTTTGTCATAATGTATTTCAGTACGTATAGGGAATTTAAAAACGTGAAATAATAGCAAAATTGCACAATGGCACAATTTTGTCTTTAAAGTAACTTTCTTGGTACGTGCAATTTAAAAACACAGACGCCAGGAACTCGTCCTCATCGCCAACTACTGCATATGTTTTTATGAAGTCTCTCGTATTTAAAAAGAAATAACTTTTGGCAAATCTTGTAAGCATTTTCATCTTCTTCTACCAATAAAAAAAAAAGATACAGCTTGCAATGGCATCAAGCTTACGATCTCGTGAAATTAGAAAAACTGATCGTTATACCGGGTGTTCAAAGTTGAGCTTTATGGTTTTCTTATATTGCAGCACTAGGGAGAAAGTACAAACCAACCTTGCAGATACAACCTTGCAAGTTCTGCGTCCAGAGGTACAATAATTATCGCTGTCCGCTGCCCATTTAACTAAGAATAAATAATAAACTTTTCAGTGACTGCAGCAGCGAGCATGTCTGCACAGAAAATTTGGAGACAGTCGCATTTCTACACAGTTCCACTTTGGGGAATTCTACCATATTTGTGTTCCGACATATCCCGCTGGAACGTTTCATTGCGGTTTCCATGATTGCGCATGCAAGACGGTGAACATCCGCGCAATGTTTATCCTTGTTGTGACGAGGAGTCATTGCTCGCTATCGCCATTGGGTAGTAAATGGGCAAACCGTCATCATCCTTGCTTGCGCCTTCAACCTTTTGTCACATTAAACGCCGCACGCAACTGCCGCGGCACATCAAAGGTAAGCTTTGCTCCAGTGCACACTGTATTGAATGCGTAATCACTCAAGGCAATAAAACTTTGCAGCGGTGCACCTCGTAGTACAGACATGTTAGGAAAATTATTGTAAGTGTAACTGCAAAAACGCGACTACCTCAACTTTTCAATATATATATGCCCGCTTACAGCAGTGAAGAAAAATGTAATTATTCCATCTCAAATGATTGAACGGCTGACAGCGGCAATTAAGGCCTCACTTGGGGTTCCCCTGAATACATACCTTATCTCCAAAGATAGTTTTCACGTACCTCCCAATAGTGAATATTGAGAGAACCGTAAAGCATAATTTCGAGCAACTTGTATATCAACTGTATATTACCGCATGAAGTTTGATAAAATTTGTTTCTTCGTATAATACGTTGGAATTCCCACATTTTAATGGTAAATTTAGAGCACTCTTCTACAGTTACAATCTCAAGTAACGTACTGGTAATCCTGTTATGTGTGGATCACTTCATACGATTACCCGTACGTTACTATACGTGGGCATTTATACATGGCTAGGATACATAGTCATGTATGGAATAGTATGGCACAGAGGCTGCAAAGAAAAGTGACAGTGACGAGCTATGTGAGGGTGAAGTGGAGGGAAAGGAGGAAGAAACAGGGTAATACGATGCACAGCCATGTAAGGCGTCACGCAGGCAAAACCATGTATACCATAGCCAGGTATAGTACGGCAGAGCAATGTTGCGGGGAAAGTAAGGGTGAGGAGGACAGAAAGGAGAAGACAAGGTAAAGCAAAGCATAGTCATGTGCAGTACAGTAAGCAAGGGGTAGGAAAGGAATGTGAGGGTATGGAGGAAGTAAAGGGGGAGGTGAGGGTAAGGCATCTGATGAGTAGTACAATATACCATGGGGTGGGAAGGTAAGTGAGCGTGAGAAGTGGTGCGAGGGTAAGGAGGAGGGGAGAGTATATCATATCAGAGCCGTGTAGAATCCAGTAGAGGAAGGGGATTGGAAAGGGAAGTGAGGGCGAGGAGGAGAGATGTGAGCGTGCTGTGGACGACATAGGGCGCCACTGCATCCCAAATGAAGGTTTCCTTTCCTGCCATGGACGCCTGGCTGGCTGCTCGTTTGGAACGCCAGCACACACTTGCCCGTGAACGCGAGCCTCGCTGAAGGCCAGGTAAATCACTGCTCCGCACTTCTTACACTTTGGAAGTTCAGTGCAACTTTATTAAAATGACTGCTCGAGATGCGCGGCACATGCAGGCGACAGTGAAGCAACATCTTGTTAAGTGGGGTTTTAAGGATTAGTGGATTTAGCGGTGCGATTTGTGAAAGTTAAGTAATCTATAGAGCTTCCAGATCTTCACTTCGCTGTTACTATGGCAGCAAATAAACGTATTTCAAATGCAGGATGTTTTACTCAAAGAGGACTAAATGGCTATTTTGCTTTTTAATGTACCTCAATCAAAATTTAGCCGTAAAATGTTTAAAGGCGGCGCCATTTTCGTCTGATGAAAACAGCGAAGGCGACCTAGCCATTCATAACAAAGACGCACTTGTCCGCATGTGCACGGTAGCTCCACTGATACGCGCTTCCCCTTCCTAGAATTTCAACGAGAATATAACGTAGTCTGACACGTCGCTGTTTCTTCCGTCTATCTCTCTCGTGGAGCCCAGGATTTAACGGTCTACGCGGTGGCTCGTCGACAATATGTGGTGACGAGCATAGGCGTGCGCACGGAGGGGGACGCATGTGCCCCCCTCTAGTCATCTAAGACGGGGGAGGCGCAAAATCTGCTCAATACTTTCACCTAGGAGGGAGGGGGACGCTGCAATGAACCTTCGCCTCCCACCATTGAAAGGGAACCCTGCGCACGCATATGTTGACGCGCACGTGATCCTTGCAGTATGCGTCTGTTGCAGAGACGACCTCGGACGGCCAAGGCCGTCCGAAGTCGTCTCTGATGTTGCCGCAGAACATTCATAGTGTCTCTGTGTCATTTGTCAGAAGAGGAAGACGACGACGACTGTGGTGCTCGTACTTAAGTGCGTGAGTATTAGTATGGTGGTATTAGTCGTACTATTACTGGCTGTACGATGTCAGCATCACTTTCGCTTTTCGTCAGTGCTACTCAGCTGTGCCTCTTGTGATGCAAATATTATGATTGAGCTGAATGTGCTAGGCGCCCTCAGTGAGGTATTACAGGACTACTTGATACGTGCATCGACGAAGATTACGATGCTGAAACGAACTGGACCCAATGATTTGATCTGCATGCATGCTTAAGCCAAGGCATCCGGTGTCGTGCCTGGCGTGAATGCTCGAACTGAGGATAGCGGTTATTGACGTTAATGACTGTGCCGTGGTAGATTAGGAATTTTTTGGCATGAATTACGCCTAATGATCACGCATTCAAGACAAGAAATGTGGCAGGATAAATCTGTTGATAAATAGTGGCTGTTCCAGTGCAGATTCCAGTGGACGTTATTAGGAGCCCTCCAGACTTACTGATTTTGCAGACATTCCCGTGAAGTCAAATCTTTGCTGATTTGTACCGGCAAGGCTTGACACGTGACAGAGTTCTCAGCCCCGGTGTCTACTAAGACAGCGGCTGTGAGACCGTCGAATGTGTGAAGAAAGCCGGGAGAAAGGAAGAAGGCGCAATCGTACCCTGCCTGAATCGTGTTTCGTATAGACTTGAGAAAATGGGAAAATATCTCATGCCTTTATTTTTTTTCTGCGCCCCACAAACTTCATTTTGTTACCTTCTGAGATTTGTCCTGCGAAAGAGACACCACAAATTTACAAAGGGAAGCCTACAAGCGTTTTCTTTTATTCGCAGGCAAATGTCCTCTATAGCGTTCCGCTCTCTTAAACAAATTTGGCGCTGCCTGCAGTTGCATTGTATCCCGAATAATTTCGCTATATTGAGTACGGAAATTTCTATTTATTTTTTCTTTTCGGTGACTTAATTTCGCCGTTCAAATTGTAAAAAAAATCATGTATAATATTTGTAGCTCCCACATGAGGACATCAATGTGGTCCAATGAAAGTAAACATTCGAATAAGACTGCCTGTGTGAGGGCAATACAGATGGCAAGTATTCATTTCTGCGAAAATGCGCAGAAACCTTGCGACCTTGGTGCCCTGAAACACAGTACGCAATCACGCAGCTGCAAGGAATTGTTTGCGTATGCAGAGCCCATGCAATGGACGGCGTAGGCTGAATGAGCATGGGACAATGCTTGTTTTGTCGAGATAAGAAAAGCTAAAAAGTGAAAATCGTTTGCGCAAAGTATTTATTTGTGCTGTTCAAGGTGGACAATGTGTTCTTTATTCGTTGCTTATGAGCACTAGTGTGACATAGCATACGGGAAGAACGAAAAATGTATTCGTGGCCTCATTAGAAAAAAAACATTAAGCTGCCCTGCCTAAAAATAGACGCTCAAACGAAAGTGGAATCACCATTGCCTTTCCTCATTGGCGTTTAGATCGACCCGAAATAGTCTAGAAGCTGCACACTCCAAACAACAAAGATTGAGTCATGCAGTGCTTCGCATAAAAGGTACGTTGCAAAAGGTAACAATCTGCGTGAATGCAAGGGTTCTGTGGTCCACAATAATCTGGAGCGCTTGGTGTTTTTGCATGCAAAGTGAAGTACCTGGCTCGAAGATAAAAGGGGGCGTTTTCACAGAACTGCAAACCATTATTGTATCAGTAAACGTGCAGCACATTCTGAAAAATGTACGCTTACCTAAACATGATCTAGCAGTTTTTACACACTTATGCTAAGCGTGATGATGCTCCACGATTGCCGTTCACACCTACTAAGCAACGAGCTCTGGAGGTCTCGTAAGTTGCATACGGTCAGGCTTACTTGGTCTCGTAAGCAACTGGCCATTTTGAAGCATATTTCAACCCATAATCAAGTCTATCGGAAGTGATAGGGATACTTGCTCACATGCTTATTATGGCGTTACTATTACCCCCACTTATAGACGGCGCCTGAGTAACGGCGCCGCAGAGAGAAAAGGTAATGTTTCGGGAACACGCCCAATCTTCCCTCCAGTCTTCTCTACGTGCGTGGGATGAAACGAAGATGCAGCGGGCCGTGTATGCCTGGGCTCGCTCCTTCGAAGCAAACTTTCGTCACTAAGATTTTCCTTGTTTTTCGCTTTCCCATGCGCTTTGCCGATGCAGAGTCCGATAGATCAAGAAGCGCCAACAGCACCGAACACCTGGTGGGCACATCGACGTACAGCAGCCGGGCGATTCAGAACCTGAATATACTGCAGATGGATACCTGAAGAACCACGCTCCCCCGGTCGGTGACGCTGACACTAATACACTAAAACGGGTTCCAATAAGGACTGTTACGTGTCAATGAAACGTACTGTTGCTTAGAAACTTGAGCTTCCAATGTTTCATGAGGTGAACAAACAGCGTTATGCTGTCTACGCTGCAGAAGAGTTGAGATCTGGGCCATTTGGTTCATGATACTTGACGAAAGCCAGCAAAAGAACGGGACACGAGAAAAAGGCAGACACTATAACATCGCTTGAACTAACAGCTGTGATTTTATTGAAGAAAAACATTCAACGAAGAAACCTCACAACGCATGTGCAGCACGTCGGTATCACCTACAACGTCACCCGGTGAAAGACTACGCAATCATCTGTCTTGCCATCGTTGCAATACACTAAATTCCTTGTCAATGAGACAAATTGACGGCGTGGTTATACATCTATCTACGCTTTTCCTAATGTAGTATGCCTCCACAATTTCCCCTTCTTCTTTGCCCTTTCCTCTTCCCAGATAAGTGTCAATACTGAAGAGCGGGTGGCAGCCGCATTCCCGACAGTGACGTGCAAGATTATCCCCATTATTTGAACTCAAAGAAGCGTGATGCTCACGCAACCTAGTAATAATACATTGGCCGGTTTGGCCGATGTATACATTATCACAAGTCAACGGAATGTTATACACAACACGTGTCGCACATTTCGTGAAACAACGCTCGTGTTTCGTAGTGCACACCGGATTGCCATTCTTTACACAAGACACACGTGATCATAGGCTAGCAAGTTTGCAGGGAGCTGAAAGAACAATATTTATGCCCTGTCGCGCGGTAACCTTTTTGATATGTGAAACATTATGTACGTAAGGTAGGATTTCAAACGGTTTCTCCTGAATGCGTTGTGCTGGCAGACCAATGCTATCTTGCGGCCATTAATTTTTTGTAGTACAGATTCTGCCACCACGTACAGCAGAGCCTTAAGGTAAGCTGCAGCTTCCAGCCTTCCGAACTGGTTGTCTAAGTTGGTCTTCGTAACGAGAGGGCAACTTTTTCAGAGCATTTAAAAAACACTTTGATGTAATGCCTCTTTAAGGATCTTTGAATGTGCTGACCGAAACACTTTGATGTAATGCCTCTTTAAGGATCTTTGAATGTGCTGACCGAAACGGCAAAAGCGCTTTCTTACTCCTAGGCATAAAACACCAACAAGGATGGTCATCACCATGGAAGGTTAATTGAAGCTCTAAAAATCTGATGGACGGTTTACATGGAAGTTGATGGGTGAAGCTAAGAGCGTCAGAAGAAGCCTCAAAGGCCTCCACGACATTCTGTTGACTTTTGATTAGGTATGCATCGGCCAAACCGGCCGATGTATTAATACTAGACTGCGTGAGCATCACGCTTCTTTGAGTTCAAATGATGGGGCTAATCTTGCACGTCACTGTCGGGAATGCGGCTGCCACCCGCTCTTCACTAATGTCATTTATCTGGGAAGATGAAAGGACAAAGAAGAACGGGAAATTGTGGAGGCATACTACATTAGGAAAAGCGGAGATAGATGTATAAGCGCACCGTCAATTTGCCTCATTGACACACAATTTAGTGTGTTGTAACGATGACAAGAAAGATGATTGCGTATTCTTCTATCGGGTGACGTTGCAGGTGATACAGACGTGCTGCACATGCGTTGCGAGGTTTCTTGGATGAATGTTTTTCTTCAATAAAGTCACAGTTGTTAGTTCCAGCGATGTTTGTGTCTGCCTCTTTCTCGTGTCCCGTTCTTTTGCGTGCTTTCGTCAAGTACTGTCTACGCCCGGGTGTATCGTTCATGAAGGCATACTTATTGAAGCTGGATGTGATCAAAACTACCACGAGCAATGACTTTCCCTTGAATGGTACTGTCAAGCACCACCTGTACTACTGCCCATCGCTGGAAGACGAAAGGCTTAAACTTTGTGAAACCCATCTCCCAAAAATCATAAGCCATTATGATCGACAACATTCTTGGAACAAGGGACAGCATTTCATAGTTGTGAAATGAGCGAAAGTGATGCTGAAATTTCTGAAAGCTGCGGTGCTAACTGACCATCTTGACATGAAACAGAACTATGACCGTGTAGGCGGAAAAAATAGTAACATTTCCGTCATCTTTAATTTTTATTTCCCTTCCTCCTGCGCATCGGATTCAGCCTTTTTAAACACCCTGCCTTCCTCTTATCCGTGCTTTATATCTCTATTTCACTAAGCGGCGATGTCACGTGATGACGTCATAAATGCTGGTGAGGAGTGAGGTTGGAGTAATGCGATCTTACGACTTCATCAAATATCACTGATCACGACCTGCGGCGCATTTTTGGTACCGTTCGTGTCGCTAATGCCGGACGCTACATTTTTATAGGAATATCAATTATATGGACACCCTCGGCGGCTTTTTGCCGTCGCCGTGCTGTCCCGTATATGGAGAGATATGTGTGTCTGTATATAAGACCCACAAAGAAAAATCTCCCAGGACAAAACTTTTCCGAAGCGCGCGACCGGGAATAAGAACATGCGAACCCTCGCCCCCCAGCGAGACGCAAGCAACGACTATGCCAAGAAGCCACACAACCGCCAGCACATTACAGATGAGCTATTTATGTACACTATTTACCGTTCGTGGTACGTACGTCTCTGAGGTGCTCCAGTGTGGCAGAAACTTGTTCAGCATCACCTGCGAGGTGGCTCAAAGGGCCAAAGTGCTCGCTTTGAAGAGCGTCGCCCGGCTCGTCTTTCGCCGGAGTTGTACTGCGCACGTGTGATCCTGTACGTTACCTACATGGCGTTGGTGCCTGTGCGCGCGCATCTCTTGAGGAAGGTTCAACAGACGGCTCCTAGCTTCGTACATGCTGTGCTTTCATCGAAACGTTTGCGTTGAAGCTATAGACCGCATGAAAGTCATTTCGCGCGCTACAGCGGCGGCATTTGCTAAATTAGTGAGCCGCTAGCCTTTCTTCGTATGTCATTCCAATTTGTTGCTATCGCATTCATTGCTTCGACAATGCGACGAAACTGCAATTTTATTTTTTACTACGGACACATACAACAATCTCGCATAAATAATAAGAGTTTTATGCCTATGCTGTGGCTCTCCACGCCGCTACCCGTTATCTACCAGGCTCAACTCGCTACGCCAGACTTTCCTATAATCCACTTAGCATTTTCCATGCTCTCTCTCTCTTCAGGCTTCGCTCTCGCAGCTGGGCTAGGAAGTGCGGACGGTGAACCCTATGGATTCACCTCGGCGTCAAACAGCTCTGCTGTTATTACAAAAGCATGTCGCCTCTGGTAGAAGACTCAACAAGTGCGTTACGGGCTCAGGTAATAAAAAATCAATGAAGTACCCATCACCGAAAGTTGGTGTGATGCAGTGGGAATTTGGGAAATGATATTGCATAAGAATATTCAATACTTTCACCCATTGTTCACCGCGACGGAGTACTTTTTCTTACAACGCTCAGAAATGAAAAGTAACGTAAATATATTTCACCCTCCCACACGCTGTAGAACCGCAAATTGTAGACAGCGTATGTGCTCTTTCGAAAAAAAAAAACAAATGTGAAAATAAAAACAGGTGCATTCGTGATACGAAAATCTGCACTCTTGTGCGTTGTCGAAAACCAACAAGAGAAAACGCCATATGTAGAGAAAAAAATATCAACATCATAGGAAATTGAGAATATACATTTCAAGAATAAGTCATGCACAAATTTTCTCCCCAAAAAAAAAGTAAATGCTCAGTTCACCGTTATCCTTCGGATAAACAAGTAACAGTTTAGCCGCAAGGGCGAAGAACAGAATGCGAGAGCAGGGAATACAAATGCTCCACAAAAAATACCAGCTGGTGAATTGTTCTGCAAACGCTTCCACTGCAGCGAGTGGAGTGATCTTCGTGCTGCCTATGGCTTCATTGCAAAATTTGTGATGAGAGCACAACATGTAGAAAGCAATGAACCGTCTTCTGATCCCCTCTAGAGATATGCGAGCGACCACACGCTACCTTGGCCTTTTAGGTGAAATATTTCCTCCTAGAGGCGCGCATCCCACCGTACGGCTCCCATCTCGAAGCGCCGCTACGAAAGACGCGAAGGGCAACTGCACTTTCCCGCGCCCTAAGATGATTTGCACCATCTCGCAGGCAAGTAATCAAGGCGCTGCGATGTTTTGAAGGTACGCAGCTGTGCGTACGGCCAACTGTAGAGAAATGTCTAAAATAGCTCGCCACTTGCCCTGGCGAGTACCTATGTGTGCGTCGCCGTAGGCTATAACGCGCAGCGCCGCGGAATGGAGGGTCGCTGTTCCCAATCGCCGGCCGCGTGCTTTGGAAAAATTGTCTTCCGGACCATTTTTATTTGTGGTTTTTATGTGTACATACTTGCCTATACATATACAAAGGGGACATCATGTTGACGCTGACGGCAAAAACCAGCCGAGCTTGTCCTTATGATTGCAATTCCAGTAATACATATGTGGAGACTCACTGCGCAGCCTCCGCCTCGTCACTAGCTAGCCAGGCGTGACACGGCTGCATGCTGCACCACGCCTCCGATAAGGGACAGCGCCACCGCAACGTCACCAGAGGCTTACGTCACCGACGGTGGCTATAAACCCAAGCTGCCAAGCTCGGAATTTATCATACCTTCGCTAACCATGCGACCGCAGCGTCGGTATGCTCGCCCCGCTGATGCTACTACGCTAATAAACAGTCGTTATGTTTTATGTTGGGATGCGTCCTTCCATCGATACGGCATCCCACACATACACTGCGTACGAGGAACTATTTTTCGCTTGTTGGGATGCGGTGAGCCATTTTCAGGACATCCGTAAGCATAATGATGAACAGTATGTGTTTTTCTCTATTTCTCGGTTTTCGCCACGAAGCTTGCAGTTTTTAATTTTCAGCGTATCTTGAGGACTGCTCTGTACTTTGATCGAATACAATCCACTGCGAGAAAATGTCTATCGTGAATCAGGAGCTAGTATAAGAACAGTTCCAACAGGAAGGACAGTTTATTGTAACGGGTGCTGCTGTGTAGTTCCCGTGTAAGTGATGGCTGTGTATCAATAGCGTGATACTGCGGATATTGGCTTCGGACTACTATGTAGCGCTGCGTCGTCATTTCCTCCACGAATAATTCTTGACGTGATGCGAAGTTTCTTCGGTACCCGTAACCGCACGTCTTCATCATCCGAAGCGCGCATTACGATGACAAGCGTTGGCCAGTTGTGCGCAGACATCTGCACGTTCGCGCGCCAGAGTTAGGAGGCCTCCCAAAACCGTAATAGAAACTCGCCAATAAACTGCTCTGGATGGCCCGGGCACAAATGAAACAGTTGACATCAGAGTTTGAGCCTTAAGTGTTCCATCTCGAAAATGGAAAGCCATTCTATGGTGTTCGTCAGCGTTACTCTTGCCCCCATTTCGATGAAATTATTTCTATAACAGCTCCAAAACCTGCAATTCGCGAATAACTTATATTATGGCTTGCATCAAGCGCGATTACTACACAATAATGCCCTATTCTGTATGGTGCATCAAGAGATGACTCAGCATCTGAAGCATTGCCAAGTCATTTTGCCTGTCGCATTCGTGTACTCGAGCCATCCACCATAGAAAGGAGGCAGTACAAGCTTATACAAGCTTGCTGCTGCAAATTTTAATATTTTTGGCGTTCACCTGGCGATACATACACCTTGTCAGCCGCACCAAAAAATTCCGATTTTGAAGAATTCAGTCCATCCCTATTCAAACGTTCCGTATGCCATTCCAATACTTCCATATGTTCCATACGGAATACATATATTTTTCGTATGTTTTCCATATATTTTCCATGTTTCCGTAAGATACGGAAACATTTGAAATTATTGGAATGGCCATGCGAAACAGTTCTGGCACGCAAAAAACCAGGGAACTCTGCCATAAAAATTTCAAGTCAGAGCGAAATTGAAAAGGTGGTATTAGTATTCTCATCTGTATAACAAAGCAGTTGCCTCGATGAACTTGTGAATACAATGGAGGGCTTAGCGTATAGTCCAGATTACCTCAACCAGCACACACGAAAAAAAATCATGGACACACAACGCACTATCTGTGCTACACTTCAATGCACGCAGCTTCAAAAACACGGGGACCAAATGGAGTGCCAATTAGAATATATATCTCTGAAGTTTCTGACTCTCTCTCTCAGTAGCTTAGCCTTTGCCCTTCAAGTGTTCTTTTGTTTCACGAGTGGCAAAACGAATGATGATGAGTGGTACACAGTTGGGGCGTGAGGGCAAGCTGTGAATCCTGTCAGTATCAGATTCAGTATCAGTATCAGATGAATCCTGTCAGTAACAGCCGAGAAGTTCTCATTTGTTGTCACTTCAATGCCGTGAATTTCAGGTTCTGCCGCCTACTATACTGCTGAAGTTCATTTAAATCTTTCTTCAACCGCGTTACTTCTGCCCTTGAATTTTCCGCTTCAATTTTGGTCACTTTTTTCTCAAGATTATTTATTGCCTGCTCTTGCTTGTCCAATTTCAGTGATTGCTGATTATCTGAACATTGTTTCATGCAAATTCCACAAACATCACTTCCCTTAACTGAACCTTCTGACCCCGCCATTAATACATACAAATGACCCTGTTATGCTCTCCTGATCGCCAGCTGGCAATCAGGCGAGCATATTGAGGCCATGCTCAACCTCAAGATTGTACACAGTGTAATTTTGGATAGCTGATGATAGCTTAGTCCCAAAGTTGAAACTGGGACGACAGCCAAACAAGAGACCAAAAAAAAAAACTAGCTTTGAGGCGGGATGCGTTCTGTAACATCTCCGTCCTTTTGGGATTGGCGCATTCGGTAATTTCACATATTTGCGCGTGTCATTCACTTGTCACTTTTTACATGAGAAATACGAATCAAGATTGTCTTCAACGCATTTTGAAAACAGAGAAACTAGGCGGCTTAATGTAGGCCTGGTGGCGACACCTTTTTCAGCGACTGCCCTGATTGGTTTGAAAGTTTCCAAGGCGGTCGACACTGACGAGCACCATTGCCGTACGAGGAACACCAACTTCGAGTCATCATAGCGTAAGGTGAGCTAAGCCAGTTGTTTATCCATGTATGCAGTTTGAAGTGGCAAGGTCCTTAAGGGGCTGCTAAAACTACGTGTAGTTGGATACCGCCGGTTTCCTGCGGTTGCTATTTCGTAAGGCAGTTCCAACACAGCACTGCTGCTGCCTCTGCCGTTGCATTGGGATATTGTAACAGTGTCATTTCTATGTATAAATGGCGGGGCAGAAGGTTCGTTTAAGGGAAGTGATGTTTGTGGCATTTGAGGTGGTAGGCCATTCAAAAAAACATTTTTTAGCAACAGCCAGCTTTCAAGTAACTTTTTCTTCAAAACAAGCATGTCTTATTTAACTTGGCCAGCCATTTATAATACAAAATATGGATTATTTATTTTTGGGAGGTGATCTTTGTCAAAAATAGCCTTAAAAGTGGTAGTCACGCCAGCAGTGATAAGTGACTAATGGGTGGCTTAATTCAGTAAAGATTTGGTATTTGTGTAACTAAAGGATGGAGCTGTGAAATGAACTAGGATAAATATTATGCAGCAAATATCAAGGAAGTAATGTTAAAATAACCAAAAAGACGGGAAAAAACAGCCAGTTTAGACAGAACCTTTTTGCAAAATTGCCTGTGAATTTAAATATATTCCATCAATTTCATTTATTCTAGTTAATTGCACAAATATATACGTTGTAAACTATTCTACAAAATTTCAGTTCGAAGTAACACTGAGAAAATTTATTAATGTTGGCGTCACATGACTTGGAGCAAATTCTTATATTGAGAAAAACGCAAAGAAAGATTTCTGAGCTTGCAAGAGGCGTGCGTCCCCCTGTGGCCGTTTTTAGAGATTTAAAAACAATTAGAAACACAAAGTTATATTAAATCACATCCTCTTATGTAACAGTCACTATAAAATTTATAAAGTATTTTGAATATCATTAATATAGACGAAACAACACGTACTTCCGAAAAAAAAACACTGTGTTATTTCGGTTTCGCTATACAAGCATGGGGTATGTAAAACTTGGTGTAACTTGCAAACTAATGATGATAGGAGGACAATTTTTTGTTGCAGCCTATTTTTGAATGTTCGGGCGTTCACAAAAAGCAAAAAACTAAAAATCGACCTCGTGAAAAAAATTTGATTTTTGAAGGTGGCCTACCACCTTGAATGAAACAATGTTCAGATAATCAGCAATCACTGAAATGCAGTGAGTATGAAAAACATTTTCATGTAGCAAAATTCTCGGGAGTGACAGCAAGGGCGTTCAAGCAGATGAACACGCAGGTACAAGATGACTGGCAGTGCAGTGCTTGCGCAAATTTTGACCAAAGAAGGCCATCATATGGTGACCATAAGGCAACAGAAGAGCCAAATAGTGCTGATAAATTGAGCGATATGCAGAAAATGCCAACTGCTTTGCTGGCCCTCTCCGAGCAAATGGAATTAGTGCTTGAAATGAAAAAAACCATTGATAGCAATAAGAATTCTGGGGAAATGCTCTCTAATAAGTATGATGAATTTGTAATGCGATTGGACAAGCAAGAGCAGGCAATAAATAATCTTGAGAAAAGAGTGACCAAAATCGAAGCAGAAAATTTAAGGGAAGAAGTAACGCGGTTGAAGAAAGATTTAAATGAACTTCAGGAGTATAGTAGGCGGCAGAACCTCGAGATTCACGGCATTCAAGTGAAAACAAATGAGAACTTATTGGCTGTAGTAAACACCGTGGGTGAGCCACTGGGGCTACAGGAATTGACTGAATCTGATACTGACAGGATTCACAGCTTGCCCTCACGGCCGAACTGTGTGCCACTCATCAACATGCGTTTTCCCACACGTAAAACAAAGGAACACTGGAAGGCAAAGGCTGAGGTACTGAGAAAGAGAGGGATAGAGTAAGATATCAGGTTTGTTAAAAACTTGACTCCGCTAAATAAGAAGCCTCTGCATCTTGTACTTTAAAGGCAGCGAAAAGAGGCGACCAGTTCGTTTGGGAAAATCGCGGAACAGTTCTAGCGTGCAAGAAACCGCGGAACTCTGCAATAAAAATTTCAAGTGAGAGGGAAATTGAAAAGATGGTATAAGTATTCGCTTCTGTATAACAAAGCAGTTCCTTCGATGATCAAGTGAATACGATGCAGGGCTTAGTGTATAGTCCAGATTACCACAACCAGCACACACGAGAAAATGCATGTACACACAACGCACTGTCTGTGCTACACTTCAATGCACGAAGCTTGAAAAACAAGAAGGAGCAAATCGAGCGTCAATTAGAAAATGTATCTCTGAACTTTAATGAGTTATGTCTTACTGAAACCTGCTTTACAAGTGATACAGATGTCTGCTTGTTCAGTGGCTACAAAGAATTCAGTGTATTTCGCAAACGAAAACGGGGTGGTGGAGTTGCCGTTTACGCAAAGGACGATGTTGACTGCTCTGTGAAAAAAGAATACTCAGTGATGACAACGGACTATGAAATCATTACAATAACTGTTCGTGGTACTTACATTATGAATGTATACAGGCCTCCATCGGGAAATGTCATGCGGCTAATTGAACATCTTGATCGTGTCTTTGCGTGCCTGTCAATTACATCGACAAAAGTTTTACTTACTGCTGAGGTTAATATAAATGTCTTGTCAGAATGTTCTGCGGCAAAATAATTTTCAACCCTTATGTCTAGTTACTGTTGTGCAAATCTCGTGAAAATTGCTCCACGAATCACTGCTACCAATGAATCTATGTTACATATTTTTTATACAAATAGCGTGCCAAAACACAGCTTCTTGGGTGCTATCTATCGATGTCAGTGATCATTTGCGATGTTTTGTATTTTAGAAAAAAACAGTGAGAAGGAAAAACTACTACAAATGTCATACATTTAGAAGAACAGACGAATTTATAATTGATATGTTCAAGCGGAGCGTGCATGATGCAGACTGGTCCGATGTCCTGAACAAGGAATGCGCGTCGGTCTGTTTTACAAGATTTTATGGAAAAATACTGGACTTGTACTACCAAGAGCGCCATTTGGCCTAGTTTGGGCTAGTTCAAGATGTCATACCAGGCGTTCCCTGTAGTTATTTGGGAAAAAACGAAAAAAGAAGTTAGAAAACCATGGATGACCCCTCAATCTATAAACATATACAACACAGAACAAGCATTTGCAAAGTTTTTGAGACTGAAAGATGTTCATAAATTCAATGAGTACAAAAAATATCGAAATTAACTAAATAAGGCAATCAGGAAAGCAAAAGACAATTACTATTGTAATAAATTTGATGGTGTTGAACATGCGATCAAACTATGGCATGTATCTAAGGAAATCTCTTATTGAAAGCGCACTGTTACTATCCCTGATGAAATGAAATCCACTGAGTTAGCACTAGTATGCATTAACGAAAAATCGGTTGAAATCGTTGAAAAGAAGCAGTTTACGGTTGAAATATTCTGAGCTTTAAAGCAGGCGTTTGACTTATTTTGGATTGAGGGGCCAGGCTCATCTGTTAATAAACAGCTGTCTAGAAAATCGCAAAGAGTATGTAACAGTAAACAGCTGTTCTTCAGACCACAGTCTAATCACTGCGGGAGTTCCACAGGGCTCGATACTCGATCCCCTTTTATTTCTTTTGTATGTGAATGACACCTGCAATATACGCCACACTGAGGAAATGGTACTTTTCGCTCAAGATACAAACGTTTTTTTTTTCGCAGTAGAAGTTTGGAAGATGCCGGAATAAAAGCAAATATATAGCCCAGACAGATTTCCCTGTGGTTAGATGCAAATGAGTTACAGCTAAGCACGAAAAAAAAATGCCAGACCCGCGCTGAAACCGCAGCACACTCACTTCTAGAGCCCTTTGTAAGCTTTCTTGGGGCTACTAAGACAAGTACATTAGCAAGGTACCCACTACGCCATAAATCACAATTTTGTGAAATTTGGAAGCACCTGCTAAGCCATTATTCATAATTCTGCGGAGAACCGAGGCAGCAGCTACACGTCTGTAAGACGTTATGTGCACTTTGTTGAAGCGACGGCTGATGACGAAGAATAATTATGGCTCCGCACTTTGTAATGGGTTGGGAGCTTTAAATGGCCCAGCAGTTATGTAATTTGCATTTGCCGGGTGACGCCAGGTCGCTATTTCTCTCTCGCGCCATGCTGTATAACATACGTTGACGTGTTAGAGAGAGGGGGGGGGGGCGAATAACTTTATTGCGACCCCGAGGAAATAGAAGCACCCAATACAAGTGCACTTGCGAGGAACCAGCTACGCTATAAAACATTGTAATTTTTGAGAATTACGGAAGCAGGCACTATGCCATTTTTCTTCATTCTACGGAGAGCCATGGTACCTGCTAAACGCATGTAAGGCATTATGCGCACTTTGTTGATGCTGTGCCTGATGACGATGAACAATTATGGCTGAGCCTTTTGTAATGGGTTGGAAGCATTCAACAACCCACTCGTTGCGTAATTCGCATTGTGTGGCGCCTGGTTACAGCATCCGCGTTGTGCGACGCTTGGTGCTTATTTTACTCTTCTACCAAGCTATATTGTATATGTTAATGTGGTTCCTTCCCGGCATGAAGCCTGTATAGGACCTTTTTGCAAAGTTTCAAGCACCGGCATGGCTCAGACGTTGAATACTGGGCTCCCACGCAGAAGGCCCAGGTTAGAACCTCGTTCCATCCTGGAATTTTTTTCTTATTTCGAGCGATAGTGGTTACGGACACCGGCGCCGGCGGACAACGGCCGCTGAAATGATCTCATAGCAGCTTTCGCTGTAAAACTAAATATCTCTTTTTCAGAGCTCGAAACTCGCGTATAAATACTACTTTCAGCCTACGTTTTCAAGACTCATTGCTTGAAAAGATGAGCAGTGTTAAACTTTAGAGAGTATTTTTTCAAGAACATTTATCGTGGAATGACCACATATCTCACCTCTAAAACAAACTACCTCGTACAATTCGTGCACTATGGAAAGTAGGATCTTTAATTCCAAACAGAGTGAAACCAATTATATATCATACTCTAGCTCAGTCACATCTGCACTACTGTCTATTGATTTGGGGATCTACTACGAAAACTAATTTAAGTAAACTAGAAATTTTTCAAAAGATAGCCGTTCGTGCTCTTGAACGCACCCCTTTCAATGATACCACATCTCCTTATAAAGTTAAATATAAACTAGTTTCACCAAGCTGTTGTTTACACAGATGAGCTCTCACTTTATATGTTCACGCAAGTTAAGGAAAGCCGGACAAATTTTGTCCGGCTTGCGAGGTATTATGGTATTGCGAGGTATTATGGTATGCGAGGTATTATTGGTCAGCTGCCAGTTCGTAAAAAGGTCACGTGCTACGTGACGCCAACATGCATAGAAAAGAGTGTTCGACACTCGCCGCCATGGCTGCGATCGGCGCTGACTTACACTCCTAGGTTTAAATGCACATATATACCCTATAAAGTGGACGGGGGGATGACCGCCGCCGTAGCTCAGTGGTAGAGCATCGGACGCGTTCTTCGGAGGTCGCAGGTACGGTCTCTGCCGGCGGCAAGTTATCTTTTTGTCCAATTTACTTTCTTCAAATTTATATCCCAATTATTACAAATAACATCTCCTATACTTTCCTTGGCATTATAGTGTGTTACTTCGCATTAATAATATGCCACTTCCGTCACTTATGTTATTTATTCTACTAATGTTAATCTTGTTGACTATGTTACTCGATCATGTGTTTTGTCTTTAATTATGTTGCTTCGCCGAGCAATGACTGTACAGCGGTCAGGGCCTCAATCAGGCGCATGCTTGCACCTTCAGCCCTCACCCCTTTTTGTTTTCTGTATGAAACTATCAAATGTGTGAATAAAATTCAAAGGCAGCTAAACATGATGACAGCTCATAGGGTTCAAGAATCAGTACTGTTATTCTGACGAATATTCCCACATTGCTAATAACTGCAGCGTATGTGAGAAAAGTAGGGTTTTATACCTTCCTGAAGACCACGTTCATGTATTAGCGCAGTAAAATGCTCTTTGTTTACGTGAAGATACTTTTACTTTAACCAGCTTGCTGACAGACGGTTCCTGTGATGATAACATCTGTTAAAACTAGCAAAAATGGTTATTCAGGCTCGGTGCTAGGCTATGGTAGATTCCTGTTGAAAGTGGCGCACCGCTTTGCGCACGAAGGAGCCTAAAAATGCTTTCTGTAAAAGCTGAAAAGCAGTAAGGCTTCGGTCAACTCCAATCACGACATTGTTCTACGTTGGTCTGATATTTGACGTGGTTCAATAAAACTAGGCCTCGATGTGAAGGAACGATTGTACACTGCCCGATGGCTAGGAATTAGAAAGCTGGAGCTGGAGAAGCCGCCCAACGTGAGCGTCAGCTAGAGCTGACACGAGAAAGGGCGTGTCGTCGCCGAATGATCTGCGATATTGGCGCAAGAAAGGCAGTAGATAAGCGCCAACGAAGGGAAGACTTCAAAAAACATAGAAGTACGATATAGCCTGATGAAGCAGGCGCATTAGCTTCGCTGTTTCGACAGTGTTCGCGAATTAGAGCTGGCTGGTTGTTTTCGTGGATAAGTGGAATATCGGGTTAAACAAAGGAGGAACTAACTGGAATGGCAGACGACGCGCGTCTAGTTGAGGTTATGTCTTTTATCTGTTAGTTTCTGGTATGAACAGTATATTTGTGCGCAGGCAAGAGCTTCTGCAGACCCAGCATGTGCATTACCTTCTTCATCGATATGTGGAATAAGAGGGCAAGAAAGATGGGAAAGAAGTGTGGGAAGAAGTGACAATAAGATGGTGGACGATACCCTTCCCCTTGTGGTTACGCCTATTCTGTGTTAGTTCATAGTGTGAACATTGATATTTTGATGCAACCGACAACTTTTGAAGACGCAGCATGTGCGTTATATTCATCATCGCTTAGTGGAATGAAGGGAGAAGAGGGAAAATACGTGACAATAAAATGGCAGACAACACCCGTCAATTTGAGGCTGCCTTTTATGCGTCAGACGCTTGTATTAACGCCATATTTTTTGCGATGCCAACCGGTTTTGAGGGCGAAGCATGTGGGCTGCCCTCATTTTACCTATAACTGGAATAAGTGGAGAATAAGACAGAAGAAGTCAGAATTAAGTAGCAGATAATACCCGTCACATTGAGGTTACGTCTTTCATGTGCTATTTCCCAGTATGCACGCTATTCTTTGGCGCAGCCAACTGCTTTGGAAGACCAAACATGTGGTCGACATTTTTCATGGATATGTCGAATAAAGGTACAGGCAGATGGGGAAGAAGTGAGAATAATGTGGAAGAAGGGCCCTGCCTCATTGATGTCTTTTCAGTTTTAGTCCCTAGTATAAACGCAATATTTCGGTGCAGCCAGCAACTTTTAGAGACCACGCATTTCTGTTACAATTTTCATCAATAAGTGGAATAAGGGTGGAAAAGGGGAAGATGAGAGAATAGAAAGGCGGACGCCACCAGTGTAATTGAGGTTAATTTAGTGTTAATTTCTAGCAGGAATGCTATATTTACCATATATATGTTTTTGCTTGAGAATGTGAGGCTATTTTTACTGTTGTAGAAAAGTTCACTAAAGTATCTCTTGCGTCCTGCGAAAACCTGTCGAGCGCGCCCGTTTTTATGTAGACATTCATTTCAGTGCATCGATGCATTAGGCTTTCCATGTTCCATTCTACAGACTAGTAAAAACATAAATTTTTGCACATGTAACTTTATTTTCGCAATTATCCGCTAATATTTGAGCAAGGAATGTTCTAGCTGTGTACTACTTGCAGTCTCGCGGTGAAACAGTGGCTCGCAGTTACGATATTTTGGGAGGGGCTTTACTGCTGACTTACCTTGCATCCGATTACATACAGATTCCTCATTTACCTGGTTCGTCATATGGACAGTGATCTGTCGTGCTTTATTCTTTGTGAAACCACTTGGCTTTTTACTCGCTTGGTTAGGCAAATTTAAGTGTTTCTCCTATATTTCTCGAAATCACCATACTAACAGTTTGTAAAGAGTAATAACTGTAAGCTGATAGAGTAATATTAATTCAAGACGTTATGTTTTCTTTCTTGTGGCTAGTTGGTAGCAGTGTTGGTGCTTGAGGCTTTTAAGATGTATCGCAAGAATATTCCGTGCAAAATGCACTGCAGCTTTGATCAAATACATTGATATGCCGCTTTCCACGGGCGTCTTACCACGGCGTCTACCACGCATGGCTTTTTTACCCTCCTAGGGAGTTGGTTTAGAAATTTAATTTCAGCGTCTTCCTCGAGTTTGCATGCGCTTGAGGATGGCCCCATTATTTCCAAAGTATACAGTGAAGAACGGAAATCATGTGTTTCTTTCACTGTGTAGTAGCAATGGCTGATAACATTATCCTGCTTATTTTTGCAGAGTGAAGTTCTGTCCTTTATCAGGCAAGTTCCCTTATAGTTTAAATATTACTGTCCCCTTCTTGACGGTCGCCTCTATTTCTTTGACGCTATTTACATCGCTGATTTTCTTCATATTAGCCAGCTTTACTGGCACAGCAAATTCTGTTTGAAAGTTTGAGCTAAAAAACTTCATGCGTTGCTGTTTTTATTAACAAAAGAACAGGAAATTAAGCACTTTTCATTTCCCTCCCGACTGCCATTTCCACTTCATCCTTCAATGTTCATCGGTAGGGATCCGCTTTTTACATATCAGTCACTGTCTGCTTTTTTAGACGATGTACTAGTTTTCACGTCTTATATCAAGGCGATCCGTAGCACGGCCTCTGAACAGAGGTCACTGCTGTGGTGAATACATTAACGATAGAACTTGCCTCGCTGCCCTTGGACTGAAGGGCGTTGACGAGGCATTCGTGCTGATGTCACTCACATATTCACCGTTTTATTCTTACGACTTGTCATTCATTTTCACTACACACATTTCACGTCACTCTCATGATTTTAATATATATATATATATATATATATATATATATATATATATATATATATATATATATATATATGTTTTGCCCGCCTTTAGCGCGAGGATTTTTAAGGCCCCTATACAGCTACTGACCACAACCATTGTTCACATTCCTTGTCTCATCAATTGGCGCTCACTGGGCATCCAATGGCCCTTGCGCCATTAAACACCACATATCATCAACAAGAACAGGAAATTGCTCGAGTGGCTAATTTCTATGTTAGGCATGAACAGACGAACCCCACAGACAATTAAACCAAAAAGCATACGGGACAAGATTTGTAGGGTTTAAGTGTTCTTTATGAATAATGACCTAAATTGAAGTGAATTAAACTTGATGAAGCAACATTCTCATCGCTAAGGTAGAAACCCAAAACCATCGTGCTAAAGGAGTACTGACACGACTTAAAAAAAATTCGGATTGTTGCTCTAAACAAGAATACTGGCGTCGCGAAAACGAGCACTTTGGTGCCTGGGAATGCATCGAATATATTGCCACGTGCCTTTCTTATTATCACTCTTGCTGCATTCGGTTTTCGCCCACAAAGACTGTCAGCAATGTTCAGCGCAAACCGCGCCTGATTGTTCGAGAAGCTTCACGGTTATTATAGATCGATTTGTTAAGATTGCGCACAAGACGCGAACACTCGAGCTTATCTAGAGTTTGCGCGGCAACGAGCGGTAACGCTGGAATATTCGACGGCACATGTATAAACGCCGACGCGCTTCACCGCTAGTTAGTTGATCGATGGTTGACGCTCTGTTCGCCGCTATCAGTGTATTGCTGTAGTTTGACTTTCAGTTTCCCGGCCACAAGTTCGGCCAAATAAACAGTTTCATCTCTGACGTGCTGACTGCTGCCTTCGTCGACGTCAAGACCACATGACAATGTTTTATATAACCGCGACCTTAAACAGATGCTTTCAGTTTCGATAACGAGGGCGCTGCTTGTCGGTGACGTTTCATAGCAGTGTGACATCACGGGGATATAGAAAGTCGTGACGTACTAGTAGTAAATCCGTCATCTGCTCGCAGTGCACATAAACAACAATGAGTGCATTGTCGACCAGTGACCCTGACCATGATTACTGCGATTTAGGCTGCATGCAGGACGCAGATCTCGCAAACTCGGGGGACCTGCGTTGACTCGTTCGGATAATGTCTATTGCTGTTGGGCTGGCTCGCAGATGCTCAGCGACGAAAACGTCAAGGTCAAAGTGAAATACTTTATACGTGTTCTCCGACTACGGTATGTGGAAAGCGTTGACAGTGCATACCAAGGAAAAAAATGTCCTTTTTGCGATGTCTCAAGATCGTGTCAGTACTCCTTAAGTATTGCGTTGTTGGTTTAGGGTCAACTTCCATTGATGCTTATGAGATACGTTTACTTACAATTTTTTTTTCTCTTTCCTTCATGTCGGCATTTTCCTCTTGTTCACATAAAACGAAACGTGATGATCAAATACGACAATAAAGGATTTGTGCAACCAACACGGTACCAAGTTGGCGCAATACTCAATTAGATTGTCCAGACGACGCACACCAAAACCACAAACACAAGATATAGTTCGTTTTGCGAGTGACTCCTCAAAACCTCATTCAGTTTTTTTTTTTTACCATAAGTGATCGCACACTCATTCATTGTGATCAGCAGCTATATTGAGCAACGCGCCCATGCTCCCCCCACTCGGGGAAAGTTCGTGTGGTTGCCTGCGCATATATAGCAGTGTAAACTCGTCGTTCCGCTTATATTGAAAATATACGCATAAAACCTACAATAGGCGTGTTATAGATTTTGAAGTTGCAGTGTTTTAAGTTTACCCTATCCACACCATATACGTGTACACCAACCCGTGAAAAGTGAGAGTTAATCTTTCCAGAATGTTCGTGTCTCTCTTGTGTGTGTTTTTTTTTACTAGCCGCAGTATGTCATACAGTAAGCAATACCAACTAGGCCAAGAAGTTCCACTCAGAATGCTGGAATTGTCCACCTCTGTCCTTGGTGCTATCTAAGCACACCGGACGTTTAAACGTGTTTGAGAACGTCTCAGTGAGGTTTATGTAGAGGGCGTCGCAAGTTCACTTAATAGAGAGCTTTGTGCTCGCGCTTTTCTGGAGTTCTTAGCCTGTGGCATTTTTCTGCATGTACCAAGCGTTAAGTTTTGGTTTGAGGTAACAAAAAGCACATTCCTGGATAGCTGAGTATCTCGAATGCTCGCAATTAAAATACTCAGTGATATGCGCTGATGCGTGCTGAAACAATGCTGGTGGCAGTTCTCGTAATGGCGGAGCTCACGACGAGAGGAAATGGCTGGGATGTGTCCTTAGTAGCAATAGATAGTCATTAGCACATCGAAATAAAGGACAGACCATGCACGTATAATTATATGCATGAAAGTTGTTTAGAAACAAAACGCGTGTCAATGGCTCTAGGCCTTAGGCTGCTGATTTATATTCCGAAACGCTCGTTACGTATGCGTGGGTTAAGATGGTGACCCTTACGCGAAGGGTATCATTACTGGTGCAATATATTTTTGGTGTGTGTGTTGTGATGCAAAACATAAAAAAAGTAGAAACAAATAACTATAGAAAGAAACAGAAAGAGAAATAAATATATAAAAGCGTACAGAAACAAAAAAGACATAGAAAGAACAGAGAGAAAAAAGAAAACGAAAAAAAATGGCCGCGTACCTGTGTACTTCGCTGCAAATGTCGTCAAAAGACAATAGTCTTCTGCCGGCCGTACTGCATGGGTCCTCCACTATGTTTAATCGCCGCATCTGGCTAATAGCGTCACATTTGCAGCGCAGCCCCAGAACACTAGCATTTTTAGCGCAGCCTAAGAAACACTAGCGTCTTTAGAATTACGTATCTATGTATTTTCGAGTATAAGAACGCACCACCTAACACTTACGTATTGATTTTGTGCCTCAGATATGCGTAACATTTGCTTCTTGATCGAAAATGTTCACAAGTAGGAACGGCGCTACCAGTTCAAGATGGCTGGGCGTCGAGAAAGTGGTTAAACTTTGGCTGGGTGGCTGAATCGGGTGACAGACAGACAAACAAAAAGAGAGACACACAGACCAAAATTTCTGCGTTTAAAGGGCCCCTGAACCACCCAATGGAATGGAAACAACTTTATTGTAAACCACCCAGAGGTCGAACTTCTGTTGTAGCGTTGTACTTGTGCACGAGTCTACAGCGAACGCTGGCGGAGTTGCACGCGCTTTCTCGTTTCCCTCTTTCCTTCGCTAGTCTACGTTCGTCGGCTCGTCTATCCACCTCTCCGAGTGCCCTTCCTCAGCGTCCGAGGTGGAAACGCAAGAAGCGCGCGCATCTGCTAGCATAAAACAGGCTCTTATTCGCCCACTGACAGCATCCCTTGCTCGCGACGTCACCTAATCATACGGGTGACGTCACGGCGGCTTTTGTCGACAGAGCAAAGGCACGGAGAGGAGCAGGCGAGCGTCTGTTGGTGGTTTAGTGGCCATTGAAGTTCTCAGACTATAGTCTTTAAAAATTAAGCAAATATACATAATGCTGCGCTGACACTTATGCCAGCATGTTCTGAGGAAACAACACAATTTGCTTACACCATCGAATGTAGTCTCAACGAAAAAAAAAAATATTAGCCCAAGTGACCGGTGGCCGGAGCCGCAAAATCGCAACACGCGGCGCTGTTGTTCACGAGCACGCCGATAGCGAGATTGCCAAGCACTTTCTATTTTTCCAAGCAGGTGTGGTGGGCGGACTGGTGGAAAGTGCCCATCTTGCTCTTGGCCCATCCGAAAGCTCATACCTTATAGAAACGCTTGGTCATCGCTTGTCGGCAGATGTGGCTACGCACACGGCCTTTTTTTTTCTTTTTTCGCTGGAGTGTCGAGCAACCGTATATTTTTATTGCAGTTGCCCCGAAAAAGCCGTTTGTTTGAGTGCTTTCTGCCGGCCACCTCTGCTTTGTAAAATAGACTGTGCTTGGCTCTCTCGATATCGGCGTGCTCGGGAAAAACAGCGCCGCGTGTCGCAATCATTAAGCTCCAGCAACCAGTCACTTGTGCCAATACTTCTCCGTTGAGACTCTACGAGAGTCGCGGCTTGCATTTAATGAAACAACTGTATGGGGTGTTCCGAGATTTAATTAGTTTTCATTGAGGCAGTGCACTGAGTGCACATCTCTTTTGAATTATTTGAAAAGCACAAAATAAGCATAGACTTCTGCAAGCACATCGTTGCAATTATACAAAGGAGTGAGTTCTACACCATGCGTATTCTACAGAACAGCATTAGCTCCATGCTGATTGCAGCTCTGGACCCTTATCTTCATAGGCAAGTTTAGTTCAGTGTTCTGTCACTTGCAGTAATCCTGATACACTCTTGTATAGTTCCCTCTCGAGAGGTCCAAAAATTTTTCATAACATTGAGGTGGCGCATGGTCCATTGCTTCTATCTTGACACGGATGTCATAAAAAGGACCTATAAATAAAGGGAAACAAACATCATTATCTAAGAAGAACATGATTTGAAAATGTGTAATATTATTTCTGTATGTGCTGGCAGAATGTTCACGGGTATGTGTATTGTACAGGATGTGTTCAAAGAGTAATGTCGGTGATTATATTGCGAAGTGTCTGTACCTCACATGTTTCACCTCCTGATATTGGTGGAGGAGGAAGTTAGCTGACACACGCGCAGTAGCACTATCGTCTGCTACCGTCTGGAGATTAAGAAGATACGCGTCAGTTAAACTCGTTTTCATTTCCCGTGCAAGCTACAATGCAGCGCTCGTTGGGTCAAACGATTGCTATTAAGCTTTTGTGAAACACGGCAAGTCTGGAGTGGAATCTTTTATTGTGACAAGAACCTATGGTGGTAATTGGTAGTGATAACGTAAAGTGTACCAGTGGCATAAGGCCTTTCAAAAAAAATTGGCCGCGTATCTGCGTGCTTCGCTGCAAATGTCGTGTAAAGACGATAGAAGAGGCGCTGTGTGAGATATGGACGCCATCTGGCAATACGTCGGGAAACATGAGTGCTGTGTTGCGTGCTGGTAGTCCCGGCGCAGCAGCAGGCGAAGACCGGCGGTGACCAACGCGACCGCGGGGACGCCAGCCAGCCCGAAAACGCGGTTTGGCGCGAAGCGCTGAAGCAGAGAAACGTCCGCACTCAACGAGTACTCTCCACACACTCTTTTATTTACACGTCGCCTGGGTAAAACAGGAACGCCAGAGCGGTGCCCACAACCGGTAGCCTGAAGGCCGCCCACAACGCTGCTTTTTCATTTTTTAAATATTTTTTTTCACCTTCTTGGCCTTCTCAAAACTAAAGTTTTTCAACACCAACCCATGGCATTCGTACAGTGCAACAGAACCGAAACCGAAACACAACAATGAGCTCGTGCGAAGGGCACGGAGGAAGGCAAATTTCAGCGCAGTCGCATTTTCAGCTTTGTTGAAACAGCGCTCACTAGACGACGACGAAGTAAAAGAAGGCACAGGACAGGCGCTGCCTGTCCTGTGCCTTCTTTTACTTCGTCTTCGTCTAGTGAGCGCTGTTTCAACAAAGATGAACGCATACCAACTCGCTCAAGCTTCCATTCTTATGTATTTTCAGCGCAGCTTAAGAAACTAGGGTCCTTAAAATTACGTATGTATGCATTTTCTATTAAAGGAACACGCCACCTAATACTTACCTAGTGATGTTGCACCTCAGATATGCATGATATTTACTTTTTGATCGACAACGTTCACAAGTATGAACAGCCGTACCAGTTCAAGACGGCTGGCCCTTGGGCAAGTGGTTCAACTTTGGCCGAGTGGCTGAATCGAGGGACGTGCCGACAAACAGAAAGACAGACAGAAAGACAGACAGACCAAAATTTCTGCGTTTAAGTTCCCCAAGAAAGACTATCGTCTTTAAAAGGTCGTAAAGAGGTAAACGATGAAGCCCGCCCTAGACAGCCTTCAACGACCATCACCGATGACAACGTGCCTGTCCACACCGCCTTCGTCTTGACCAGCGTCCTCGTAGATTCAAAGGTACCAAGAGTTCTCCGGCTGCCCTACAGTCCTGACATGACTCCTTCTCACTCCTTTTAGATGTGAAGCAGCTTTCGCGCTGGACTATTTCCGTAGTTCCAATGGCGACCGCCCCACCTAGCATATCCATCTGAGCGCGCGCTCGCGCCAAGGAGTAGTCTTCTTCCTCTTGTTCTTCGACCGCCTTGATGATGATACGTGCAGAGCACTTTAGGAGCCCTGGCTGCCGTATGCTGTCCTAGCTTGGCGTAACGCAGACAAAACCATGTGTGCTGGCACGCGCTAGCGCGTTCGGGCTTGTGTAAGGGGCTGGGTAAGATGCTGTGGCTTCTCCCACTTACACTCTCTCAGCAATCACGTGATGGCGTTGGGGAACGAGACTCTGCAGACGCGTGATGAACAGGCGTGGCCTGCTCGAGCAAGAGTTTGGGACGAGTAAAAGCAACAGTAACTCCAGTCAATTCATGGTGTGCTCCACTTGCAAGCACGCGTTAACATCGGGCAAGGTGCCCGTGATGAACGGAACTTTAAGCCGACCCATGCGCTGCTTCGCATCCCCACATGGTTCCCTTTAGTGGGAGATGATGTAATTTCTTCGACTGAAAGCACCTATGCGAGGACATCATTTCGGGACAGTTGACGAAGTCAAAGAGGCTTGCACCAAGGCACTGGACATTCCGGAGGAGGCCCAGCGTGACGCTTTCGATGCCTGGAAGTCTGACTGGAAGCTATGTATCGTCGCAGGAGGAGCCTCTTTTGAAACCACTAATTGTGTTGTACTGACATATTTTTCAATCAACTCATTAACACTTCTTTTCAGACAGACTACGTATGTCTGTCAACAAAATGTCGAAAAAAATTCACCGAGGATTACGATACCGACTAATACAAATTCTGTGCGCAGCTTCGTGTTGGAGCATGACGAACTGCGTTTGTAGTTTTGGCTTCCCGCAAGGTATCAGCAATGCCATAAATTATGATTTTTGTGAAGTAGGTCAGGGCCCATTGAGCCATTATTCGTCTTTATGCGGATAACCGTGGCACCCGCTTTACATCTGTAACGTATTAATATGTACTTCTTTTGTTTTGTCGCCTTAAGGATACTGGCTCGTAGCCACCAGGGAGACTGGGCACAATGTCGATTATAAAGGTAAATGTAAACTCTATGAAACATAAAAGAGAGAGAAGAAAACGCGAGGAGGTGGAAATAACTTATATTCAAAACGGCAAGCTTGGGAAGAATGGACTGACGAAACGCAATGTAAATAATAAGTGAAATAGATGGGAAATTCAAAAGACCGTAATGTGAAGATTGAAAAAAAGAAATAAAAATAAAACCGAAAAAAGTTGCTTTCCGTGGGCGGTAGCACTAACAGCGTAATTTCTTCCGGTTGCTTAAATGAACTTGTGTAGCGCCGTCGTAGTAGCACTGCGGCTTGCCCCGAACTGATCGCCTCCAAACGACTTTGTTGATGCTGCATGTAGTAGATGACGATGAGGAGAGGATGAGGAAAGGGAAAGGCGCAACTTCTGCAACCCTAATTGGGACCACGGCTCAGCGCGATGAAGAAATACGGCTGAGCACTTTGCAGTGGGTGAGAAGCACTAAACCACACACTCGTAGCACAATTATCATTGTGTGATGACTGGTTGTTATTTAATTTTTCTTCCACGCTATATTACATGGGATAATTCGACTCCTTGCCCTACATTACACCTGTAAAGGGTCTTTTTGCAAATGAGTGTCAAGCACCAGCGTGGCTTTGTACCGCCATTGTCGTTTCCATATGCTGTGCATGCATGCACGCAGAACCATGTTCCGTTAGAGTGTATTTCATCGAATATGCATTATATTTAAGAGAAACCTATCGAGTTCAGCAAGAACCAGCAATGCGGATGTATGTGTTAGATGACGTCGTTTCATTGAAGGGGTTTTTAAATATTCGACAGGTTGACCTTTCTAAACGGCACAATCATTGTTGTGCGTTTTGTTTTTACTGTGTGTGTTGGGTGTTATTGTGTGTTGAATGAGTATTTTTGTGACATGGAATTGAAAACTATGGGTAATAAAGGCAAAAAAACTGCGTCGCTCTGTGGTAGAATACTCGACTGCCACGCAGAAGGCTCGGGTACAAATCCCATTCGATCGTGGGCATTTTTCTCTCATTTGACATTTTTCATGTATGTCGGTTACTTTTTCATGTCTATCGGCTACGCCACCGACGGCTACGGCGGCGGCGACACCGCTCAACGTATCAATGCTCTAAAAATTTGTATCGCGGTGAGATGATGTCCTGCAATAATGAGTAAAAGCTAGAAAACACTAAAATACATTGTTAAATCTTGCATTAATTTGCATACTTCTATCGTAGGCGTTTCAGTTAGCCCCTAGAGCTGCTTATTCTAATTGTGCAGTATGTGCTATGCTGCGATGTAGGAATATGACACATGGCATAGATAGGCAATCGTTAGATTGCCTATTGTCGTCTTACACGGTAGCCAATGCCTTCAAGCCGCAGAGCGAATAGCTCTACTTTAATATATAACGCGGATTCTGTACAAAAGCCTGCGTGATCGTCTTTTCCACTAAGACTGTCACCTTGTAGTGAGGCCTCATAGCTGCTCGAGCATTTCTCCATGGCATCTGTCCGCAGAAGGAGACCACTCTGCCTCGATGCCTTGTTGTTGCTTTTGCTCGATCCTGCCTCGATGGTGATTTTGCTTTGACACGCTGTGCGCGGTGAAAAAAATTATTTCTGCGAGAGTTTGAACAGTATTGTACAAATGTTGTAGTTGTTGAAGAAATGCGTAGTTAAATCGGATGTTTTCAAATGACATATCGTGAGCTGGTCACACTCACGTCACCCGTTTCAACATTTATCGCTCACTAAAAGTGCTCCTGGGCGATATTATTACGTAGTTGTGGCGGTGAAAGATGAAGAAACGCTAAATATTATTTTATTTAGCGGGTGAACTTGTACACAGCAAAAGAAACGCTGACTGTTTAAGCTGTAGCGAAGCCTTTGAGATGAGTAATGGGTTGCACTCTATATAACCTTCTAGTGGGTCGTCCTCTATGGCTCTTCCCGCTCGCGCTCTGAGTCCGTGTTTTGCCTTGACTGTCGCCAGCGCGCATCGTCGCCGACTGCCGTCAAATAAACACCCCAACAAATTGGTGGAGAATGCTGTGCTCCCATTCGACGCCCCTGGAGCTTAGATCCCGTACCCTACCAACTAGCATGCCTCAAGACCCTGCTCAGCAAACGCTGGTTGTCGTCATTGCTGGTTGTCATCATTGAAGGATCCCTCAGGACGCCTCGCCCGCTGGGCACTTCGCCTACAGGAATCGATGTAATGCGAGGCGGTCGCCGAGCGGGTGCAAACACCACATTGTATGTCTTTGAGGCAAATCTAGGAATGCATGTCATGACATGTCGTTCACTATCGCATGTTAGTAATGCATGGATGCATGTACAATCTGGTGTATACCACGCAAATGAAACGTAGCTCTAGCATATCCAATACATTGCCTCATTTATGTTCGCCATGCAGTCATGTCACGCCACATAAACATATTTGTATATATCTATTAAAAGAAACGACCCCGAGCGCCCCAAACGTTTTCATGAAAATCACGACAAGAACATCATGATACTCATGTTTCCACCTGCCAAGTATGTTCGCATCACATACAAGATTTTGGTGTATATGAAGCTTGTGAAATGGACGCAACCTTATCATGAGCGTGGCATTTTAATCGTGCCCTACATGGGGTCCAGTTTATGATTCTACTTATGACACCATACCAATTTTGACACATGTTAACGAAACTGCCGAGAGACCAACAAAACAGTAGCATGTTAATCATGCCGTTCAAGATATATATATCATGATTTTTATGTTACGACTGGCCATTTATGTTCACCATAAACTCATGTCAGAGCATACCAGTACATATCCATTTAACGAAATGCCACGAGAGCACAAAGTCAAAGCCAGCTAGATAGATATATACTCTTAACGTGGTAGAAGTTCGCCAAGAAATGCTTAGGATTTGAAAAGGCGCGTTCATAACGCACTGCAACTCTAGTCCCAGCATCCAGCGGCTCACGCACGCAGTAAATCCGCCAGCATATCACATTGGAAACAGTTTTTAAAGTAACTACGCGCGAAGAAAATAACAAGCTGCAAGCTGCGGCTTTGGCCTGAAAATTGGTATGCTGTAGTCGTAGTTTCTTCTAATTTGATTCTGCGCGTAAAAAGGAAGCATGATAGTGAGTACACGCAACAAGAGAAAGGGCAGGCAAGCCACCCGAACATAATATCGACCTTCACGGCGGAGTGCAGCTCTCTGTCTGTTCACCGAGAGACAGCTTCGAAAGTCGAAGACGCCATAATCAACATGACTGGCTCTTTCATGAAACCCTTTCGTGTTGTCGCGAGGAGGGGATTAAGAATTCGTGAAGGTAATTAGAAAGTATCATAACACACCGTTTAGTAAAGTCACGTTACCACCCCGTCAAATTCAGGTCGCCGTTCCGGGTACAAGTTGGCATCGCTGGATGAACTCAGCGAGAAATCCTGCCAGGGAAAGTATAAGCACTGCAGACAAAAATATCGTCGTGTTTAGCGGGAGCGCAGTACGTCTGTATGGTACTGTACGTGTGGACGTCGTGATTCACGGAGGTCTTCCTGGCTGTCAAAGCAACATTCGTGGAGAGGGACTTCACGGCGCACACGCACCTCCTCGTATTCACTGACCTGACGGGGAGCCACACAGCTGCTCGGATCCCTTCCGCGTGAGACGCAGCGCTGCTCTAGTGTAACATCCCTGTCGAGGTGAAATAGGCATTTTCGTAAAATTTCGTTTCTGTTAACTTTTTTTATATCATTTTCCAGTTCAATCGCATGATGAGAGATAACACTTCATCAATAATAAAGCTATTCACTTTTACCTGCTGGGAAATTGAACATAACGATTACGATGAAAATTTCTGCCACGGCCGGGAACGCTTAAAACTTACAAGTGATGTCCAGCATGCGTAGAAATTTCGATTTGGCTTGGCCGGCGGCAGTCTGCAGGTTGCTGTAAAATCATTTTTCGTTGGATCCTTTCTTCGCACGAGTGTTACTATTGGGCATATATCCGTGTTCGCATCGCCACAGTCATTGATGGGGTGGGGGGGTACTTTTCTACTGCCTTTATTGCTACTTCTGTTATATCATGCTCAAGTTTGACATGTAGGCCAGGGTTCTTCTATCTTTCTATCTAAAAGATTCTTTCTACCTTTTAATATCTCTCTCTTTATCCTCTTTATCCTTCCTCTTTCTGTATTTTGTTCTCTCTATTTCTATTGCTTTCTTACAATGCTATGCTTTAAGGCTCATTAGTCGCAAAAGTTAGTCGCAAATGGTCCCAAATGGCTGCTTTGCGACCAAAACGGCCATTTGCGACCATTTGCGACTAACTTAGTCGCGCGACCGTTGCTAGTGACCCTTGTGAACCAGCCTTTACTCTCACCCCTCGTCCTTTCCCTCCTCCTCACCTTTACATTTCACCTCCTTACCTTTGCTTCAATTCCCCGCCCCCCTGTATACTATAATCTACAAGGCTATGGTATGCTCTGCTAGCGTTCCTGGATAGCCGAGGGTTATGATGCTCGCCTTGAGATCACGTGTACGTGGGTTCGAATCCCGCCTCTCCAAGAATTCTTGTTTCTCTTTCTTTCTATATCTTTCTTTCTCTCGATCTGTTTCTCTCTCCTTCTTTTTATGTCTATAGTGGTTCTGTCGCCGATCATAGTATTTGAGTCCCGCGCCGGACAAATAGGCGCACATGTTCTGGGAGCGAGGCAGAAGGTGAAGAAGACGAAGCGAAAGAAGCGGTTGGAGAAAACTCGTGTCAGTTCATGATGATGATCATTTCTGTTCACGCATCATGGACCAATGCCGAGCCTAAACTGCTCGGCTGTTGCAAGTCACAGTTTTGCCGCAAGAGCGAAGCAATAAATGCGACAGCAACAAATTGCAATTTTGTACGAATTAAAGGTCCCAGCTTACTCTTTCTCATCTAAGCTCGCATAACTCAACAAAGCACTGGTGACAGGGAATACGGCCTCGTCCTATCACGAGCAGCGATTTCCAGACCGAAATCGCGAACCTGAAGGTCGAAGAACCACCAAAAATCGACCACTTCTCTTTCACTGTCATGGTATCAGCCGTGTAGCCCGATATTGCGATACTATGTGGTCCTCGCCACGTCGGACATTGTCTGCCCCTTACCACGGACAGAATAGCACCCACTTCGCACTTGCAACCCAGTCGTCTTTCGCCAACGTCTACGGAAGGTTCAACAGCAACTCCCCATTGCCGCGTGGTCACCAGTTGCCTTCGCCTCCAGGCCGACGTTAGTCGCGTCGCTCACCTGCCTACCCGGAAAACTAAACAACGAAACAGTGCAGTGCCCGAAAGTGACGCTGCATTGTCGACTTCCTTCACAAATCCTCTCTTGACACTTTCTGCTAAAAGAAAGCAGTCAGACGTTAACGTTGATTCTGTGAATAAGTCCGCAAATTTTTACACCGTAGCGAAAATTCTGGAATGAGTGCATGCCTTCGCCAGTGCCTGTATGAAGTGCTCACCCCTGTGCTTTCCACGGAGTTCCAGTCGCTGATGCAGGAACCCTATATCACTTCAAATAGCCGTCATTGTGAAGTGTCCCCACGACCTGATCATTGGCTTGGATTTTCTGTGAAGTCGCTCTACACTCGTTGATTATACGACTGGTGCTGGTCAGCTTGAGGTGCCTCGTCTTGCTGATGTAGTACAACCGACATATCTACCCGCTTGTGACGTCCGCGTTTCTTCACAAGCAGCTACATACGTCACTTTGTCGTCTTCAGGCGATGTATCGGAGTTCCCGATGGCCAGTACCTCATGTCCCCTCTTTCTGCCGTGTTGATGCCTCGACACGTCACCCTTGCTCGCCATTGCGTCCGTTGCTGATAATAAATGGTCATTCAGTACGTCAACATCAGTCTGCTGACTCAAGTTATTGCGCAAGACATATCATTGGCCACCATCTCTCGGCTGGGCAATACCAAGGTTGCAGCTTTGGACGCCGATGTTTAGCCACCATGTAATGATGCTAGTTTTCCTCTCTCTAGAGGCGAATAATAAGATGACCGCTTGCAGTTCTACCGCAGCACAAGCTACCGACCTCTATCGCAGACGTGTGCCCTATCGTAATGTTTTCCACTTCAGCGAGCGCCCTCAGCGCCTAACAATGGTCGTAATACACCGAGCCAACAATGGGGACGGCAATCCTATGCGACGGCGTTCATATGAGGTTATTCTGAGCAATGTAGACAATTGCTGACGGCCCCTATTGCCTCCAAAGTGCCCAATACATTTCGTCTCTCACCCTTGGGTCCGGCTATTGGCAAAGTTCAGTCGACCTTATGCATCGCGAAAAAAGCCGGTTTCTTTCCGGCGTTGGGTCTTTCCATAGCCGGTGCCTTTCCGGCCTACGCCATTAGCACTTTGCAAGGCCCGGAAATTTTCTAACGCATGACTAACTCCCTGCTCCGTCGATATATAAGGCCCATCTGTTTTTTTTTTTTTACTTTGACGATGTCATTGTCTATTCACCTACATTTCAAAGCCTCTTCCCACGTCTGTCGGCCATTCTGGGTGTTTTTCGAAGAACCGCTCCGCAGCTGAATTCCGCAAATTGCAGTCTCGGGTGCCGCCAATTCGCTGTATTTGACCGCCTTCTGTGTGCTACCGGTACTCAACCGGACACCGTCATGGCACAGTCAGTCTAAAAATTTCCTGGGACGTCCTCAATCAAAGACGTCCGAAGTTTCGTAGGACTATCTTCGTAGTTTCACTACTTTGTCGCAACATCGCCGACGTGGCCCGACCATTTGGTCATCTCTTAGAAAAGGGCACCGCCTTGACGTGGGCGTCAAACAAGTATACCCTTATTCTACCCTCATACATATACTAACTCGGCCACTAAAAAACGCTTATTTTAACTCCGCGAGTCATAGACAGCTGCAGAACAATGCTAGTCGCCATGAAATTGCGGTGGCCCTTTGCCAACGACACCACGGCGAAAATCGAGTAATTGCTTGTACCAGTCGTCTGCTTTCCCCCACAGAACGAAAGTTTTTGATCACTGAGTGCGAATGCCTAGCTTCACTGCGGGCCGTGAACAAATGCAGGCCCTACCTGCCTGGGCAAACGTTTTCCGTGGCCACACGTGACGGCACGCACTGTTGGCATTCATCGCTAAATGACCCATCTGGATGTCTTGGTCACTGGCCACTATCTCTGCAGAAATTTTTGTTTGTAGATGGTTGAAGGTCTGGATGACTGCACAAATCCGCAGGCTGTTTGTCACTTCATCCAGTTGAGGCGCCCGACATCGTTGACCTTGAATTAAACTGCTGCATTCTCTCCATCCGAGCTTTCGTCGACATATCCCCGAAGAGCAAAGAGACCGATCGTTACTGTCCATCATATATCTTCTAACGTCCCCAACACCAGACCCTCTGTTAACCTGTTCGACTTGCCGGGCAATATGCAGTACCTTCGTAGCTTGAACGCAGAAGCCCGGAACTTTTGCTGTCACACCATTTACGAATGAGATTTCTGCAAGAACTTCAGCATACACCGGCAGCCCATGACCTTGGCGTCTCACAAAGCTGCGATCACGTGCGGCGTCCCTTTGTGTGGCCTGGCATGTACAGTTGTGTGGTTCGCTACATCGCTGCATATGGCCGCTGTCAACGCCGAAAACGCTTCTCTGTGCTGCGTTCGGCCACCTATATCGAACGACCTATCCATGGAACCATTCTTGCGTGTTGGTATTGACCAACCCATGAAGCTCGTCGGCTTGACCGTGACCACCTATCCTTTTCTCAAGAACACCAAAACCATCGTTGTACTAGTCGGCATTGAAGGGTTCAGTTTATGCCGGGCGCTCTGTCCTCGTATGAGCAGCATTCCATCGTATGGGCAAATCAGAAAAGTTTCTATTCCGCCCCAACGGCCCCTAATAGTATTACGTCAACTGATCACGTCAGTTATGAGATCTCATTCCTGGACACCCTCTTCGACCTTGTTGAATAAGATTGAAACCTTATTGCTCTGCTAGTTGCTCGCCGCCATACGAAGGGGCGTGATGGTGATTCCGTAGCAGGAGAGTGATGTTACTGTGCGATATAGACATGGGGGAGTGTTGTGCGCTCCGAAGATGAAGACCAGTGGGCGTGAAGCTCTTCCGCGTGGGGCTACGCAGCTATTCCTTTCTAAATATACATTAAATGGACCTCTCGACTCCGCCTCAATGTCCTACCGCCCGAATAGCGACGCCTGCTTTTAGTTGCCCGAATGCGGTGCGGCGGCGCAGTGAAGTGGACTTACGTCAAGATAAAAACTTTTCTCACTCATAACAACAATTACTTCATTTACACCTTAAAGGCGTCATGAACCACTTTTCCAAGTAATGATGTAATGACCTCAGTATCGGAGTTTACTGCCTCCCGAATCGATTGCCGCAAAAATTTCTCGAATCCGTCAAGAATCAGCGGAGTTACGGGGGTTTGGCGCACGCTCCGAGCGCTTTCTCTCTTTTCTCGTGCCGACGAGCGCACTGGAAGCTAGACAGGGAGGGATGGCATGGGGGGAAAGAAGTTACGTCAGCGCGCGTCATGAAACGCGATCGCTCTCCCGCTGTGATTCGCTCGCGCGAGTGCGGCTACCGTGTACTGAGGAGTGTGGCGCCGGTAAGTGGCGGCACCCCGCGGCAAGAAGCGCATCTGATCCGAACGCCGCTCTTGATTTACGTCGGCTATCGGCCATTAAGCATGCTATGTCTCTTGCGACGTAAGCTGCCAGACGCCCCGCCCACCGACGAGAGTGAGAACCGGCCTCTGTTTGAAAAGAGGGCGCCTGGGGAAACGGCAACTTCGCGCTCCGCTTGTGCCCTTTACGCGGCGCGCACGACTGTAGTATTTGGCAGAGCAGTTCATAGCCGTGTCAGCTTTCCGCAGGATGTGTTTTTTCAACAAGCCCAAGGGGTGCTTCATGACCCCTTTAAGAAATGAGTTTCCTTCGGGGACTCTTTCAAGTAATTAATTTTTACTTGGACCGCATCTCCATTCTGCATGTATACCTCAACACGAGGCATTTCACATATTTTTCAATGTTAGCGCTCGTTCCAATTCCCAGCTACTCGGTCGCAGAATTCAATAGTTTTTGACACCCTTACTGCTAACTATCCGGCCATAATATCTTGTTGTGTTTGCTTGCAAACTATGTAGATTATAAAATACGCACGGGTGCGGAATGGCCGTAGTGCTTCACCACAAGGCGTATCATGAGGCAATGTAGCTGACGCCAGTATACGTATATCACAGGACCGGGCTCCTGCAGTCTACGCGTCATACCATATGACGTGTATATCGCAGGACCGCGCTCCAGCAGGCTGCGCTTGCTTCGACTCTCGCCAGCTGTGGCGCACCTCACCCTTCCCCTCCCCCTTGCAACCGCCTCCTGCTTGCGTCACAAGTTGTACTGCTTGGTGTGCCGTGGTACAGTGAAGCAGAAGAGGGTTAGTGGGCTCACTGGTGTCTCCTTGAACGCAGTCGTTGTTCGCAGACGCTACGTTTATATCGACGGTGGTGACACCTGGTTATCGGCAGTGTTAAAGCCAACGACAAGCGCCCTTCGATCCTGATAATTTTCTCACGAGTGGGTAGAGCAAGTTCTCAGGATCATTTCGACACCAATATTGTCCGGAGTCTCTCCTGGGGTGGCCCAGGAGAGCCTTCGAAGTCTTTACCACGCCGCGCGCCGACCTAGGCCTACTCAAGCCTAGCTCGAGTGCGGCCTCCCGCTGCTTTATCGCCGCCCGTCTCCTGGCTGCCCACCACCATGGAGTACGTTGAGAGACAGGAATTGTCTCCCGAATGACTATCGGATGGTTCCTGGCAGTCACCAGGCCTTCGCGCCCAAGAGAAACGCCGCGCGGCATTACGCCGCGCCGCTGCCGCCAAAACTACGCCCACCAACATACCAGCCTGGCCCCCGCCACCTTCGCCGCCATCGAAGCAGACCAGTGCTTCGCCATCTCGGCCCCGCCGTCGCACGCCAATTCCTCGCCTCCCGGCCGACACCATTCACGTCGTCGGTCGTCCTAAAACTTCTGTCGACCTTAATAAGCTTCAGTCATGGCACTTATACTCCGCCTTACTGCAAGCAGCGAACTTGCAAGATCTCCCGCCCGCATCCCGTGACACGGTACAGATCCACCCGGTTAACAATACTTTCACACTGACCGTTGCCGACTGGGCTCGCGCGAGCCTACCTACGCATCACATTCCTCACGGTGTCCGGCACTACCTTCACTGTGCACCTTTACGCTCCGCCACCGGACGACGCCCTGCGAGGCGTTCTATGCCATGCATTTGAAGACTTCACAGACGAAGCCACCCTCGAAGATCTCCAGGCTAGTAACCCTACTCTTTCTATCGTGGGAGGCCGCCGTATGGGCAAGACTCCTCACATTCTGGTCGCCCTCCCCGAACCCAAGGTACCCTGGTGTATTCTCCATCATCGTGTCTACCTTCGCCTTCTTCCTTTCCACAACAAGGTAGAGGCTTGTTTCAATTGCCACTCGACTGGCCACCGCACCGATGTGTGCCCCAAGCCACGACAGGATCGGTGCCACCGTTGCGGCGCTACACATCCCTAGCCTCCCGAGGGCTCGCCGCCCACATGCACACCTTGCTGCATCGTGTGTAACGGGAATCACTCGACGCACAGCTATAAATGCAAGCGTCGCTATGCACAGCGCCCCCAACGTCCGAAGACTCTCCAAACGGCGAATCGCTCTTCGTCACAGCAACCCGCAGACGCTACGCCGATCCCTAAAAATGCAATGGCTCGCGGCACTGCGCCACCGCAGAAGTTACCCCTTCCTCCCACCAAGATGCCATCAGTTTTCCCATCCCTAGCCAAGACCGCGCCCAAAGCATCTTCTCAGCCCACCCACTCAGCGTGGTCTTCCCCCGGCGCTCAACCTCCACCAGCACTCCTCTCGCCGCAGATCACCGCACTACAGCAGGAAAGCGCCTTCTACGACAATAACTCGCCACACAAGGTTCGCTGCTAGAGGCACAGAAGACGGAAATCACGTCCCTCCAAGCCCAGCTGAGCATGCTTGGACAGAAGCTCGAGGCAGCCCTCGACCGCTTATCTACTCTTCCCTCATCCACCGCCTCCGCATCGGACATGGTTACTCAACCCGCCGACGGGTGAGTTGGCAAGCGCGAGAGGCGCACCACGCTTTCTGATGAAATCCAAGCAGCCATCAAAACGGCCCAAGCGGATTTTGAGAGGCGGCTAGATAGCCGCTTCAACTCTGTTCACCAGCTCCTAACGACGCAGCACGAGGCTCTAAACTCCTTGCACAGGGACGTTGCTGCTTTCCTCTCGATTACGTCCCTTCAATCACTTCAGGGGACGGTCGATACCCTGCACGCTTTCATGCTCGATAGCGTTCGTGCAAAGCCACCCCTTCACACCCGCGCTTCTAACACCGCCCCCGCTGCGCGACCGTCGCAATTGCAAGCCAAGGAGACGTCTTCTGCTAACGCTAATCATGGCTGGCCGCTCTACTGTAACTATTTGGCTATGGTACTGCCGTGGCTTTCGCCCCAAGCGCCGCCATCTTCTTTTACACCTCCAACAACTTGACCTGTCGGGCTACATTGCCCACAATCAAGTAGCGCATCATCCCGCATCCCATCCCCTCACGGCCATCCTCACTCGGTGGACGCTCACGGTCAACCTGCTCGATTTACCCTTCCCTGCAGTCAACCACGTTTTTATCGAAATTCTACCTCAGAAATGGGAAGATATTTCTCTCTTTATACTGACTGTCTACACCCTCCCCCCCCCTCGGGTCACCGAACATTCATCTCTGCTCGCCCTACTCCGTGCCGCAGCTGTAAGAGCGGCTAAATACTCTCTCCTGCTTTTTGGTGACGTCAACGTCAAACACCCGGACTTGGGCTACCCCAAGGCCGACTGCCCGGGCACGAGGCTGTGGCAACTTGCTCACGTTCACCTCACACTGACCCCACGCAACATATGCGCGTCGGCAGCAGTGTGTGCCACCACACCACCCCAGATCTCAGCTACTGCCGTTAAGTCCGAGATGCACGCTGGTCCAACACACATCAATCCGTGGGCAGCGACCACTATGTCCTCAGCATGCAAGTCTGCACGTCCCCGTGCAAGCCGTGTCCACACCCTATCCGTCACACGGACTGGGGCGCGTTTCGTGCGCGTCGCCAACACTCCGCCACTCCCTACATCGAGGAGCTGGCGGACCTCGACGGTGTTACAGCCTCGATCCCCACTACGGCAAACCATCAGGCGATTGACTCCCGCCTTGCTCACCTGCAGGCCGCTCATACAAGCCTCACCAATCGGTGGAATAAGCAACGACACAACCGTCATCTTTGTCGCCGAATAGCAGCCCTCGACCGGGAAATTGAAACGCACACCACCACTCTTGCCCATAGCAGTGGGAACAGCTATGGGCAATCGTGGCATCTCCTACGCCGTCTTCACGACCCTACGTCCGCGAAGTCGGTCACCCGGCAGCAACTGCAGCGCGTAATTCAGGCATATCCCGTCGACACATCATCGCTGATGGCAGACCTGGCTGCCAAATACCTCCAACTCCTGCCCTCTCATATCCTCCCCCCCCCTCTCGAGTCCTATTCCGGGTCCCCCAACCCCGAACTAGACGGACGCCAACATCACGGAAACGGAGATATATGCGGCGCTTCACAAGCTCCGCACAACCTCTGCCCCTGGCCCAGATCGAGTCCCCAACAAGCTCCTTAGCAATCACGACGCCCCTTCAGTCGCCGCACTTACTTCTTTCCTCAATGACTGCTGGCGCTCTGGCAATATTCCCCAGTCGTGGAAGCATGCGCGCGTAGCTTTCATTCGAAAACCAGGCAAGAAACTCACGATTGAGAATCTCCGGCCTATCTCCCTTACCTCGTGCGTCGGCAAGCTCATAGAATACGTCGTTCTTGCTCACTTCCAAACTCACATTGATGCCCAAAGCCTCCTTCCCCTCACTATGCTCGGTTTCCGCCCTCGCCTCTCAACGCAAGACGTTCTCTTGTAAGTTCACTAAGACCTCCTCAGCTCATCCACTTTCTCAGACACGAAGTCTCTCCTCAGCCTTCATCTTCATAAGGCGTTTGAGCAGGTCTCTCATTCGGCTATCCTTGCTGAACTTGGATCCCTCAACCCCGGCGCTCGAATCTTCAACTACATTCGCTCCTTCCTTACCGGTCGCACTGCCGAACTCATTGTGGGGCATCTTCCATCTCCCACGTACGCTCTCGGCTCTCGCGGTACACCCCAAGGCGTGGTGTTGTCGCCTTTTCTTTTTAACCTCGCCCTCCGCTCGCTTCCCGGAAAGCTCGACCGCATCCCTGGCCTAAAACACACACTGTATGCGGACGACATGACTTTTTGTGCCACGTCAGGTCCCGACGGGCACATTGAGCACACTTTGCAACGCACCACCGACGTTGTCATGGACCATGTGCACGCGGCTGGCCTCACCTGCTCAGCTGCCAAATGAGTCCTCTTTCTCATACGGCCCCCCGACCATACCGCCCCCGACCTCAATACACCCCATCCCACCATCATGGTTCACGCCAACTCCACCCCCGTTCCCCTTATCTCACATCTCCACGTGCTGGGGTTGATCTTGCAATCCAACCGTCGCAACACTCACACCATCGACCAGCTCGCTTTCGGTTCAGCAGACTGCACGCATGCTAGCTCGTGTTCGAACATGGCGCGAGGGTATGCGTGAACTAGATCTGCTCCGCCTAATTGACGCCTTCGTCATTTCCCGCCTTACCACGGCCTGCCTTACACTCACCTTCTTAAATCCGAACGCGACAAAATCGACGTGCTCATCAGTCGTGCATACAAGACTGCCCTCGGTCTTCCCCCTAACGCCTCAACGGAACGCTTGCTCCGCCTAGGAGTACACAATACCATCGACGAGTTGGTTGAAGCTCACGGTACCGCTCAAGTGCAACGCCTTTATCGTTCGCGGGCTGGTCGCTTGATCCTCTCTTCCATCGGCCATGATTCCTCCTTTCATACGCTGGACCAAGTCTCACTACTGCACGAATTTCGGGAGGTCTTCTAGATCAAGCCACTACCCAAGAACATGCTCGCAGGCCACCATGACGCACGCCGTCAAGCCCGCGTGGCCATGCTTCGTAACAAGTATGCCAACCACCCAGCCATCACGCGGCTCGTTACACTTCGCCCGGCGACGCCTTTGCCGTCGTCTGGGCCTCGCCGGTGCCGCGAAGTCTACAGTCATAACCGGCACCTTGCGCACAACCTACGACGTCGAGGCGTAGGAGGCGGCCATTGCCTTGGCTGCCATGCCTACCGAAGCTAGTGTAGTACTCAGCGATTCCAAGCCCGCCATCCCGAACTTTGCCCGAGGCCTTGTCTTGCCCATCACCCTGCGGCTCCTTTGCCCGCTCTTGCTGCGGGACGAACCCCGCCACACTGAACTGGTCTGCGTCCCCGCGCAATCCTGCTCGGGTGACCCGAGCGGGATTCGTCAACCGAGCGGCGGGCTCCTCGTAGTCGGACGCCCTAGTGCCGGAGCCCCTGGTCACCTACCATGACATAGCCCAGCACTATCGCCTTGAACGGTACGCCTACCCACCCCATCACGACAGTCTTGCCAAGAGGTCCCAGATCGCGTGGCGCCGACTGCAGACCCGTACCTTCCCATGCCCTCTTGTGTAATCCTACATCCACGCGGGCGTCATCGATTCACGCCGCTGCCTATGTGGAGGCGTCGCCTCGCTGAACCACGTCATCTGGCTTGCCCGGAGGATCTCCCACCCAACGACCTCGTCTCGCCTCTCTACGCCAAGGAGCAATGGGAGGCCCTTCTCTTCAGCACCGACCGAGAAGTCCAGACACGGATACTGGCACGAGCTGAAGACATCGTTGAAAAGCACGGCCTTGCAGCATACGTAGCCTGGACCCCCCTTGAAGAATAAAGTTGTCACTCACTCACTCACTCAAGTGTTGGAGTCAAATCTCTATCTTTGTCGAAGCTATCTTTGTCGAAATAACACATAACGAAAGAATGTCAAAACATAAAGGGGCGATTACGAATGTTCCCAACTTTTTTGAGGCCGATGACACAAGTATCATTGACTACTTGTCATTTGCACTGGACAGTTTTGATTCTCAAGGTGACGTCAATGCCATGTGGGAATCTTTCAAGGATATTATCTTCCATTGTATCAAAAATTTCGTACCGTTTCGGAAAAGAAGGAATGCTAAGCGGAACCCTTGGATAAGTAGAGAAATAATCCAACTGAAGCGTAGAATAAGCCGCCAGAGACGCAAAGTAACAAAAGACCGCGCAAAAATAACTGAATTGTCTGCACAACTGCGTTCCATGATTACACAAGCCAAAATAGATATTACAAAGAAACACTGACAGAGTTCATGACGAAGGCTCCTGATAAATTTTGGCGTCACATGTCGAAAAAGGATAACGAGTCACTTAGCATTGTAGTGGATAACACAGTGGTTACTGATCCTGCAGTAATCGCTTCTTCTTACAACGAGTTCTTTCAGTCGGTGTTTTCTACTCCGTCACAATCCAGTGTCGAATCCGCTCCCTCTCCATTGTTTCGCTCGGAAAAAATGCCAGACGTTGAAGTCTCTTATGAGGGAATTGTGGCCCAACTACTGAATATTGACGTAAAAAAGTCCGTAGGCCCTGATGAGATACCGAATGCATTTCTGCACAGGTATGCGGAATGGGTTGCTCATTACTTAAAGATTATATTTGACATGTCACTCGCAGAATGCCAAATACCTGATGATTGGCTTACGGCAAAGGTTATACCTGTGCACAAGTCTGGCGATAAGCAGTTCATTGAAAACTATCGTCCAATATCGCTGACCTGCGTTTGCTGCAAGCTCCTAGAACACGTTGTAGCCAAGTCAATTTACACGTATATTGAAAATGCCAACACATTTTTTCCCAACCAACATGGATTCCGACTGCGCCTTTCCACCACAACACAGCTTCTTGAAACAATTAATGACTTTGCCATGACGTTAAACAAAAAGAAACAGATAGATGCCATCTGTCTTGATCTGTCGAAAGCATTCGATAGAGTGCTACATGCAGAATTGCTTCTGAAACTGGAAGTTATGGGAATAAACGAACAAATAGTAAAATGGATAACCGCGTACCTTCGGGGCAGAACGCAGTACGTTGAAGTAGAGCACATTAAATCAAAGCCATTGAACGTGACGTCAGGTGTTCCACAAGGGTCTGTATTAGGCCCAGTGCTATTCTTAGTCTATATTAATGATATCGCCTCTGAAATTGACGAAAGAATCACAGTACGGCTTTTCGCCGATGATTGTCTACTGTACAAAGAAATTGATAGCCCGGAAGATCAGGAGTTGCTCAGTGACGCTCTTAGGACAGTAGAAGAATGGTGCGACAAATGGAAAATGAAAATAAATGAGAATAAAACTGTCCTATTGCGTGTAACAAATAAAGTAAATAACATCTTCTACTTTAATTACACAGCAAATTCCTCGGTGCTTTCTACAGTTGACGTGCTGAAATACTTAGGTGTAAATATATCCATGAATTTAAGCTGGTCTTACCATGTTGGCAAAATATGCGAAACTGCGGAAAAGAAGCTCTGGTTCTTGCGAAGGAAACTGCGTTTAGCTTCACAGTCTGTAAAACTAACAGCTTATCTGACCTACGTTCGGCCCACGCTAGAGTATGCCAGTATAATCTGGGACCCTCATCAGTCAGGGTTAATTCAGTGACTGGAAAGAGTTCAACGTCGAGCAGCAAGGTTTATTTCTAGCGCGATACTCTCGTAAAGATTCCGTCACCGAAATGCTCAGTTTGCTAAACTTGCCCACGCTTGCTGAACGCAGGCGCATAGCAAGATTAAAGTTTTTTACCTTCTCACTAAAAACAAATTTAACATCAATAGCAGTCAGTACTTGATAGCACGACAAGGTAGAGCATTACGAAAAAGCAAAGATGGTACTTTCGAAATACCTCAGATGCATATTAACAGTTACGCGTTTTCCTTCTTCCCAAGAACCATTAAAGAATGGAATCAGTTGCCACTAATAACGCGAGAAAGTATCAGTGCAGATCATTTTGAAAATAACCTAGCAGGCCAATAAAGACGCACGCATTTACGCATGATTTTTATTTTGTGTTTGTGTGAGTTCATTTGTTAGTATTGTGCTGTTAGCTTTATATTGTTTGATCGGTGTATGTGCAGATTATTTCGCTTATGAACGGCTGTGTGTTTTTGTACGGCAATGGTCGGTTATATTTTCTTACATCGCTCGTTAACTGTGTATTTATGTTGTTGTATAATTGTGTTTATGGTGCTGTATAATTGGTGTTGTTTGATCGTATATACGAACTATTTGGCTTATGTATGCATATGGTTTCTTCTGTAGTATTTTATGCACGGTTTCTTATGTAGTATGGTTTTCTTATATGTACGCTTGTGTTTTTTTTTTTCTGATGTAGTGTGGTTTCTTATGTATTTTTTCTCTTCTCAAGTGTTTTTTTAGTTCTATTTTTTTATGTACAACATGCAAAAGTGCTGCTATTCACCCACCCTGTAACGGCCGACAGGCCAACAGTATGAGTAAATAAAAAAAAAAAAAAATACGTGCTGTGGTGTGCTGCAATCGAACGCGTGATGCCGCCTATGTCTCCCTACCAACGTTTGCGCAAATGTCGCCAAGAGCCGGTGCCAGTTCTCCTCGCAGACCCCTAATTCTTGCATTGGAGCCGAAACCCGTAAAGTGCTTTACGAGTGCAAATAGTGCACTACAACGATGACCAACAATTTCTTTCGAAGTATATCAGAGAAGGTAGAGTGGAATGTCTCAGACGTTTAGTATGGAATGACTCCGCACAGGAGATTGTTTCCTGAAAAACTGGTATGCCCTCCCGGTGCACTGTGCGAGACCAATAACTCCCTGCTGCTTCGTTGTATTTTGTTAACCACAGAGAGCTAGCGATACTAAGCAAATCGTTCACATGACATATTTAGCTTGCTTCTCTAAAGTGCGATGTTCAGGGGTGTCGGGAAAAGAAACGTAGCGAAAGTTCTATTTCTGTCATTTTAAAATTTTCTTCATTACAGGTACTGCTATATACAACATTGAAAATTGTCCAGGTTGTACAGGGGCGTAGACACATCTCTAGTATTTTGCGTTAAAGCGCACACTACGGCATACAAATTTTCATTGCCTTGCCGGAGCTAGCGCGATCAGCCTTCTATGTATTATTCAGACGAAAGATATAGATTCCTTAAGCGCGACAATTGACCTTCGGGGTCGCGCAGCGTCGGCGACTACGCGAGTGATGCGAATAATCATCATCACTTCATGGCTTCACCATATGACGTCATTATGAAGTCACATAACGGCATAGTTTGCAACGTCATCATGACATCACTATGACGTCCATAATATAACGTCACATGATTACGTCAAGAACTGACATTGTCGCTTTGTCAAAGGTGGGTCGATCACAGAGGCAGTGCAACACCAGGTGAGGTACCGAATGCGTTCAATTGCTCCAACAGTGGAGGCACTGCGAGACCACATTAGATGCAGAAGGCTCTGTGGAGGAGGTGTAGTGATGTATTGATCCTCCCCACGGGGGTGCAGACGAGGATCAATGCATCGACTGAAAAGAAAACAAGATGGCTTTCGCTTTCGAGTCGTTTTTTTTTTTTGCGAATGCATTTCGCCACGGCTGTTTCCTTTGCTCTCGAGTGCGTATACACGCAGCAGCGTGAAAGAAAACCATAATTCGTATAGCGCATTCCCAAGATATTTAGGCGACAGTCTGTCAAGGATTTATTTCAAGTGAGCAAAACCTCTTCAGTTCGGCAACAATATTTGTTATTAAACACAGAAATGCATCAATCATATCAGGAATGAATGGACTTATCTATCGCTTTGTGAATTTTTTCCCGAGTAAAACATATATTTTCGTCCCCCTAATACGCTTCAGAGCTGTTGTTCACCTAATCGAATAACATACGTGGACGCCGACCCACAGCCGGAAAATTAATTTAATGCTGCATTGTCACCTAGAAACGGAGCCTTCTTTACAATCTTCCTGTTCTGGGTGCTTAAAAGTGAATGCATTGTTTTTCCTCATGTGGTCGGTGTCCTCTTCTTTAATTCATCAATTCTACCCAACCAGACGGCCATCTGTCGAAGCCTTGATTTGATGTTCCTGTCAAATTGACCGATCAGCTCTGTACACCACTTCGGCATGCGCTGCAAAAGGAATGCGCGTTCTAGACACCCTAATGATGTATAGGGTACACAAGTTGAAGTGCTGAAGAAGACGTCGCTGTCGTAGTAGCATGCACTGCTTCATTTGAAGTACTGCTTGCTGAATAGTGGAAGGATAGGGAAAGGCAGCTAATGCACAAACGCAATACAAAAAGGGGTCCTATAATGAAGCGAGAAATAGGATGGGTACCCCGTACGTATTCTACAACCATGAAAATAAGGCACATTACTGACACATTTAGAAGCTTATTTTTGTATACTGATGCAACACCATGACATGATGCCACCGTTAGCAGAATTCCTAATTTTTGTGCGATAAGTGATTTCACTATTTTCCGGGCTAACGCGTCTGTACCAAGGTTACTTTTAGTATGACTTCTGTAAAAACTGCAAGGATGCTAATTTTATCTCATTTTCGCATACGTACCTATATTCCAAGGAAGTATTCGTACCAGAAAGACACCGCACGTATAGTTTCCGAATTGGTGCAGTAGCTGCTCCATCGTTGTCTTTCGGCCGCCTGTTAATAAAGAACCAGAATGTTCTGTATATGTCACCTCGAACATGACTGTACATCTCGCCATGAAAATAAATAGCACGCGTGCTATTTAGTGAAATATAGTGAAATATAGTGAAAATTAAGTGGTGGTGCCAAGATTGAAGGAAGTGCAGAACTTGGAGGCCTTCTTGGTTTCTCTTGGGTTTTCTCCTTCTTTCTTTACTCTTTTACTCCCTTCTATCTTTTCTTTCTGTTTTTTCTCTCTCTCTCTCTCTCTCGCTTTTTCTTTCCTTCCTCATTCTATCTTTTTTTCTCTCTGTAACTGTTACATTTGCTTTCACTTTCTACCTGTCCATATCTCTCTATACTTTCTCACGCTTTGAATCGCAATCTTTCGCTTCCTGTATTTCGTTCGCTCAATTTCTCTCTTTTCCTTTCTTCCTATGGTCTGCTTTACTCTCTCCCATCCTCCTTTCCATCTTTCTTACCTTCACATTTTCCTTCCTTTCCATCATGTCTCTGTTCTACTCTCTTGCTGAACTATATTGTACGAGGATTTGCTATGCTCTGCTAGCGTTCCTGGATAGCCGAGTAGTTATACTCGCTTCGGGACCGCGGGTACGCAGGTTCGAATCGCGCTTCTCCTAACATTTTGATATTTCTCCTTCTTTCTTTGGATCTGTCTCTGTTTCTTTTCCGTCTTTACGCGCTCCCTCACTCGTCACACTTATTGAATCCTGCGGCGGACAAATGGGTGCACTTGTTCGGGGAGCGAAGTAGAACATGAAGAGGACGAAGTGGAAAAAGAGGTCGGAACAGAACGCTTGTCAATTCAAGATGATGATCATTTCTCTTGACGCGTCACGCACCGACGGCCAGCTCAAACTGCTCCGCTGTTCAGAATCACAGTTTCGGCGCAACGGCGAAGCAATAAATTGCGACATCAAAAAGTTGAAATTTTATACCTAATAAAGGTTCCAGCTAACTCTTTTGAATCCGATCACGCGGAACTTTGCAAAACACTGGCTAAAGGAAATGCGGCCACTGCACGCGGAGAAGTTTTTTTGGTGCTTTTTGTCTTCTCAACAAGTAAGCGATGAGAGCACAACGCGTAAAAGGGCGTACCAGCTGTCTAATGACATCTGCGGAGATAGCACTCGCGACCTCGCCTTAATGATCAAAGCTCGCAGTTGCTGCTGGAGTGGCCCAGACCACCCCCTCCCTTCTCCACGAGCGTCTTTTCATGCTCCGTCTTCCAGATAAACGCAGGCAGGGCGTTTCCTCTCTGCTTGAGGAGCCACCGACGATAGGTCTCTCATGCACAGCGAAGAATGTTCATTGCATACGCCCTATCGCATGGCCGGCTCGTTTGATCTCTGCTTCAGCCGCTTTCGTGAATGCTTTCTGTAAGTACTCTCAAAGCGATGGAAGTTTTTCATATTCTTGGACAAAATGAAAGCAGAGAGTGCCAAGCACAATCTGTTTATTGACTATGTACAGTGAGTGCAGATTGCGCGCGGTCACAACGATGGCGTCCCCAAACGACCTCCTTGATTGACATGCAGGCAGTCCATTAGGTTGAACTATGTGACATACGCTCTTACAGCGGTCTCTCTGTATATATAAATGGGACAAACCAGAATGAAGCCTGAATTGAGCGACCGCGCGGCCGCTCCATATATGAGCATTTTACGTGTATAAGCAAGTGACCGTACTTGCGTAGAGGTTATCAAAGGAAAATATTTCTTGAAATAAGGCGACTACGGCGACTTGTCACGCTGTCAGCAAGATTCCTTTCGGCTTTTTATAAGTTCTTGCACGTTTCATTGTCCTTATTCCCAACTTACGTTTCAATCTATATTGGTCTGTATGCTCAGCGAGCAATCCCGCTCTCCGAAGCTTCAACGCTTTTCTTCGCCGACCTCTCAACAGGAAAATTAAAGCAAAGCTCGCAGCAGAAAAACTAGATATTGCACCTTATGGAGGTGAAGCTGCCGCACCATCGATGCCTGCATATTCTCTACTTACGCTCCCCAGAAACCATAGTCTGCTTTAAGTAAAAGTAGAGAATGTTCCCGTGACCGCCCTCGTCGACACAGGCGCGCAACTGTCTATTATGAGCGCCACTCTACGCCGCCGTTTGCAGAAGATTATGACGCCGTCTACGACACAGGCAATACGTCTTTCCGGTGGCGGTACTAAAAAGTCATCGGAATGTGCACTGCTCGTGTCAGCATTCCCGGTCGTCACACAGTAGTCCTTTTGTCGTACTGCTCGTTGCCCTCATGAGCTCATACGTAGCCTGTTCTTCTGGTACACTCAGCCTCAATCTTTTCCTCCTCTCCTATAACTCTGAAGAGCCTGTCGGCCGCTTGAGCTCAAATAATTTTGTTCGCCTGCCACCTAGAGCGGTCACGTACGTGTGTCTTTTCTCGGCTTCTACCGCACCTGAAGGAGACTACATCGTTACTCCAATAACTGGCGTACAACTTACGCATATAACTGACGTACGATACTGTGCCGCATGCCAAAGCCATCATAGCGGATAACTCTGTGTTCCTTCCGCTCCTAGATTTTGGCCTCGCCCCCAAGTGTTGCTCCACCAGCTGTCGCTTGCCCAAGTCAGTGCCCTAACAGATGATGACGTCAACGTTGTCGCCGTAGCTGCTCCTGACCAAGCTCCAGTCTCACAGCTACCCATTTCCGACGACGCCATTTTTCAAAATATCAATGGATCAGATCTTAAGCCTGACCAGGCCGAAGCTCTCCGCCAGGTTTTGGTCTTATAGAGTGACATTTTCGACAGCACTGATAGCCCTTGGGTAAGATTAAGTTTGTCACTCACCGAGTCAACAATGGTGACTCTGCGCCCATTCATCGATGACCCTACCGCGGGTCCGCGTCCGAGTGAGAAGGATTCAAAAAAGTCGCAGTTTCGCCGCAAAGGCGAAGCAATGAATGCGATAGCAAGAAATTGGAATGTAACGCGAAGAACGGAAAGCAGCTCGAAATTGCCAGCGCGTCGCTCGAACCCAAAAGACGCACGAAAAGAACACACGCAGGACGAGCGCGAACTATCATGCGTCACAGCTCGATACTTCAAGCGCACTGCTTTAACATAAAGCAGGACGCGCGAAACGAACGAACAGGGACACACATGACGAGTGCGAAGTAAATGTCGCAGTTGTTACCTATTTTTGTTTTAACAGCGCGCTCCTTTTGCAAAGGCAGCCGCTGCGGCGAGCGAAATGACCTTCGTTGCGCTCCTCGCGCCATCACGCTGTCAATGAAGAAACGCTTATAAGCGCCTGCCGCCTCTGAGTCCAATCAGGGGTAAAGGGTGTGTATATAACGCCCGCTATTAGCTCCCTAGAGGATCGGCGTTTCGTGGCGCAACACACCATGAACGCCTTTCGACCACTCTAACAATATTCAGACGAGTTGGCCTCCAGCTCCAGCTCAATTCCTCGAAGTGCCTCTTCGGTCTTCGTCAAGTTACTGTGTTGGGCCACCTTGCTGACGCTTCCGGTGTCCTACCAGACCAGGCAAAAATACTGCCCTGTTCCGCGCTCTGTCTATGATATTCGCAGTTTCGTGGGCCTGTGCTCTTACTTTCGTCGGTTCATGCAAAATCTTGCGCTACACATTCGCCCACTCACTGACCTTCTTAAACAAGACGTCCATTTGGTTGCGTTCCTCTCCAAGCTGACGCCCCGTCTCAGCTAACCACCGCTCTAACGGCAGCACCTATACTTGCACAATTTGACCCCGATGCTCCTACAGAAGTGCGCGCAGATGCTAGTGGTCACGGCATTGGAGCAGTTTTGGCCCAAACTCAGCGGGCATTGATCGTGTAATTCAGTATGCATGCCGTCTCCTTTCGGCGTCTGAACGCAGTTACTCTATAAAAAACGGGAATGTCTTGCCCTTGTCTGGGCGCTTTCAAAATTCCGGCGTTACTTCTGTGGCTACCCTTTCCGTGTCGTGACAGATCGTCACGCGCTCTGTTGGCTTCCTTCATTGAATGGCCCAAATGGACGACTTTACTTAAATGTGTGGATGGCTCCATCAGGACGCCGATTGTTTGTCCCGATTGTCGGTCATCGACGTTAGCCCCAGCGCCATGTCCATGTCTCAGTTTCTTTGTATTAGTGACGAACAACGTCGTGATGCTTCCTTGCCATTACTCTTTGACCGTCTCGAATCTGCCCCTAATGAAGCGCCACTCTGTATGTTTGTCCTCTTCAATGGCACACTGTACCTTATGGGGGCGCTCGGCGGCTGTGAGCGCGTAGAAGACGACGACGATCGCGTGTCCGCTCGTGTCACGCGGCAGCTGCTGGCAGCTGACAGTTGCGGCCGAGGCTTGCACCAATAAAGACGTGTCTCTTTGGGTCTCGGCCTCATCCCTGAAGGGTGCAGGGCTGGCTGCAGCCGCAAAACCCTACATCTGGCGCCCAACGGGAAGGACCCCGCCCCGATATGTTCTGCCCGATCACCGTACGCCCGATGCCACCAGCCCCTGACTTCGGCCCCCTGCACGGCGATATCGTATTCGAAGAGCTATGGGCGCTGAAGCGGGCGTTCCTGGATATGGCCGCCTACGGAGTCTACGACGTGATCCTCCTAATTCAACCGGTCGAGACCCTCATGCGTCTCTGCCTTTGCGGGAGAATGACCCCCGACGAGCAGCGGCGTGCCATCATCGCCCTCGTGCACGTCGGTGCTTACTGCGGCGTCCCGCTGCCCGTGCAGGCCATGGAGGCTGTGGCGCTCGTGCGCCGAGGCGGCACGTGGGGCCGACGACGAAGGCGGTGACGATGCGCGCGCTGACGAGGTCGGCGTCGACGCACGTACGGCCTCGTGCGGCGGGCCGCCACCGCGGGACGGTGGCGACGCATCGTCCGCCAACGACGGCGAAAAGAACGTGATCGCCGAGGCGTATGCATCGATGGACGAGGAGATCACCGAGAAAGAGGCCGGAGACTCCTAGGACGGCGAAAGAGAGTGCGACGGCGGAAACCTCGACGTCGGCGTTGAAGAGAACCCGCACGGCGCGTCCACATCAGAGGGAGCGTGTCACGACACGGCACCGAAGGCGGACGAGGAGAGTGCCGAGGAGATTGGCGAGGAAGCAGACGAGCAAGCTGTCAAGGTGGGCTCTGGTGTTGTGCTGGTTGATTTCCGGGACGGCGCCAGCATGCGGGAAATGGACGATGCGGCAAACGATCTTGGAGGGCGAGAAGCAAAGGATGGAAAGGAAGAGAAGATGAGAAAGAGGCGGCAAAAGAAGAAAAAGAGAAACCCCGACGAACAGCGCGGTGGTGTGGGGGCCACGAAGCACAAGGCGATTGTGGACCAGGCGATCGTTGGGGACGAGGTGATCGTTGTGGACGCAGTGGCACACGTTCGCGAAAACATGTGTGAAACCAACCCGGACAGGGAGATCGAAGATCACACTGAGGAAGAGACGAAGGAGGCCGAGGTGGAGAAGCCTGGTGCAGACTCCACGGAGGAGGAGCAGACCAAGGGGGATGCTGCTCCGCCCGCCAAGAAGGCCCAGGCTGAACCAGCCAGGACGCATCCCCAGCGTGAGACCAAGTCAGCGGGTGAGCGTCGCGTGCGCAGCATGGAGGCGGCCGACAAGGAGGACGAGGCCCTTCTTAGGCAACTCGGGCACAAGGATAACATCGTTCCAGACAGTGGCCGCAGGCGCACACGCTCGCAGACGCGGGGCACCACGGCTGTTCCCGCTGCACGGCAGCCTGCACGGAAGACCCCTGCCAAGCCAGCGCGCGGTGCCAAGAAGGCTTCGGCTTCCAAGCGCAGTAAGAAGAAAGAGGGTGAAGAGGAGGAGGAAGAAGGGGCAGCCTCTGCTGAGGAGGCCTCGACGACAGCCGTCTACGTGGACGGGTCAGCAGCAGGCAGCATATAGAAGACAAGAAGGACAAGGTGAACAACGACGAGGACGCAGGCAAGACGCGGCAAGCAGATTCCGAGGATGCCAACGCCGATCACAAGGTGCAACCGGAGGTCAACAACGCGGAAGAGGAGCCAACCACAGACAGTGGCAGCAAGGCGACTGCCACGACGACCGCTGACCCGAAAGTGGAGGCGGAGTCTCCAGTTGCCACGGACAACACCGGGACCTTGGTGGCGTGGTGGACGAACCGCGCCGACGTGTGGTCGTGTACGCCACGCGCAGACCGCCGTGGCCAATGATAGCCAGGACACTTGCGCGGGCTACCTATGTGTAGTAGCTCGCGTGCTTCTTCCCCACTTTTTCTGAGGGGAGGGGGCAGTATGGGGCGGCTGTGAGCGCGTAGAAGACGACGATGATCGCGTGTGCGCTCGTGTCACGTGGCAGCTGCTTGAAGCTGACAGTTGCGGCCGAGGCTTGCACCAGTAAAGACGTGTCTCTTTCGGTCTCGGCCTCATCCCTAAAAGGGTTCAGGGCTGGCTGCAGCCGCAAAACCCTACAACCTTCGTAGCGTCCAGCCAGATGGCCCTGAACTCATTCTCATCGTGCCTAATCATTTTAGTTCAACAGTGTTGCATAAGATTAACGACGAATCAACTGCCGGCCACCTGGGTGCATCTCACACGTACAACTGTGCTCGGCGCCGCTTATTTTGGTGCGCTCTTGCCCGCTCCGTTCGACGTTACGTGTCCTGCTGCGATAAATGCCAACGTCCTGCTGGACTCCATCAACCGACTTCAATCCCTACCAAACATTTCTTCCGTGTGGGTGCAGATCTTCTCGGTCCTTCTCCTGAGTCACACTTTCGCAACAAGTGGGTCGCCGTAGCTATAGACCATGCGACCAGGTATGCCTAGAGTCACTGTATATGCTACCTTTAGGTAGCAGAGTTGCGCATAGGTCCGGCTAGCAACCACAGCTATGCGGTGAAGTCGGACTTCGTTTTTGCAAGCGACATGCCTACCGTGTCGCCGATTAACCTGTCTGGCGTGTCGAAGACCGGCGATAAACATTGGCTGTCGATGGCTAGTGTTAATTCAGTTCGCTGCAGCGGAGGCGTCGAGAAATAAAAAAAATTGGCCCAAGCGGCAGCTTCTCCGCAATGCATGGTTGCTAGCGGCGTTGGAAGACAGATGCGCAACTCTGCTACCTAAAGGTAGCATATACAGTAACTCTAGGTATGCCATCACTCGAGCGCTCCCTACAGCACTGCTAGTGAAGTTGCCGGCTTTTGGCTCCACGAAGACGTCCTACACCGTGGCAGTCCTCGCCAAGTGCTCACGGATCGCGGCCGCACATTTTGTCACGGGTAATCGACGATCTTTTGCTCTATTCCTCAACACAACACAAGTTCGCTACTTTCTACCATCCGCAAACACATGGCTTCACCGAGCGCCTAAATCGCATCCTCGCGGGCATGCTCTAAGTATATCTCCTGTGACCGCCTTGACTGGGACCTGGCACTCCCTCGCGTTACCTTCGCCTACAATTCATCACGTCGTGACACCGCCGGTTAGTCACCTGTTTATATGCCCTATGGCCGTAATCCGACGTTACCACTGGACACCATACTTCCGGCTACTACATACCCGCCTAGCGAATACGTACCTGAGGCAATCGCTCATGCTGACTGCGCGCGTCAGATCGCCTGCTCCAGGCTGCTAGCTTCACACGCAACCCAGAAGACCCTCTTTGACAGCCGGCATGTCGGCGTTTGGTGCTCACCCGGTTCCCTAGTTCGTCTGTGGACCCCACTTGGCCGCGTTGGCTTGTCAGAGGAAGTGTTATAGCGGTACATTGGTCCTTACCGTATCGTCCGCCAGATAACCGACGTCACGTATCAAATCGTTCCCGTCTCGGAGACTAACCTGCTTGCAACCACACCCCGTGACGTAGTGCATCTTCAGTAGGCTAAAGCTATACCGCCTGCCTTCTGAAGACCATGTGTAAAGTACACCGAGACGGCGCCTTTACCGCCGGGAGTAAAGCTACGCAGCTAAGACATCAAGGGTCAGACAGCCTGACTACAGAAGACGACGAAGACGACTGGCTCCGTCCTCTGTGCGTGCTTTCCTCCCTCTTGATCGATGCTGCACCCGTCAGGGAAAATGCACTTGTTAATAGTCACACCTCGTGTCATTTTACATAACAATTTGATTATAATGGAGGCCGTAGTTGAGGACTCCGGAAATTTCGACGGCATAGGGTTTTTAACATGCACCCTAATCAAAGCAAGCGGGGCTTGTGCATTTTCGCCTCCATCGCGACTGCGGCAGAGGGGTCGAGATACGATGTCGCGACCGTCGGGTAAGCAGTCGAGAACCATAACCACTAGACCACTGCGGCTGGTCTACCAGTGTTATGAATAGAATTCGATGGTTCCAGAAAGAGTAACACAAAGGTATAAATGTCCGCAGGAAAAAATTCAGCAGATCCCTCGCCTTGTGATAATCAATGTCATGTGAAGCATCGTCTATGATGTATTTTTAGGCTTTGAGCCATGCGTTACGAGGTGGATCGACGTGTTTTAGTAAGCTTAGTAGTCGTTTGCACACGTGGCCTTACCCGGCACGTCGGCTACACTGGCGTTTAAAGGGTAACTTATGATCTGACGTAACGCCAGCAATCAAGTTAGAGCCCAGACGTGAGTATTATCGAAACCAAATGCATCTTTACGAATATCCTACGTATTGTTCGTTAGCGTATTTCTCCGGCGTCGAGCAATACTTGAATATAGTTTGCTGAATCGTAGGAATGCAACTGTAATCTTTATTAGACGTCTATGAAAGCGGAACCAACATTGGAACCACAGCTGTTGCTAACCCGGAATAACTCCTGTATTAGGTGTACATTTAAAATGTTTATGGCTTTGTTATAAACTTAGATAACCAGCACTGCAACTTGAATTGACGCTGCACCGACATCACGCCTGCACAGCCTCTTTTTCCGAAGCAGTTTCAAGACATGACGTGGCTCTGTGGTAGAATACCTGACTGCCATGCAGAATGCTTGGGTTCAAATGCTCTTGGGATCCTGATTTTTATTCTTTGTATTCTTCGGGTCAACGCTGCCGATGTCGGTTTTCTTTACGCTGTGTCATTTAGGTTATCAATGTCTGTTCCTGCCGTTCCTACCGGGATATAAACTGTCAATCACCGGTAAAGCATACCGCTTACCGTGACCTGGGGTATACGTGTATCTGCCACATGTGTCTGCAGGAAAGTGTTTGACGACGTACACGACAGCATTTTCAAATTATTCAGGTCATGACCGGAGACTCATATTTGTCAAACCCTGTTGCCCTGTCATGGAAACTTTCGTCTACACCAAGCTAAGAAGGTGATCACGAGAGCACCCACGCGTAGGCGGCTAGATAGATAGATAGACACGTAGATAGAAACGCTCAAAGTACCTTAGGTTTGCTAAGAAATGCTTCCCATTTGAAACGTCGCGGTTTTCGTTTTCCTGTCTTTTCGCCACTTTTAGTTTGATTGAGTTGATTGAAGAGCGCACGGTTGGCCTGAATAAACCTTATTTTTTCGAAAAACCCTATATCGTGGCATCTGGTAGAGTTGCGAGATTTAAGGACCCCAAACTGCCGGCAAGTCGCCAGGCAAGTCCAACTCATACTAGCCATCAAGAGCACAGTCAAATCGTACCAGCCGCCGACAGCCGGAGTTTGGACTGCTTCCGGAGAAAGTGAAGAAAGTTGTCGTGGGCACTACAACAAAGAACACTACCAATCGGTCCGTATTTCCGCAGCAACCCATGGAGCCGTCATCATTTTACAGATCATCCTCGGGTGACACCGAAGGCTGGTTAGAGCCAGTTGAACGGATTATTGTGTTTCGTCGCTGAGTCGACGGGAACACACTGAGGCACGTATTCTTTTACCGTAAAAATTCAGCTCGGACTGGGTTCCTAAACCATGAGAACTTCCCGGGTCCTGTCAGAGATTTAGGACACAACTTTAACGTCCTTCACAAAGTTTGTGCGGGAGGAGCGGGCCGAGGTTTGCACCAGACGCGCACGCAATATCCTAACAAAGGAATTGTCGAAAAAAATAAAAAGCTTTTCATGCGAGCTGATCCTGAAACGCCCGACAAAAATACGTTATGCCTCTCAATGCGTAGCGCGACAAAAGAACTGTTTATTGGACTTATCCAAATTCGTCCACAACCGAGGCTAGCACAATTGAGGAGGCCCCCTAATTGCGTGATAAGCTGCATATCTGCCACTTTGCAGATGCAGCCAATGTGAAAGATTGATGGCGCGGATACCGATGGATATGCTACCCGAGACCATCCGAACAGTGGTAAGTTAGGGGCTGCGGAAACTTCTCCCAACAGCGCCACGACCCCAAGTCGCTTCCCTAAGCGACGTGGTTTGGGAGGAGGTCCAACAAAGACTTGGGACTTATACGCTGCCGGAAACAGGCCGTGGTACGCAGGATATCTATGGTCTACGCCATTGCCATTTGCCCCCCTCGCCCTCCCGCACCTCGCCAGGAGCCTCCGTACCACCGTTCTTCGTCACCCGCCCGTCCGCCTACGGTGGAATACCAAGGAAGACTGACGAGTGGTGAACCCTAGAACGTCGTCCGCTGTGTTTCCACTGTAGACAAGCCGGCAACATTTACCACCGCGCTCCTGCAGAGAACTAGGCCTGCAAGGTTCCACTGTCGAAGCATCAAGCCCTTTGCCCTGCCAAAGAACGAGTGAAATAGGCGGTGAAATAGGCGAGTACCTGCCTCACGGAAGACGTGCACCAGCGCGCTTCCGCCTTTCACCGTAGCCTCAACCATACGAATCAACAAGACACCGCAGCAACGCTGACATAACACGCAGAAGGTCCGCCAGCCTAGAAAGGGGAAACAAAGCAGTAGCTTCGGGAGCTGAAGATGGACTACGGCTAAAAAACGAGAACCCCCAAACGATGCACCCGCGTACGAAATAGCAAGATTCACTGCGTGCCCACAGCCAGACGCTCCGGTCTAACCCAGAAATGATCCCACACCAGAAAGACAGCCGCGCGTCGCGGTGCATACACGACGTAACGAAGCCCGCAATTACAAGACGACGACGTGTAGCCACAGGCCATCAACGTGGATCAGGCGTGATACGACGCCTCGACAAACCCGAAGCATGAACACGACTACTTCTGGCATACAGCTATATATCGATGGTGCTGACGTAGTCGTCAGGCCGGGAGCTGACTATTCAGAGATGAGTGGGCTCTTCGCGTCGAATTGAAAGTTACAAAACGAGGGGATGGTTAGCTCATACGCACATCATGAGGGCACCTCGTCATGCCTAGTGGAACATGTACGTCGCGCTTCACCATAACGGCACCACGTACCCTGCTGCGTTCGTCATACTGCCTCACGGCTCTCGCGACGTAATCCTAAGCATCCGCGTTTTGAATGACACCTGTGTTATTATTGATTTGCAGGCCAAGGCGATCAGTTTCTTTGCTGATAGTGCCATGACGCCAAAACGCCTAACGACGTTTTTCGTCAAGAATTACCAATGACAACGTGACCCTGCCTCCCCGTGGAAGCCTGATGGTCGCCGTCTACTCTCCGGAGGCTGCTCCGGACGCCAAAGCTATAGTACAAAATGACCACGGCGGGCTTCTGGGCTGCAGTGTCTCCGCCGAAATATGTATTATGCGCTTGAAGCAAGGAAATTCTGACGTTCTGGCCACGAACTTCACCGTGGAATACAGCACCTAGGCATACGCGATTCTATTGCGTTTCTCGAAGAAATTCAAGAAGAAAGTGACGTCACTTCTGTCACCGACTTCCAGCGCGAATCGCATGGGACCTTCAACTTCGATGTGAACGCGGCGCTGCCACAAGAAAAAGAGCAAAAGCTAAGGGCTTTCGTACGGTGCTACAGCGAGCGTTTCTCGTCGACTTCGAAGCTACTTCGGACAGTCCTTGCTAACCACGGGAGGATCAAAGCGAGAGTCACCTTAAGCCTGTCGCACCACCAACGCGAAGCGGTTAGAACACAAGTTGAAGGCATGTCCGACGATATCACACAACCGTCGAAAAGTCTCTGGCATGCCCACTTGTGCTTGTAAAGCAAGAATATGGCACATCGAGGTTCTCCGTCGACTACCGAAGACTGAACCAAATCACAAAAAAGACGTGTACCCACAAGAACGTATTGGCGACGTTTTCAATCATTTTTTCCATGCCAAGTGCATCTCATTGATGAAGCTTACAAATCGGTACTGCCAAATTGGAGTCGACGCAAGGGACCGTGAGAAGACAGCGTTTATAACGCTGTACGGACTGTGTTTTTTCAAGGTAATCCCTTTTGGACGGTGCTCGGCAGCAGCAACATTCCAAACAGTAATGGACACTGTACTAGCCGACCTGAAATGACAAACCTGCCTAATCTCGCTCGACGGCGTCATCGTATTTGCCCGGAATTTGGACGAACACCTCTCGAGGCTAGATTCCGTGGTCAAAGCCTTCCCTACATCAGCGTTAACGCTGAAACCCGCAAAGTGCCGCTTCGTGTCTGAGCTACTGAAATTTCTGGGCCACGCCATCAAGTCCTCTCTGATCCCACGAAAACTTCAGCCATACCAACTTTCCGAGGCTGGCAGATCAGAAAGGCCTGCGAAAGTTCATAGGACTGTGCTCGTACTTGCAGCGCATCGTCGAAAACTTCGCCGACATTGCCGAACCGCTCGCGTGCTTGTGGCTGCCGAGATAGAACACACTGGTACGCAAGTGACGGAGGCTTGGGTGTTCTGCTCCCCAAGAGCAGAACGGCTACAAAAAGAAAAACAGGTGGGGGAGGGGTTTATTCCGACAGAAAATTAATGGCTTGCGCCAGAAATAATCTGAAAGAAAGAAGAAAGGGTCATTTAAAAGTTGTGACATTACGTCAACCTGAGGCCGCTTAAGATGGTACGGGTGTTGCGTTTAAGGTGGTACGTGTTGGCTCGCACATTTAAAGGATTCTACTGGCCGGCTTGGGCGATGGAATCTGCGCCTGCAGGAATACGATGTCCCCATTGTTTACAAATCCAGCAGGAAACATTCAGGAATGCACTGTTGTCGCATATATCAAGAACGCCCTCCTGTCGACTGGCCGCCACAGGACTGATGTAGAGGCTGTTTTTCGCCATCGTGACTAATGCGACCTTGCCACCTAGCAGCGTGTGCTGGGCGTCATGATCGAGCAACTCGAAGGACACAACGCCACCATGCCAAGGGCTTTTAAGCAAAACACTGCTGATTCCTGTGTAAAAAAAATTCGGTGCTCGTTATGAACGGCGGCCCTACAACGAGTACGAAGTAGCTTCTCGAAATCCCCGCTGACCTTCGGGATGCAACTTTGGCATCATGCAACAAAGATTCAGCATAACGGCACCTTGGCACGGCAAGCGCTCTCGGAAAGATAAAGATGGCGTATTACTGACACTGTGTCACGTACAACGTCGCCTACTACGTCAAGAGCTGCCGTGACTGCCTGCTCCGGAGAACATCGCTAGCTATAGGTACGTCCACTGTGCAGAGGGAGCGGCGTTGCGCGCAATGGCCCTTCCAAGTTGCTGACACCGACCGCAAGGGGCACGCAGAATACAGACGCCGCACGCGTCCCCCATTTAGCCCGTGCACAGTCCGCCCGCTCATGCAAGGGGAGGAGAAGCGCGCAGCGCGTTCCATTTTGTCTGGAGCCGTCGCATTCTTGCTTTTTAGGGGCGAAGCTCCTTAAGGCGGCACCCGTTCGTCCCTCGTAGTCGTAGTCGTAGTAGTCGTAGTGCGTAACCAGTCTTACGCTTTGACCTCCAAGGTGGTGCCAGTGGGAGATTTTTCCTGTTCGTTGTTGAACAATAAAAAATTCGCAGCGTGCGCGTTAACTAAAAGCCGAATTCTTCTGTCTCTCATTCCCCATAACAAGCCATTGGCATGTTCCAGTAGGAAACGTTAGTAGAAGTAGAAGTGTAAGTGTTAGCTAAAAGCCGACTTCTTCTGTCTCTCATTCCCATTAGCAGCCATTGTTTACCTCCAAGGTAGTGCCTGGTGAGATTTCTCCTGTGCGTGATTAAACAATAAAATTTTTGTTCAAAACGCCGTTGATTGATGAAATAAACCAACGAAAGACGCCAGTTGTTTTGTAAAAGCAGAACGAAAGAACGCCAGATGTTTCTAAAGCGAAACGAAAAGACGCCAGCTGCTTAACGAAAGACGCCAGATGTTTTCTAAAGCAATGGTTTTCTAAACAATGAAAATTCACAGCGTACATGAAAAATTAAAGTGAGCTGCAAGTCGTCATAACTCATCGAACTTTTAGTATAAACGCGCCCGATCTCACGTCGGTGATGATGTACTGGGCAGAATTCACGGAAGATTCACGGTTTACCGATGGACCTCCGCAGCTTCGCCCACTCATCATCATTCACTCCGTGGATATGCTGTGATTTTTTAGGGGCGAAGCTCCTTAAGGCGGCACCCGTTCGACCCTCGTAGTCGTAGTCGTAGTAGTCGTAGTGCGTAACCAGTCTTACGCTTTGACCTCCAAGGTGGTGCCGGTGGGAGATTTTTCCTGTGCGTTGTTGAACAATAAAAAATTCGCAGCGTGCGCGTTAACTAAAAGCCGAATTCTTCTGTCTCTCATTCCCCATTAGCAGCCATTGGCATGTTCCAGTAGGAAACGTTAGTAGAAGTAGAAGTGTAAGTGTTAGCTAAAAGCCGACTTCTTCTGTCTCTCATTCCCATTAGCAGCCATTGTTTACCTCCAAGGTAGTGCCTGGTGAGATTTCTCCTGTGAATGATTAAACAATAAAAATTTTGTTCAGAACGCCGTTGATTGAAGAAATAAACCAACGAAAGACGCCAGATGTTTTGTAAAAGCAAAACGAAAGAACGCCAGATGTTTCTAAAGCAAAACGAAAAGACGCCAGCTGCTTAACGAAAGACGCCAGATGTTTTCTACAGCAATAGTTTTCTAAACAATGAAAATTCACAGCGTACATGTAAAATTAAATTGAGCTGCAAGTCGTCATAACTCATCGAACCTTTAGTATAAGCGCGCCCGATCTCACGTCGGTGATGATGTACTGGGCAGAATTCACGGAAGATTCACGGTTTACCGATGAACCTCCGCAGCTTCGCCCACTCATCATCATTCACTCCGTGGATATGCTGTGTTTTTTTTATCAGCTAGGTTGTTCTGGCGCTGCAGTCACAGTAGAAAACTCCACTGCACTGTGCCTATAGCCTGCCGGGCTCGCAGCCGATCGCCTCTCTTAGAGGACCTTGCAACAGATCGGATGAACCTTCTCGGACCGTTACCGACGTCACGTGCCGGAACCAAGTGGGCTGTTGCAACCACAGAGTACATGACGTGCTACGCAGAGAACGCCGCGCTTCCTAGAGGAAGTTCAAAATAAGTCGGGAAATTTTAGGGGCGAAGCTCCTTAAAGCGGCACCCGTTCGTCCCTCGTAGTGCGTAACCAGTCGTAACGCTAGTACCAGATCTTGACCTCCAAGGTGGTGCCGGTGGGAGATTTCTCCTGTGCATTGTTGAACAATAAAAAATACGCAGCGTGCGCTTTAACTAAAAGCCGAATTCTTCTTTCTCTCATTCCCCATTAGCAGCCATTTGCATGTTCCAGTAGGAAACGTTAGTAGAAGTAGAAGTGTAAGTGTAAGCTAAAAGCCGACTTCTTCTGTCTCTCATTCCCATTAGCAGCCATTGTTTACCTCCAAGGTAGTGTCTGGTGAGATTTATCCTGTGCGTGATTAAACAATAAAAATTTTGTTCAAAACGCCGTTGATTGATGAAATAAACCAACGAAAGACGCCAGATGTTTTCTAAAAGCAAAACGAAAGGACTCCAGATGTTTCTAAAGCAAAACGAAAAGCCGCCAACTGCTTAACGAAAGACGCCAGATGTTTTCTAAAGCAATGGTTTTCTAAACAATGAAAATTCACAGCGTACATATAAAATTGAAGTAAGCTACAAGTCGTCATAACTCTCATCGAACCTTTAGTATAAACGCGCCCGATCTCACGTCGGTGATGATGTACTGGGCAGAATTCACGGAAGATTCATGGCTTACCGATGAACCTCCGCAGCTTCGCCCACTCATCATCATTCACTGCGTGGATATGCTGTGATTTTTAATCACCAAGAGGTGCTGCGACATGGAGCGTCTGAAGTACTAATCACAGATCGCAGAACGGCGTTTCCTTAAGAGCTTTTCAAGGAGTCGTGCGCTACAACAACGCGGATCACCAGAATAGCACGGCGTACCATCTCCAGACGAATGACCAAACGACCACCTCAACAATAGAATGGTGGATATGCTGCATATGCGCGTCGACGTCAAACCTAAGTAATCCCATATGCCACGTTCGCGCACAACACATCTATTCAAGAAACTACGAGATGACTCCATTCCTGCTTGTCTACAGACGACAGCCTGCGTTGATGCTCGACACCATGCTACCACCCACAAAACATGTCGACCTCAAAGACGACGTCCAAGCGTACCTTGAACATACTGAGAAGATCCGCCAGCTTGCTTTTGCATACAACAGACCAGCACCTCGTGAATGGCTTATGCCGCAGCATCCGACGCCGAGATGCCGACTATCACGCAGGTGATCTTGTGTGGATTTGGACCCTAATTAAACGTCGAGAACTCTATGATAAGTGTTGGCGAACTCAATGAGTTTGGCGCCGACGGTGACTCTGTCACACCGCGATGATGCACGCAGCCCGAAGTCGTTCACCTGGTTCGAGTCACACATTAGCACGCGATCTAATGGAGTTTTTTGTTTGGACAACTGGTTCACTATTAGAGTGCTTTTGAATTGGGGACCCAAGACACTGCGTCCCCAAGGTGCTTTCGGTAGGCTGCTCTTCAATTTTTAGAAGCAGCAGTTTTTCAATGTTTCGCCAAACGCAAGCGGTCTAGGGTGAAAGCAGCGCCTCAGTTTATGCAAAGCCAGTCAGACGCGCGCTATCCGAAAGTTCACCAACCTTTCCTCTCGTCCTTTCCTGCTCTCTCCCGTCGACTAGCCTTCGCGCCTGCTTTGCTCTCCTTGGGTACAGTACCCTTTATGTGGTGCCTCACGACGGAAGTACATTATGTTAAGTTTCTCTTTTATCCGTAGAGCAGAGTACATGATCCATTATGATCACTATCACGGTCGCTACATCAAAAAAAAAAAAAAAAAACAGGGGCGGCCTGCTGCGTGGCGCCTAAACGGTATCTGGGGCCTAGTTCTCCTTGCGCCCGCTCTGGCGCCACCGCTACGGTACAGCCGTGAACGAAGAAGCGCTTCGACAGTCGCGTGTCTACGCGCGACACTTCAATCAGGCCGTAGATAACGCGTTTTATTGTTGAACATTTCAAGTTGATTATTGAAGTCGTTGTTAGAAGTGCCGATTACCCCACATATGTCAACAATTCGCCCTAGGACTACCAATGTTTTGCAGAGTGCGCCTCACTACTCTCCATGAATGCTGCCATTTTGACTCATGTCAAATGAAAAGTGTCACTGAATCACTGATCCCGTTAATGGTGGGCAGTTGCCGGGTAGATTCCAAGGGCTGATATATCGGCCCACCGAAACACACCAGGAAAGCACACACAATTTAAATGTAGGTCGCTTTAGTGCGCTAACGAACGCCGGTTGTGGTCCAAAGACTCAGTTAGAGCCAAGAGGCAAACAAAATGCACTCTCAATTAAGGCCGTACAAGCATCACGGAAACTTGTGCACTCGGCAAGTTATGAATTACAACTCAGAACATCACTTAGATGGAATTTAAAACAACGGGAACAAACTTACCACGCTACAAATGCAATCTCATCCATTCGTAGCTATCCGAGAACACAAAGGCCTTGAATAGGCCTTGAATATTCACCAAACGTGTGCAGCCCACAATTCTTCGAACGATTCTCGAATATTTCACTTCCAAGAAACACTCAGACGAATTCCAGCTCTGATCACCTTCGTTCGGCGACACTTTTCAAAACAGTGCCCCCACGGCGTCATCACTCGATTCATCAAGATCGACTGACAACACTAGACGACTCATTCGAACAACATAAGCACTTCGCCGACTTCACCATACTGTCGTACCCTCCGTCGTCTCTCATTTGGATCCTTCCGGGTTTCGCGAACATTCCAAGTAGCTGTTCGGCGCGTAGCACGTAGCACAGCGACAGCTAGGGGAAAGGGATTCGTCTCTCCCGTTCGTATGCGGAAATGGTCGCTTCCACTTTGATTTTTCTAGTTCTACCGATCTGCGCGGGCGTTTGGCTGGTTAGGCTGTCTCGAGTGTCGACGGCGTCTTCGGTGGAGAGGGTGCGCAACGCGCTTCGAGGGCTAGAGGGAAACGCAACGCACGTCGCGTCTGAGGAGGAGGAGGAGAGGTTCAGGAAAGGAAAAGGCGCAACTTCTGCAACCCTAATTGGGAGCACGGCTCAGCGCCCTCTAGCCCTCGAAGCGCTTTGCGTACCCTCTTCACCGAAGACGGCGTCGAGGGAGCCTAACCAGCCAAACGCCCGCACAGATTGGTAGAATCAGAAAAAAAAAGTGGTGTCATCAAAGAAAATCGAACCAAGGCGGTGTTAGAGCCGGGCGAGGCAGGCGCGTCGCAGAGCTGTTTTACAGCGACAGCTGTTATGAGACCACAACAACGGCCGTTTGGGCCGGGCAAGGGAGGCGTGTTACAGAGTTATTTTACAGCGACAGCTGTTAGGAGACCACAACAACGGCCGTTTTTGGCACCGTTGTTGTCCGCTGCCGCCTGTGTGCGTAACTGCTATCGTGCGAATTCAGAAAAAAAGCCTGGTTGATCCCTCGGTCATAGGAATCGGAATAACACGAAAGTAAAGCGTGCCCTTACAGAAGTAACTGAATGTTTACTGTACATTAATATAAGAGAGTTTGTACAATGTATACTGATGTCTGGCAGCTACAGCACCGTGTAACGTGGATGCACTCACTTTGATGATTGGTTGTAAATCTCCATCCCGACGACTAACGTCCATGCTAAATGATTAAACAAACCCTTTTGGTAGCAGTTGTAGTTAACGGTGGAAGCCTAATCAGAGAACTAGGTGTGATAGCCAGAAGAGCGTCGCATATTGTCACGTGGTAGTGACGTCGACGAAGACAGCAGTCGGCGTTTGCAGAATGAAACTGTTTATTTGGCCGAACTTGTGGCCGGGAAAAATGAGAACTAGAACTACAGCAATACACGCTGTACAATGATAGCGGCGAACAGGGCGTCGTCCGTCGATCAACTGACAAGCAGTCAAGCGCGTCGGCTTTTATACATGCGCTATCGAACTTTCCAGCGATATCGCTGGTGGCGGCGTTATCTCTCGACAAAGCTGGAACATTCTCGTGCGGCGCGCATTCTTAACAGATTGTTCCAAAACAATCGCGAAGCTTCCTACACATCTCGGCGAGGCCTGCGCAAAGCGTTGCCCACAGTCTTTGTGGGTGAAGCTTACACTCATGAAATATAAGACTCGCGGCAATATTGAACGCAGAACTTCGTCGCCATCTCGCGGCATGTTAAAGTGATTGAACACCACGGATGGACTAGAGGGAAACGCAAAGCGCGTCGTGCCGCCCCGGTAGCCCGGCCACAATTTTTCTAGGGGCGAGCGCGTGAGCGGGGGACGCGGTGTTACAGCCAGGTGAGGCCGGCGCGCGCCGCAGAGCTATGAGCGAGGCCAACGCTTTTACGACACTTGGCTAAGGTCGCCACCTCGCGGCGTGTAAGGGCATTGACAAAATTGAACGTCTATTGAAAACGTACCGAATGGGAGGGACGTGTAACACGTTGCAAGTGCTAATCGCGGAGGCCACATTTATGACGAATTACTTTACTTTACCGCTCCCAGATGGCAACACCACCCCGCAGACCGGGAGAGTGGTAGATATAAAAGGCTCGTTTGTAAAGCCTCTAGAGTATATGACCGTGGCGCAGTTTTCGCAAAAATGGCATCAAGGAGCACATAATAAACACTGATACTCGATATGCACTGATTCAAAGCGTCGAGAAACGCGAAGATAAATGAAACGCGCGTCGTGTCTTCCCTGTCGCCTGGTTGTTAATTCTCACAGGGCGGGCGGGAACGCGGTGCGACAGCCATGCGAGCGTCGGAGAGGTATGCTTCGATATTTATGGATACTATGAGCGAGGCTTGGGCTAAAACCATAATAATAATAATAATAATAATAATAATAATAATAATAATAATAATAATAATAATAATATCTGGGGTTTAACGTCCCAAAACCACCATATGATTATGAGAGACGCCGTAGTGGAGGGCTCCGGAAATTTCGACCACCTGGGGTTCTTTAACGTGCACCTAAATCTAAGTACACGGGCCTCGAACATTTTCGCCTCCATCGCTTGGGCTTGGGCTAAAACCACTACCTCGCGGTGTGTTAAAGCGTTTACGAAGTTAGACTGCTATTGTAAACGCCCCGAATGGGACGGTCGTTGTAACGGTGCGTTTTCTTTGTTTTTTTTAGCCTGGTGGCAGGCATATCACCACCCCGTTATGAACGGGACGCTCATAACATTCATGCATTCATCGAAGAGCACTGTTAACATAAAGTGTGAAAGATAAAAACGCCAGGCCTGCGCTGAAATCGCAGCACAGTCACAGCGAAAGCTGGAAGAGCGGCGTTTCTAGAGCCCGTTGTAAGCTTTCTTGGGGCTACAATACAAGTGCACTAGAAAGGTACCCACTACGCCATAAATCACAATTTTTGTGAAGCTGGGAAGCCCCCACTAAGCCATTATTCATCATTCTGCGGAGAAGCGAGGCACCAGCTACACGTCTGTAAGGCATTATGTGCACTTTGTTGACGCGACGACTGATGACGATGAAGAATTAAGGGTCAGCCCTTTGTAATGGGTTGGAAGCTTTAAACGGCCCACCAGTTATGTAATTTGCATTGGGTGACGCCCGGTTGCTATTTCCCTCTCCCGTCATGCTGTATAACATACGTTGACTTGGGAGAGACACGGGGGAGGGCGAGGAACTTTACCGAGACCCCGAGGAAATGGATCATGGGCTTATGGGCTTCCTTGGCAACCAATACAAGTGCAGTTGCGAGGAACCCACTACGCTATAAATCATTGTAATTTTAGTGAGACCCCGGGGAAATGGATCATGCGCTTATGGGCTTCCTTGGTAACCAATACAAGTGCACCTGCGAGGAACCCACTACGCTCTAAATCATTGTAATTTTACTGAGACCCCGAGGAAATGGATCATGCGCTTATGGGCTTCCTTGGCAACCAATACAAGTGCACTTGTGAGGAACCCACTACGCTATAAACCGTTGTAATTTTACTGAGACCCCGAGGAAATGGATCATGCGCTTATGGGCTTCCTTGGCAACCAATACAAGTGCACTTGTGAGGAACCCACTACGCTATAAACCGTTGTAATTTTTTAGGAGTAGGGCAGCAGTGGTACCTGCTGCCCTACTCCTAAAGCTGTGGTACCTGCTAAACGCATGTAAGGCATCATGCGCACTTTGTTGATGCTGTGCCTGATGAAGACGAATAATTATGGCAGAGCCCTTTGTAATGGGTTGGAAGCATTCAACAACCTACTCGTTGCGCAATTCGCATTGTGCGACGCCTGGTTACAAAATTCGCGTTGTGCGACGCTTGGTGCTTATTTTACTCTTCTACCACGCTATATTGCATATGCTAATGTGGTTCCTTCCCGACATGAAGCCTGCATAGGACCTTTTCGCAAAAGTTTCAAGCACCGGCATGGCTCAGAGTTTAGGACTATGGTTTGGCTCGTGGGGTACCACGCCGAATCAGTTCGCAGGGATTAATTAGACACGAATCCCGCCAAAATACCTCGGAGTACCACTGGACGCGTATAGATTCAGTGCGCATTACTGGAAGGAGCGCGTTCCTAAGCTTGAACGACAGGCCCAGACATTTGTTCCCCATCGACTTTCAATATTCGGGAGAGCTGAAGCTTGCAATACTTTCCTAGCAACAAAGCTTTACTACGTATTGCAACTTATCCATTGCGCAAGATTTTATATACAACGCTTTCATCGAATTTTTGCTACTTTCATATGGTCTTCGACTTTTGAGCCCATGCGTCGTGACAACATTTTCAGGCCAGTTAGTGAGGGTGGGTTGGGATTGGTACATCTTTATCTATGGCAAACAGTTTCACAATTATTCTTTTTTCGAGACAATTCCCACCCCGTAATCCGTTCATTCTTGCAGGTTACACTTGTTGATTGCTTGCCAGACTTAGTTGTTTCATCAAACTTCTCCGAGCGCCCGTGTTTGTGGGGATTCATGCAGGAAGTTTACCTCGCAGTTCGGTTCCTTAAAGCTCGCTTTTCCATGGAATACCTGTACACAGTCTCGCGCAAGGTACTATATAAGGATTCACTAACTATGCTCTTCGCGCCTCCGTTGTACCGTTCATTGTACTCCGATCTTTCAGGCCACGATGTGTTGAAACGTGTGCGCAAAATGTATATTCCTCCTAATTCAAAAACATGTTTCTATAAACTCCACTCTGAAACGCTTCCGGTAAGCACATGGTTGAAAAGAAAAGGCATTTTTGTCTCTTCTGTTAACTGCCGTCTATGTGATGTGCCGGAAACAATAGAGCATTGCTTTATTAGCTGCAAAGACGCTATTCTGTTCTGGGATGTCCTTCAGAGAGCACTGAAGAAAAATTTTGTCGTGAATTCTCACACCATACGTTATCTTATACCAACATCGCTTGATGAAGTGCCATATGATATGTTTTTCCTCATGGGTATGCATAGCTTATGGAAGACACGCATGCAGGACCGTAACGCAGAACCCACCATTTCTTCAAGCATGCACTTCATTCGCATGACTATTCAGCTAAAGGACATTTATGACGACTTGGACTTTAGACCGGACTGGTACCCCCTCTTGGTGAGGTGCTCGGCCTCACCACCTTTCCAGTATAACACGATGTGAAGAACTCTCACCGTTCTACTGCACGTTGTGTTAGCCATCGAGTGTGCACTTAGTAACGCTTGAGCGCATATTGTCGCTATGTGATTGTACTTTTGCTTTCTTTATTTGTGCTATTATTGTGCACTGTAATACTAAGTGTGATAAATACCATGAAAGAAAAAAAAAACCGGCATGGCTCAGAGATTGAATCTGGGCTCCCAGGCAGAGATCCCAGGTTCGAACCTCGTTCCATCCTGGAATTTTTTATTTCGTTTTTTTTTTATTTCGAGCGATACTGGTTACGGCCGCCGGCGGTGGCGGCGGGGGCGGACAACTACGGCGCCAAAAACGACCGGTGAAATGATCTCATAACAGCTTTCGCTGTAAAAAGTCACTGCTTCGCCGCAAGGGCGAAGCAATAAGTGCGATAGCAAGAAAACCGGCCCGTGATGGATGCGCTGCAACTAGCGCGCGTCCATCCCTACCCGGCAGCTACTAGACTGTTTTAATTTCACGTACGCATACGTGAAAAGTACACGTACGTTACGTGCATGACATCTGAAGCGCTTTTAGCTACACGTACGCGACGCGTGGTGAGAGCTAGTGAGAGCTACCACGTAGCTCCATCTGCTGGGAATCATGAACACTGCGGTAGCCTGTTCGAGCGCCCGCGCGAGCAGACAGCGGGAGGGCTCTCCTTGCGCAAATATTAAAGAAACAAGAGAGCTGTCCGACGCCTTTAAGTGCACCGGTCGCGCTCCTAGCGCCATCTCGCTGGTAATGAAGAAACGCTTGTAAGCGCCTGCCATATTGGAGGGCTGAAAACGGTAAAGGGTGTGTATATAACGCTCGCCGTTAGCTACAACAGAGATCTGCGCTTTGTGGAGTGGTGCTTAGCGCATCGCGCTGCAATGTGAGAGGTCGCTGGTTCGATTCCGCGCTTCGGAAGCATTTTTCCGATTTATTTTTCTTTGGGATATTGATGTATATCTACGTACTTACACATATACGGTGCATGACGGCGGCAACGGGGACGAACAAAAACCAGGCGAGACTGTCCATATAATTGCTATCGCAATAGAAGGCGCGTTCATGTAACCTCCGTTGTGTGTTTGGCGGTAGCTCAGTCGGCTAAACGCCCGCCAGCCATCGTTTCGCAGAAATGCGAAACGATGGCTGGCGGGCGTTTGGTTTCGCAGAAATGCCGCCGTCGGTGTCGGCGTCACTACGTCGCTTGTGAGCGAAAAACGGGAAAGATGCAAATAAAATAATAAAAATCGTTGGTCCCTTTGAGGATCGAACCTGGGACGTTTGCGTGGCAAGCAGGAGTCCTACCACAAAGCCGCGATGCTTCTATTCTTTCTATCAAAGACACGATGTTACTTGCAACTGCTTCAGGAAAAAAACACTACATAAATGCCAACTAGTGGAAGTAGTCTCCTTAACGCATTTTGTGCGGCAGGTGTCACGACGAAAATGAGCCTATTAGGCTATTTGTAGGCGCATTGGTGAGGCCATCAAACTACGTTTTTTGCGTGACGCCATGCTTCAAAAAAAGCCGGGATAGTGCAGCCATCGCCGCTAAAAACACACACGTACTTCCAAACAGCTCCAAAAGTGAACAACTATATCCATCTAGCTCAAAACATATCAGTGCACTGCCTCCTTTCTATAGGAGGCGTTGTTCAAGCAAACATCAAACATTAGATAATGTGCTGCATCTGTGAGGCCATTGTGAGAAATATGTCTCGACTCTAGCACAGGGAAGTGCTTTAGATAGAAAACCTGTGCCATAACTATAGATACATAGCGCGTGCGTGTGTGTGTCTGTGTGCCGGCGTGTGTAACAACACACAATAATAAATACGCACTAAGTGGTTGAAGTGCGCACTAGGGGCCAGATTTCGCTATCGCGTTCAACTCTTAAAGGCGAAGCTTAAGGGTCCCCCAATTTTTTTTCTTTGCCCATCACCATCTGATGGCATTCATTTGGATGACGTATTTCCGTGACAGAAACACGTCTTGAAATTCTTGGTGCACCCCGGCATAAAACACTTTAGTGTTAAAATGCGAAAGAAAAAGAAACAATCGAGGATGGAACGGGGTTCGAAACTGAGTCCTCGGCGTAGGAGCCAAGTATACTACGTCAGAGCCATTCCGGGGCTCGAAACTGCTTTGCAAAAAGACCCTGCAGGCTTCGTGGGGGAAACGAACCACATTAGCATATGTAATATAGCGTAGCAGAAGACTAAAGAACAACCAGGCGTCACACAACGCAAATTCTGTAACCAGGTGTCACGCAATGCCAATTGCGCAACGAGTGGGTTATAGTTAATACAGCCACTGCATATATTCCAACGCTTTTAAATGCTGTAAAGCGCACAGCCGAAGAGGGAGAATATCTCCATTTGATCAGAGTTACAAGAAAAGTGGAATTTTAAAATTCGGTTTCAGCGCGCGTCGGTGCTCTCGAAGCAGACGACGCTGCCGCCGGCTTTGCATAGGACGTCACGCCGACGGTGGCGCCAGGTTTTACAGTGGTGGGCCTCGCGCCCAATACTTAAAGCACGATTTGACGAAACCTGGTTTTACGAGTTCACCAATTTAACGAATAAATTTTAATTCTCTGGCAGGATTCAACCTACAAGGTTTAATCTTGTTGTCTACGTGATATGACGAAACTATCACGGCACTAAACTCGACTTGATACAGTTTGTTCGGTTGTGAATGAGGTAAAAATGCACTGATTTCTTCTAATTTTGAAAAAACACATGTTTACTTAGGGTGTGCGCTGTAACGCTGTCTGGTGAAACATATAACAAGTCTCGTAACGGCCTCAGTTTTATTTCTACGGGGATCCACGTAGTGCCCGAAGAGACAAACGCCTTCGGTAAAGAAGTTAGAGACTTAGAGGTTAGAGTCGTGACAAGTTCTTCTATCGTGAGGCTATGCTGTCCGGCGGTTTTCTTCAAGGCTAGCTTGACGTATCTGACTAGACGTTCATAGAATCTTCCCCACCAAGGTGGTCGCTCGACGATAAACTTCCATTGAATCTTGCTGTTTGCAAAGGTATTCGCGACTTCTTCCGACCGTATGCTTTTCCAGAGGTTGAGCAGTTCTTTTTTGCTTCGTTTGAACGTGAGAGTGTTGTCGGAGTATGCGGTCGCAAGAAATCCTCTTCGGGACACGAAGCGGCGAAAGGCGTGCAGAAAGCTGGAAGCAGACATGTCTTCAACCAGTCCGAGATGAATAGCTGTGACGACCACGCAGGTGCAGAGTGCTATGTACACTTTCTTGAACGATCGTGTGACCTTGACTAATAACGGTCCTGCGAAGTCAATCCCCACAACTTGAAACGGTTCGGCTGCATTTACTCTGTCGGGAGGTAAAGGAGGGGCTTGTTCCTGAAATGGTTTTGCCAGTTGACGACGAAACACTACGCATTCCTTGATGACATTCTTGACAAGCTGCCGTGCTTGCAGAATACAAAACTGTTCCCGTAAGTCGACGAGCGTGTCTCGTACACCAGCGTGTAGGAGTTTGCGATGGTGCTGAGAAACTGTGAGTTTCGAGTAACGATGTTTTTTCGGGAGAATGACCGGGTGTCGCTCGGAATAAGGTTTTTGACTGTAGTGAAAACGTCCAGTCACGCGTAAAATTCCGGTGTCGTCTAGGAAAGCTATTGCGCAGAGGTGACGTCAGGGTAGTGTGATCGCCTCTTCAAATTGCCCTTATCTCTTCCGAAAGGCTTCTGCTTGGACTTGGCGCGTCCAGTACATCTCAGCGTTCGCTATTTCGTGGGATGTGAGAAATCCTGTTGCACTGCTGTCATGCTTTAGTTTGCTGACGACTCGCAAGTCCCAGGCAGTTCTCCGGTGTAAACGATTGATGCAACTGTAATTAGCGACAGGAATAATCGGTGTCGCTAACTGGGATGTCGTAGTCAGTGTAGTCAGTGCTTCGTGCATTTCTGTGTGGCGTGGTTGTCTGTCCTCCTTGTTCGATAGGTCCGAAATTATTCCAACTTGCTGTGGCCAGTATTCGGTGCCTTTAAGTAACCACGAAGGCCCATGCCACCATAATTCTGACGATGCGAGCTGCTCAGCATTTGATCTTCTGGTGATCATGTCTGAAGGGTTTTCCTTCTCTGGGCAATGGTTCCACCACTTTATGTTTGTAGCAGCTTGAATCTCGTCCACTCGATATCGTACGAATTGTTTCCAACGATGGCTGTCGCCTTTTATCCAGTGAAGCGTTATCATGCAGTCTGTCCACAGGTACACGCTGTTGAAGGAGTTAGGGATATACCGGTTGACGTGCTCGTACAGTCTTGATGCGATTAAGCAAGCAAGAAGCTTTAATCTGGCCAGGGTTAATTCTTTGATTGGGGCTATGCGAGCCTTGCAAAGGTGATTGTGGAATAAGATCCTTCATGATAATCCTTCATGACAGGCTTCATGACAGATCCTTCATGACAGGTAGGCGACTGCGCCGAAAGCGGATGGGCTTGCATCAGTAAACACATAAAGCGTGCTGGCAGCACGTTAACCTGTGGTGCCAAATCGTGCAGGTAGAAGCGGGGTAGCTCGATTCTGTAGAGAATAGGAGCTCATCACACCACGTTTTCCATTCATTCAGGGGTGAAGGCGGAAGAGCAGCGTCCCACTCTACGTTGAGCTTCCAGATGCGCTGAAAGCATATCTTGGCTCTGATAGTGAACGGGGTTAGATATCCTAGTGGGTCGTACAATCTTGCGGTTGCTTGCAGTATAAAGTGCTTGGTGTCAATTCTGGATTTCACAAATCAAGGACAGGTCCAGGGGAAAATGATAGGTTGTCGGTATCGGGATGCCAAACCAACCCAAGAACCTTGAAAACGCGTAGTGGTTCGCTGACGGGAAACTCTTCACAACCTTGCTTCAACTGCACGTGCTTGAGAACATCTAGTTCGTTTTGTGACCATTTATGAAGTTTTGATGGCAGCGGCAGCAAGTATTTTATTGTATCTGCGCAGAGCTTGATAGCTTCATCGACGTTGTCGGATCCAGTGATTATATCGTCAACATAGATGCAATCTCGCAGCTTTGCGACGGTAGCAGGGTACTCAGTGGACATCTTGTCTCAATGATGCCGAATAGTTGCCGCAAAAAGAAACGGGCTTGAAGTTGTGCCGAAGGGCACCCGTGTCATCCGGAAAGTGATCACCCTTGGGAGCGACTCGTCAGGCACGACAAGTTCCTCTTACCTCAGGTATAGCAAGGCATCTCTATTGTCTTCTTTGATCAAAATTTGCAGAAATGCCTTTTCATTGTCGGGTACTAGAGCGATGCGGTGGCGACGAAAGCTTAACAGTAGGCTAACTAGATCGGCGTTCAGGTTGGGCCCACTGTAGAGACTGTCGTTGAGCGAAATATGCTCCTTTGCATGTGAAGAAGCATCGAAGACGACACGTGTCTTCGTTGATCTGTCTCCTTTGATCACGGCGCGGTGAGGCATATAATATATTGGGCATTTTGCGATTGCCGTGTCGTCGACCACTTCGGCCATATTATCATTGACGTACGTGGAGATGGCCGCGTGATACGTTGTCAATAGCTCAGAGTTTCAAAGAAGCCCCCTTGTCATCTGACTTAGTCGCCTTTGTGCTGCGGCCTTTTGTCATGGCGTAGAATACCCGTCTTCCACGGAAGTCTTACTTCATAGCGACCATTCACATGGTTGGCGGTTTCCTTAAAATATGTCAGAACATGATCGTCCTCCTTCTGTGGTGATTCCATTCCCACGGAGTCAACATTCCAAAATCTTTCGATTGCGTCGTGTATAGGGCCAGCTTGTACGTTCAGAACCATGGCTTCCGTGCACAGCTCTGTCAAGTGGGTTGTCGCTCGTCCGTGAAATGTCCATCCAAAAACTGTTTCCGCTGCCCTTAAACCTTGGTTTAAGGACTGTGTTTGGGCTGTCACAAGTTCCCAGTAGTGATCGGCTCCGATTAGAAGCTCTATTGACGTCTTGTTAACGCGACTAGCTGGTAAGTCGAAACCAGCAATTATAAGACCGTGGTTTGAAAATTCTTTCAGTTCGCTGCCTTGAAGTACTGGAACTGGTTGATTGCAAACCTTCTCAAAGACAAGTGCATCTATGCTGTATCTTGAGACTTCATTTGTGCCCTGGAGGTGCTGCATAACCTGTCGAAAGCTTCGCCTGTTGTTATGCCCAACGAAGGATCCCACTGACAAATTTTCATGGCCTGTCGTTTTCCACTTGAGTCGGTTCGCAACTCGGCTTGTCACGAACGTTCACTGACTTCCACCGTCAAAAAAATGCGCGCGACAGCACTTGTCCGACCGGAAGAACATGTACGATCGCTCTTTGAAGGTAAATCATTCGTTGTCCCGTGACCGCTGGCATCTGAAGGGGTGTGGCCGCACTCTCAGAATTGGAACCCACGACGCTTGGCTCGCACATGGTCGTCGCGTGTCGTCTACGGCATTTAAGGCAGCTGACCTTTCTGTGGCAATCCTTCGCCAGATGAGATTTTATTGTACATCTGAAGCAGCGCCCATTTTGCTGAAGCTTGGTCTTCTTGTCTGTGATGGTAAGCACGGCTTTGCAGCGTTCGGTAGCATGTTCGTCGCTGTTACAGAAGAAACAGACAGTTCGTGTGTGGTACTCTGATGTCTGTACTATTTGTTTCGACAAGCTCCATTTTAACGGCTTCTGGTATGATCTGCTTGCTTCCGTTTGTTTCGCCCTCTTGTTTCGATCCGTTTCAAAGCTCCACGACTCGCAGCGTTCTCGTGCTTCCATTTCTCTGTTGATGAAGTCAAGCAGAGATCGTAGGCTTCTCTGCGACGCGGAAGACGTCTGCTCACCTACTGCTTCGTTTCCGCTAGACGACGGGTGTTCGGTGATTTGTTCCCACGCCGGTAGCACTCGAGGACGAGCTCTCGTGGTAGACTTCGGAAGATGATCCGTTGTAGAACGGTTGAGAACGACTCCCCTGTTATCTTCAATGCCCGGAGACCACGAATATTAGCCTCGATGTTGTCATGCAAGCGATGCAATTCGCGTACATCTGCTGTTGACCGAACGGGTTGTGAGTCGATGATGTGCTCGACGTGGTCATTGATGATGATGTCTTCCTTAGCGTATCGAGCAATGAGGATGGCCCGTGCATCTTGATAACACTTCGAACTTGCAGGCAGTCCGCCGATAGCGGCGGGGCCTGTCAGCGATGATCGCAAATAGGCTTACTTGTCTACATCCCTCAAAGCCAGGTTCTCGTGGACTACGGTTTGAAACTGCTCCCAAAATGGAGGTCAGTTGCGAGGCGTTCCGTTAAACTTCAAATGTTCCAGGCGAGGAAGCCTTATGCTGTGACTAGAAGTCGGTGTATCCACCGCGGTAGAGTTTAGGTTTGGCGGTGCAGGTTCTGCCGATGGCTGCAACTGCAGAAACCGGTAATTCAGTTTGGACGAGTAACTAACAGCCTTGTCTATGTACTCGGCAGCACGGAGGAATTCCTGCTCACTGTCGGTGGCGTTAATACGGCTCCATCTCCCGATCAATACACTTCAGCTCGCCGGTGATACCGTCCAAGCGGTCTGCGAGTACCTGAAGATCATGCAAGCTTGCTCCGTCATTTGAAACAGCCGCCTCGATTTCATTTACTAGCTTCGTTAAAAGGGTGCGATGAGCTTTGCGCTTGCGTTTAAGCGAGTCCATGACGGCGGTCGGTTCAATCAGGCAGTCTGGACGATTGACCGGTCGAGATGGTAATCGGATGCTTGTCTGCGCTCGGTTGCTGTGGATGCCGTCGTTCGATGGCTCCCGGCAGGTTTCCGCACCACTTTGAAGAGACAAACGCCTTCGGTAAAGAACTTAGAGGCTTTAATGCGGCAGAAAACTCATGCTTGACCTGCTGGTCAAACGGGCTAGGCAGGTTGGTTGGTTGGTTGGACCTTCGCAACCTGGCGCAACCCACTGTGGGGGATCGGCCATGAAACGGGCGGCACCTTATTTTTGAGATACAATTGTTTTACATTTCAAATCTGTTTGTAAAAAGGATATGTAAGGAAGAACTCACACTAATATTCATGGCTAGAAAAACATTAGAAAAAAAAATATATTTTTCTTTTGAAACCACTATGAATGAAAAATAAAATGAAATTAAATAACCTAATAAGCAATTCGCTTTGTCTCCCGTAATCAGTCTCGAGGCATGGAGCCGCGCGTGAATATGGCGACTTCTTCTTCTTCGGAAGTTGCAACATTGCCCATGCCTGCAACAACAGACTTAAGTCGTTAGCACGTTCCCGTATGTGATGTCGCAGGGGCGGTGGTGGATTGTTTTCTCTGTAATTCCACCTCGGTTGCTTTCGACGCTTTCTTTATTGCATAGTTGATGCGACAGATGACACTGAACTTCTCCCTGAAACATTCTTGTTCAGCCTGCTTGTACAATCATTGCGTTCGTTCTGGCCGTCTCTGCATGTCGGCCGGAGCTTCACGCCCCCGTCTACCTCGTATGTACCGCCCGCAATTGGGAGCGTCTATCTCAGGCGACGTGGACCGCTTTATGCCTGGGCTGCCCCTGAGTACTTTTCACACGCGCTAGTCAGGTTTTTGTGACATAATAAATGCCGCGGCAGCTTTTGGGCGCCGCTACGTTATAGTTTTATATTTGAAAGGACCGAAGAATTTCTTTCTTGACTTTTATGAATTTTTCGATTTGACGAAACAATTCGAGCGCGGCTATCACTTCTTGACATTGGGATTCAACTGTACATGCAGAATTGGTTTGTAATTATTCTTACCCAGAAGAATTAGGCAACAACTAATGTGATAATTTTAACTTCACTGCCAGTATATTACCTTTTGGGCCGACATCCATTGCATCGTAAGGGTCTGTTTGAGATATACTCCTTTTGAAGGTTCCTTCGAGGGATTCGTTGGTCCTGTTTGGGGAGTGATGCGCATTAACACTTCTGAAATACTACAGGTGTCATTTTGAAAACTTACATGATTCCCTTCCAGTAATATAATCTGTCAAAAAAACTTGATGTATTGGTGGTCATGGTAACGTGATCAAATTTGCATCTCATTGCCGTCTGTATTGATGCATTCACTATCCATATTGTAGAATTTTCAGCGTAGAACTGCAAGGAAATTGGAAAGCTGTTTACATATTTACACGTGCGTTTCTTATTATCGCTTTTTCTGCATTAGATTTGCGCCCACAAACACTGTCAGCAACGCTCAGCGCAAACCGTGCCTCATTGTTCGAGAAGCTTCGCGATTATTGTGGATCGTTTTGTTAAGATTGCGCGCAAGACGCGAACACTTGAGCTTATTCTAGAGCTTGCGCGACAACCAGCGACAACGCTGGAATATTTGACGGCGCATGTATAAATGCCGACACGTTTTACCGCTTGTCAGTTCTATCGACGACCGACGCCCTGTTCGCCACTATCAGTTTACAGCGTGTATTGCTGTAGTTTGAGCTTTCACTTCCCGGCCGCAAGTTCGGCCATATAAAGTTTCATCTTTGAACACGTCCACTGCCGTCTTCATCGACGTCACGACCACGTGACAGCTGGCGGAGGTGCTGTTCGTCCATGTTCCAGACGCCCCCTTCAGGACGTGGACTCAGCCCATGTCGCGAAGACATCGATGCCAACTTCGACCAGCGAGCTAGCCGTAAGCAACAAGGTCTACCACCGGAGTATGGGCCTCTACCCGAGAAGACCAGGAAGACTCCGACCATGACCACCACATCTAGCGGTGGCGACAGGATCCATGGCGCCTGTACCTGTGAAGCTACATCAACCAAGGAAGCCGCCTACTTTCCACGGGACACCGCTGGAAAACCTAGGCAGCACCCACAAATGGCAAATACTCAGAAGCCGCGTCGTAGGAAGGCGGTCCATTTGGTGGCAGCCTTTATGAAGTGCCTTGTCGATGACAGTCGACTCTTTCTTGAATTACGCTACCATTACTGGTGTGTTTTGTAGAAGGCCTAAACGGCAAGCGACCCTACAAATGGTATTTTAAAAGATGAACAGCTTCAAGTGCTAAGAAAAATGATGGGTCAAAGCGCTGTTTTTCCGAAATTTGTCACAATATTGTGGCAAGCTTTCCTCTTCAGTCGATCCCGCAGTATTTTTATCACTTACTATTGGAACCTACAAAGCCCTCAATGTGAATATACTACTCGCGGAGAAATCCGTGCTCGTTCTAAGAAATGGTAAACATGCAGCATTTTGCGACTTTTCGTCAAGGCCAAATATAATGAAAGTTGAAACAAAAATGAATAAACTATCACGTTCATGATATCAGCGCCTTGATATATATATATAGCGAGAGAGAGAGAGAATAAATATGATATTCGAAAGAGTACCCTATGCCACAAGGATTTGTTCGGTTTATTTGACCATGAGCGTGCCTTGCTTGGCGGTTCTCATATACGCCTTCACCGTCTGACGCGAGTTTAAGAAAATCATACGCCCATATGAACGCGAAACGTCGCCAACTTACCTTCGCAATGTCTGGAGGGTCCGTGTATTTGAAGGTGCTATTACATTTTATATACACCACAAGGGTAGCAAGCGTGAGCGCTAAGAGTTCCTTACCAGCGGACATTTTGATTTGCCACTAATAAATGGAGCCGATTTAGAACTTAAAACACTGTCATGTAGTGGTACATGTCTTCTACGCGCTTATATATCATGAGAAAGTACACGTATTACAGTGTCCACCATTGCTGCGGTGCTCAGGTGTCCATCGTAACAATGCTTTCTTAGCATTTCTCCTATCTGCGTTGTGGCATTAGGTCTGCAAAATAAACGCGCAGGGGAAAATAAACGGTATGATCTTGCTGTGTATTGTACAGATGAATTTCATGTGAAGAGGAATATGAATACCTGGTGCTGTCACTCCTATTGTTTGTATACGTGCGAAAAAGTGTGTGTTTCTTATAGCGATAATATATGCTAGAAATGCGTAGATCGCGCCTTCTGCCTGTTACCTACGTCAGAAGTGGGTTCTTTGTTTAAGATGCCATCAATAAAATTAAACAGAAAAATGTATTGCATAGCGTATCTCTACTCTTTACAGATGTCACAGTTAGATGGCACTAGCTGCTCAGAGCATCAGCTACAACTCTACGCAGTGAACTGGAGTCGACAATAGCCCATTGCTTGAAGAAAAAAAATGTTCACTATATTTTGGTAAGCTAAGTGGTAGCCCTAGATGAAGAGCACAATCACATCTACCTTCTACGAAAGCGTTCGGAGCGCAAAACTCTTTGCTTAAAGATATTATATATTTGCGTGTTTAACGCCGAGTAAAGTGTCGGGTTAGGTTCCATCTCACAAAATTGTGTTGACAGCGGTGAAGAGGCACCTGCACAACTATATGTATTCGAAAACCCTTGACTAGAATTGTGCGTGTCGTCAGAATATTGCGGAAGTCAGCCCAACAGTTATACCATTCTAACACGCTAGCTTTGCACGAAAGCCTCGTAATGACACAATTTGTGCAAGCACATAGCAAGCTTTTTCGAGAATTTTGAAATTATGGGCTGCGTGGCGTGCGCTCGCTTGGTATGCAGTTTCCGCAAACATTGCTGGGCGCTATTAACGTCCTATTCACATCGGACGAACCTTCAGCGGCTATCGCTGATACCAAAAAAAAAACACCGCTCGCCGCCTTGACCAAGTCAACTATCAAGCTGCAGCGCACCTTTGCCACGACTACTATATTCATAGGTAGGCAAAAATATGAAGCTCACTCGGACTCAGACTCTCCAAAACTTTCCTCAACCGGACTCACTCGGACTCAGACAGAGTGAATTTTTTCTCATTTGGACTCACTTAGGTTCACTCAAAGAATCACGACTCTGTCTGAGTCTAAGTGAATGTGAGGGTGTCCAGTTCAGAGTCCGTTTTTTTCGACGTTTTTTTCGACTGTATTCAACTGCTCTAATTTAATATCTTACGGTCAAGCGGTACACTTCCTGCTGAATGAAAGCTCTGAAATTATATGTGCCATAAACCCCTGGAGAGGCGCTACCAATTACGTATGACATCGACCAATCTGGGTACTAGGGAAAATATTTTCATGCCATTAACTAGGTTTTTATCAATAGATGGTACCAATAACGATCTATCTAATAAAGAATAATGTAATTCCACAAGACATAACACCACTAGCCAATACAATATCTCCTGTCCCGTCTATTAGCAACTACCGCACAGCAGATGAGCTCTGCGGAAGCCCTTTCCTCTCCATCACGCCACCTTGAGCCGTCTTGATTTCTCGGAAAACTGCACGCGCGCTGCAGGTGTTTTCATGAGTTCCGTGTAGCGCACGGCGTTTCAAGTAGATCGGCGTGACTGATGACCCTTGTCGTAGCCGCAATAATGCGAAACAACAGCCTCTCCTCAGGCTTCTTGGTGGTGTGAGGCACGTAATAGTAGACGACATCGTCCTGGTCAAGGCGAAGTGCATTTTGCAGTTTTCCAGTTCTAGAAATTCGTTTCGCCTCTGTTGGTGGCCAAACATTCCCATCGGTTACGTTATCATCGGTGCCACCATTTAGTGCAAGAAAGCTTTCAAGCCCAACTTCGTCGACTTAAGCAGGAGAGTATCCAGGTTATGTCACTATGTCTCTATTGCAGGCACTCTCTATTGCAGGCAGTCAAGAAGTCCCAGAAGGAGCGAGTACAGAGTAAACCCCAGAGCGAGAAAGGGAATTTTCGTAGGACCGCTGCGATACCGTACTTTCACGACGTCTCCCATCGCGTGAAAAAGATTGGGGGCTGTGTCGGAGTGCAAGTAGTTTTTTACGGCACCCCTTAAGTTGTCGTCACTTTGCAACGTAAGAAAGGAAAATGTGACGGGAACAAGCTCCTGGGTTGACCCACCGAGGGCAAACGGCAGTCACCTTTTCATGTCTCTCTCTTCCACATCTTTGTCTTCGTATTTTGCGCTTTTAAATATTTCCTGTCTCGTTCCCCCTTCTAGTTACTTCTAGTTTTCCTGGCGGCGAGGGTTAAATTTGTGCGGCATAAGCAACCTGGGTTAATTCTTCGTCTGCTATTTTTGTCTGCTTTTATGGGCGTGCAAACTTGCTGATAGAAGAGCCGCAAGTTCAGTTAGCAGGGGCACTCCTAACCTCCTAACGGCTAAAAGAAGGGGTTACGGTAGCTAGCTTTTTTCCCCTATGGTCACGGAATACGGCTTCAATTGTGCTTCGTCTACGGTCGCGCAGTAGTGCTTTATCTCAATCGGTACTCGGGGCCCAACAAGCTTCGGCCGCGTGTTCACAGCAGTGTTTTAACTACGCGCCGGAACGATGGGAATTTTTGAACAAGTGGTGCGGTGAGGCACTGACAGCCGCACAGCGTCACCAAATTTTCACATGTGAATCCAATCACTGAGGTTTTCACGGGCCGAAGTCGGCATCTATTACGGCGCCTGCGGCATACGCAACAGAACTAGCCCAGCAAAATCCGTGCCGTCGTTTCACAGAATTTGTGAAGGGCTTGACAGTTTTTTCATGTTTCTTTTTTACGTGTTGAAATACATGATCGCCTTTAAAGTAAACATGCGCTCGCTTTTGTACCAGGATATCGGTGAATGTTCTAACGAAAGGCCTACTGTACCGATATTAGCGTTAGTTTTAGCCACCCCACCCTAGCAAAGTTTCACCATTGGCCTTTCTCACGTTTTAGATATTCGTCCTGTCGAATTATTGGAAACTTCGAATACCAGCTATTCGAAAGTCGACTAGAATTATTCGGTTAGGTATTATTCGATTCGAATTCTAGACTCTAATATTCGCACACCCCTATTATTAGTGCAATATATCTCAAACGTGAAGTTGTGTCACAGGCAAGGGCTGTTTATATGATAAAAAGGCGGCAGCATGCATAATGCATCTTAAGCCTAATGACTTGAGTGTGTCATCACACACTTACCACGCCGTGCATTAGAAAAAACTCAAGAGGGCAAAAAAAATGTTGTCACCACGCGCACAATCAGAAATAAAAACAAAGAATCAGTGCGGCAACGAAACCAGCATTCTGCGTTGCAGTGAATCATCCTACTACAAAGAAAGAGCTAATACAAGTGTCATTTACCACTTCGCTTCTTCAGCACCAGAACTTGGAGATATTCGAAATTGGTGAAATCGCGCACAGCTTCTCTTATACATTATTTTTATAGGACCCTCATAAAGCCCAGTTAGGCTGGCATATTAGGTGATCAATGGTTATCCTGTGAATAGCGCGTGCCCTTCTGTGCTCATCACACGCCAAAAACAAGCACGAAAGGAAAAAAAGGAGTGCATAGCCCAGTGAACATGACACTTGCCTTCGGACCGTGAGGGCCACGGTGCATGCGTTGTGTCGCTCAGAAACTTTTTATTTATTTCTGATTCCTGTTTTAGTGAACGCCGGAGGACACCGACGCAGGGTCCGCAAAGACGGCTTTGTTTCAAAATCAGCGCAGGATTTCGTTTGAGAGTTTTCTGAGTGATGCGTTAACCATCATTTTTATCGAAGGTGGCGGCCTTCTCTGCAAGACTGTTTTTGTGTGGCATTTGCACGCCGCCTTTTATTTTCTATGAATCATCCGTCGATGTCACGAATGGCCTAAGGAAAAGACTACTCCGCGATTGAAGAAACACGGGCTAAGAATCTTCCTGATACGTAGAATGCTCGATGTGAACTGTAGACGTTTTCCCGCTAAGGGCTTTTACTCCACTATCACGAAATATTTCAGGAAACCGAACGTAGGGGTTGCTCTGTTTTTGAATTTATTTTTTTTTGGTAACTCGCTCTTGACAAAACCTTGCCAAAAGCTTTTTCTCAATTTTGAAGAAAAATACTACTTGACGGAAAAGAAAGTACATTGAAGAATTGAGCAGTATAATTACTACTCTTCAATAACGCAACAAAATGGCTGGGTTTAAAAATGTATAGTGAGCTAAAGCAGCAGTGCTTCGAATTTCAATTCGATGCAAACGTATCCGAAGTTCCCATATTTCGCAAGTACAACCAGCAGTAGAAACTCCATGTGGATGACGATACAATGGACGTATAATGACTGAGTAGTTATGGAGTCCCATTCTATCGAACGCCCATCTCCGGCGCTCTAGGGAGTAGTCGCAGGTTTCACTGTCAGCGCTCTACGAACCACCTAGCGGAAGCTCTCCTGGACATTTCTATGTCTACTTCCCAAACGAGGGCAGTTTTACAGCCAAAATAATGATCTTGGAAAAAAGGAGATGCAGAATTTTTTACAGGTTCTACTTGTTACAGAATATGTACAGCGAGAACATATTGCGCGCAGTCGCTGGCTTAGGTCATCGCGAATTAAGCTGGAGCACGATGAAGGCAAGATGACATGGGTTAGAGCTGTCATAACATGAGCTAGAGCTATCAACTTGGTTCTTAAGACGATGACGTTTCCCTAATGGCTTAAAAAGTTCACGCCAAGTATGCCATCCCTGGAGCACTGCCGTAGGATTACGACAGTCTGAACATTGTTAAACTTCGTGGCGAATGGCCCACTTACGATGGAACGGTTGTGTACAGTGTCGAAGAGAATGGTGACTGTGGCTGCTGATAAGATTGTGTAGGGTACTAGTTCGTCGTCTGGCGTTACGGTTCGTTCGTAGCCCCTGGTCGCGGCTGCTTCGACTGGCTTCCGTAGAACATATGGCTGCACGCTTACGTCGTGCAGTCAGATGTTCCGGCAGCGAAGCGCTCGCCTGAAGGTCGTTTCTGGCAGGCGGCGTTTCTGATGGCGCCCGAATCATCGTAGGCGGCGGCAGATGATCTTCGACCTTTTGTTGTAAAGTAACTGCACCTCCCTCAGTTGCTGCCCTTAGTTTTCAGGATAACGGCTGGCGAATCGGGCCCGAGTAAGGCAGGTGCAGATGTAGCAGGATGGCGGTGGAGATCGGAAGGGTCGACCAGGTGTCCACAGCGCTCCTGTCGGTGATGTCGCGTGGTCGTTCACTTCGCAGTGGAAAGGGCACGGTGACACTCAAGCCGCGTAGTCCCGTCTGGTGGCAGTGACAATGGCGGTAGGTATGGCAGGCTTCCTCGGTCTGTTGTTGCTTCCTCGGTCAGACTGTTGCTTACAATTGATGCGAATATAAAAATCAACATGCAACGATCGTAGTGTAGTAAAAGTGGCCGACACTTGTGCAAGTTGACGTGAGTAATATTTTATCTCAAAATATATGTTATAAGACAGCGCCACAAAACATAACTCCAGACGAGCATTGCGATATTACTACTAAACCTACTTCTGCCGCAATGCTAAGAATGAATTCCTGAGGGTTTGCGTGCCAAAAGCCATGGTGGGACTATGAAACACGCCGAACATTGGGGGTTCCTTAACGTGCACCGGAATCTATGTACACTGGCATGTAGCATTTCGTCTCCAATGAAATCCGATGGCGGGGCCGGCATCCAATTGGCGGCATGGTTGATAAGTGGGCTAAGTGCAGTTCACGATGTGATCATCGAAACCCATATTGGGCATTTAATTTTCCCAAAGCCGGAATTTTCCATAAGTATAGAATGCAACTTCCCTACATTGCGTATTTTTGCAGACATGTCTTTTATTAAAAAATTACGAAATGCTTCAAAACAGCCTATTTAAAAATATTTCACGTTTTTATATTGCCGTTGTATCACCACTACGAGACATGCAAGTATATTCCTCTTCCACATGTTTTTGTCGCTCCAGGAACAATAAACGCGTGGTACACAGCTCCAGCTTTTTACACAATGAACATTCTGTAGGCTGTGAACTAAAGATAGCTTTGTTTTGAACGAAGCTAACCTGCAAGATAACTGGGCGGAGCAGAACAAAGGAATGACTGTATCGATGACTCACAAGTTCCCTTCGGCAAATTTTGGGGACAGGTACACCTAGGCTTCAGAGTATGCTGTTCTACCAATCCCACTCGTAATAATTATACTGGCATACGATGCATATTCTATCTTTTGTCCGAACTACCATATTTAAGCGACCAACTTACATATAACATACGTAAAGATAGAACCACTTCCCGAAGGAGGCCTATCAGATTCAACGTGAGGAATTGAAACCAGAAAATTTGACGTAAGATAATGAGACACAGTGATTGGACGCTTGGCAGGAACGGATCGATCCGGTTACGCGAATGCGTAAATTGTTGTATGATCTGACTTTGAAAAAAAAAGGCACGCCTGCGTGGCATACGCAACATAATCATAGCGAAAGCTAGAGGCTTGGCCTTTCTAGAGCTTGTTGTAAACTGCCTTGGTGCAACTACTATAAGTAATGCGCCATAAATAATCACAATTTTGAAAAGCAAGGAAGTACCGATTGTGTCATCATGCACGATTATACGGCGAAGCGAGGTAACCGCTATACATCAGGAAGGCATTTCATACAGTTCGCTGATGTGGTGGAAGACGAGGAGCAACAATGACGAATCATTTGTAATGGGTGGGATGCTTTAAGCCACCCGACTGTTAGCGCAATTCAAATTGTTCAGCTCCTCGTGTTATTTTACTGTTCTGCCACGGTAAATTAGATCTGCTAACGTCAATGCTTGTCCGACATGACGCCTCTATAGGGCCTTCTTTTGCTAAGGACTTTCAAGCGTCGGCGTAGCTCTGTGGGAGAATACTCAACTACCACGCATAGGGTCTGTGTTCAAAGCCAGCTCGACCCTGCTTATTTTTTTCTCTTTGTGCGCGGCACCAGCTTTCGGTGTAAAATGGTTGATGGTATGCTGGATTTCTTTGGGACATCTTACAACGTACGATAAACTAAAGAAACATTTTTTTATCGCTGGAAGGTAGATATGTCCACCGCCGTACAGTGTTTTGAACACGCCTCGGGCAATTTCACTGAGGCTCTTGCAAGTTCGAGCATATCCCAGCCCCCAATCTCGCACATGATCTAGCCCCGAAGTTCGGACGTCAAAAGCTTGCGTGCTTTGGTCTCACTTTGCCAGCTTAGAACAGAAGCACAACTATGAGTAGTCCAACGGGGCCGCGCCGTGCCGAAGAGGCAAGGCCTATCTGCCCCGACGGGGAGGCGAGGCGCTACAAGATAGATAACGCCCGGAAGGACCTAAATAAGGTTTTTTTTTCATTCAATCTTGGAACGTACTTTAAGGCAGCTACCAATAAGTCAACGAAGTACGAAATATGTGCATGCAGGTGGCGCGGATGTGCGAAAACATATAATTATGATGGTGAGCTTTCAAAATATCTGGCGTGCAAGAATGCCACTGCATCTCGCTGAGGTCAAACTGTGCCTTGTTCGAAGAAACCTTAGTGAAAACGTTCCATACATATGTAATGTGCATCGAGTACGGAAAGATCCACTAGAGTGGTGGCCTTTATTCGATAAGTTGTGAAAACTTAACCATTATAGTGCCACCGAGTCAACACAAGCTAACCTGACTTTCCTGTCATCTATGCTCTGTGTCTGTCTCTCCGAGAATATCGTAAATAAATAAGCGCTATGTAGGCATGAAGGCTAGTAACCTTCCTTAGGCGCGTTGAGTCATAGATTCGAAATCTACAGCTACCAAGAAAATATATGTTGTTCTCTGTACAGTCTATTGTCTTAGGTGACTGAGAGGCCGACGAACGTATGGCCAGAGTTTTCTTGTTCATTTCACAAGATCCGCGTCAGCGCCTTACATGGTCACAGGAGAAGTCTTACAACGCGATGGTTTAGGTTTGAAATGAAGCCGTTTGATGCTGTACGTCAGAAGCAAGCGCTCTAGCCTGGAATGTCATCAGTAACTCAAATGCCTTTTTGAACTTGATGGGAACTGTTACGCACAAAAGACGGGACACAAGAAGGAACAAGTCACCTAAGACAACTCATCAACCTAAGACAAATGACTGTACAAACAACAACATATTTTCTCGGTAGTGGTAGATTTCGAACCTCGGACCCACGCTCCGAAGAATGGTTAGAGGCCTCCATGCCTATATAGCGCTTTTTTTATTTACGAGATTATCGGGCAGACGGACACATAGCATAGACGACATGAATGACAGGTTAGCTTGTGTTGACTCGGTGGAACTATAATGGTTAAGTTTATACAACTTATAAAGTTTAGAAGTTTAGAAGTTTATAATTTCACAAGTTTATAAAGGCCACCACTCGGGTGGACCTTTGTGTAGTCGATGCACATTACGTATGTATGGAACGTTTTCACTAAGGCTTCTTCGAATAAGGCACAGTTTGACCTCAGCGTGATGCAGTGGCATTCTTGCACGCCACATATTTCGCAAGCTCACCATCATAATTATATGTTTTAGGCACATCCTCGCCGCCTGTGTGCACATATTTCGTACTTCGTTGACTTATTGGTAGCTGCTTTAAAGTACGTTCCAAGATTTAATGGGAAAAAACTTTATTTAGGTCCTCCGGGGCGTGATCTAGCTGGTAGCGAGTCACTGCCCCGTCGGGGCAGATAGGCCTAGCCTCTTCGCCAGGGCGCGTCCCCGTTGGACTACTCATAGTTGTACTTCCAAATCTTTACTACATAGCGCTGCGTCCCCCTCGGACGACGTAATGCCTTAGTAACCCCGTAACGAGGGGCACCACCAGAGCATCTGTTCTAAGCTGGCAAAGTCTGGGCAAAGCGGGCAAGCTTTTGACGTCTGAACTTAGGATATAGATCATGTGTAAGAGTGGGGGCTAGGATATGCTTCTACCTGCAAGAGCCTCAGTGTCAATGCCCTAGGCGTGTTCAAAATACTGTACGGTGGCGGACATATCCACCTTCAACAGATAAAAAATGTTTTTTTAGTTTATCGTACGTTGCAAGATGTCCCAATGAAATCCAACATACCAACAACCTTTTTGCACCGAAAGCTGTTATAAGATCACAGGAAGAGCCAAATTTGGTGGTATAGTTGTCCGTCTCCATCACCCGTTTCCTAACCGGTGCCGCGCACAATGGGGAAAAATATGAAGCATCGAGCGGGCGTTCAACACAGGTCCTGTCCGTGGTAGTTGAGTATTCTCCCACAGTGCTCTGCCGACGCTTAAAACTTCTTATCGAAAAAAAGACCCTATAGAGGCGTCATGTCGCACAAGCAATCACGTTAGCAGATGTAATTTACCGTGGCAGAACAGTAAAATAACACGAGGAGCTGAGCAATTCGAATTGCGTAACGGGTGGGTGGTTTAAACATTCCACCCATTACAACTCCTTCAGTCGTAGTTGCTCCTCGTCTTCCACCACATCAGCGAACTGCACGAAATGCATTCCTGATGTATAGCGGCTACCTCGCTTCGCCGTATGATCGTGCAATCGGTACTTCATTGCTTTTCAAAATTGTGATTATTTATGGCGCATTACTTATAGTAGTTGCACCAAGGCAGTTTACAACGAGCTCTAGAAAGGCCAAGCCTCTAGCTTTCGCTATGATTATGTCGCGTGTGCCACGCAGGCGTGCCATTTTTTTCAAAGTCAGATCATACAACAATTTACGCATTCGCGTAACCGGACCGATCCGTTCCTGTCAAGCGTCCAATCAACTCTGTCTAATTACGTTACGTCAAATTTTCTGGTTTCGATTCCTCACGTTGAATCTGATAGGCCTCCTTCGGGAAGTGGTTCTATCTTTACGTATGTTATATGTAAGTTCATCGTTAAATATTGTATTTCGGACAAAAGATAGAAACTGCACCGTATGCCAGTATAATTATTGCGAGTACCGATTGGTAGAACAACATAATCAGGAGCCTAGGTGTACTAGTCCTCAAAAATTTGCCGAAGGGTAAATGTGAGTCATCAGTACAGTCATTCGTTTCTTCTGCTCCGCGAAGATATCTTGCAGCTTAGCTACGTTCAAAAACAAACCTATCTTTAGTTCATATCCTATAGATTGCTCATGGTGTAAAAAGCTGGAGCTGCGCACCACGCTTTTATTTTTCCTGGTGCAACACAAACTTGCCGAACGGGAACATATTTTTGTGCCTTATAGTGGCGATGCAACAGTAATGTAAAAGCTCAAAATATTTTGATTTAACCTATTTTGAAGTATTTCTTAATTTTTGAATAAAATACCTGTGTGCAAAAATACGCAGTGTAGGGACGTTGCATTCTATACTTCACGAAAATTCCGGCTTTGGGAAAATAAATGCCCAATATGGGTTTCGATGATCACATCGTGAACTACACATAGCCCACTTATCAACCATGCAGCCAATCGGATCGCGGCTGCCGCCGTCGGATTTCATTGGAGGCGAAATGCTACGTGCCAGTGTACATAGATTTCGGTGCACGTTAAGGAACCCGAGTGTTCGGTGTGCGTCATAAGCACAGCATGGCTTTTGGCACCCCAACCCTCAGCAAATTACTCTTATCGTTACGGCAGAAGTAGGTTTAGTGATCATATCGCAATGCTCGTCTATTTATGCTTGAGTAACCCGTTCCATGCTTAGACCCGTTGCATGCGTCTAACGAACTTCCCAGCGAAGGAAGAAAGAATTCGTTTTCTAGATGTCAAACTCAGCTTTTCAGAAAACCACGTCTGCTGGGGCTAGGAACCCCGAGCGAATAAGCCAATTTTTCCTTTTATCTCAGCACACTCGAATTTAGTGAAAGGGGAATTGCAAATCTTTGTCCAAAAAACGCCCTGCAGAAATCCTGCCTCAAGCAAATGATTCAAAGCTTCTCTTAGCAAACGGCGCGTTTATCACAGGCAGGTTAACCAGGTGAGCTCGTCGTGTCCGTAGCTGAGAAGCTACTTAGGAAGGTAAAAACTCTCTGCATCGAACATGCCCCCTTCTATCAGGAGAGGGATAAAAGAAAATGTGTTCTAGTCCCGTATATTCATACAGTGTCCACAACATCACGAAGACTGCTTAAAAAGGTGATGTGAAGGATTTGTTTCCTGCGCCAGCCAAACTTGCTTCAATGCGCAAAATGTCAGACCCCAACTGCAAAGAAAAGAAATCATGTAAAAAGAAACACCACGCGAGATATGCCAACTGCATCGAAGGGGTTGTGTGTCGCAATCCACTGACAAGTAACAGCGCGTATATCGGTCATACATTTCGCTGCGTAAAGGACCGCCTCCGCGAACATGTGTACAACGTAACAAAACAAGACAAGGGGGTGTCTGGCCATTCATTGCGGAAAATGTGGTTGCAAACCAGAATTTCCAAGTTGCACGTTTATTGCACAAAAAAGGTAAAGAACGAGAAAATAGCATATCTCACTGCTTTATCAACGAGAAAAATAGCATATATCACTGGTAAGACACGTGTGTGTTAGATTGTCTTTAGTTCTTAATGCGCAATAAAAGTCGTTGGTACATAAGGTCACTTTTCCCGCCAATCAACTGTTAGCTTGCGCTTCGTCTCTCCACATTGTTCCTTCTTGTGGTCCGTCTTTTGGGCGCAACAGTTGCCATTCAAACCCTCTCCTTTTTGAAAGTAGTGCGATTGATATGACACTGGGAGTTCGCACTACCTGGCTCCTCAATCATCTAACGCCGTTGAAAGATTATCGAAAAGAAGCAGTGAACTGGCATAGATGTAATGTTACACACGCACACACATTTTTATTTGCGAAGTTATGTGGTCATGAAAGTAATTCGGAACTTCAGGAAATGCTTGCAAATGCTTAGCAAATGCGAAATAGTATGCGCGTGGCTGTGGCCAACAAACACTGTTGGTGCCATTACTGTGCATCATGAAACAGTTAGTTTGTGCAATTAGGAGGGCTTAGTTCTCTATTTTCTGAATATATCGCTGAGTATGGCTACATGCAAAAGAAATCACGAACATACCTGAGCTACGTTTACATTCCTCAATAAAAGTGCCATCTTTCGACATTTTGAGGTAAACCGCGAAGCTAGCAAACACATGGGCTGTGAAGAATTGCGCGGTGGCCGTCATATTTCTTTCCGATTGTTTCCATGCAGAGAATGCTACAAGTGGGCTGCTTATACGTTGCGCGTTTTAAATAGCACAAAGCTAAGACAAAGTTCTGTAGCGTAGGTGTTCAGCGTAGCAATGTGTATTTTTGCGCTGTACCTGTTCGACATTTCTCTCAACAGAATGAGCGAATGGTGCCAAACATTTGAAAATAATGCATCACGCTACAAAATACTGTCAGAATGTTTATACTTAAATAAAATAATAACATTTTTAGCATAGGCGCTAACATATTTCATTTTGTTACCAAGTTGTTACTCCACGTTGTTATAGAAGACGGAGAAAGAAATAATTATTAGGTACACCACCGCATTTTCCTTCTCTAAACGAACCACGGAATCGATCACCGCCAAGGGAATGTTGCCATTCTGGGTTTGTACGACAACTATTTGCATTAGTGTTGCTTGACCTATGAACAGGCATCGTCTTAGAATTAGACTGTATGTGTTAATAAAAAATGGATCCACTCAGAGGAAGACGGAAGCTTGTTATTAAAAATTCGCAAAAAGGGGGTGTGCTGGAGCCGACTTTTCTACAAGCGGACTGGTATTCTTGGAGGATGCTACTGCTTTCCTTAGCGGTTGTGTGCACATGCTGCGTACCTGAAACAAAAAAGGAGCAGAGGGCAACTGCGAAAGCGGGGGTGGGAGTGGGAGAGGAAAGGCCACCCTGACGAATTGGGTGAGTCCAAAGGAAAAGAGTAATAGCCCGTCACGAATAAAGACAGCAGGGGGTGGGGGTAGATATTTCGCTGAACTGAGATGTTCGGTTCTCCGTATATCCTGTTTGTTTATTTGCTGTTGTCGCCGTTTTCTGTGCACGTCGCAATAATCTGTATATTAAGAATGAAGTGTTATATCAGCATAAAATCAGTGGCTGCGTTCGCATGTGCTGTCAAAAGTGAAGAGTGAGTGAGTAAATACTTTATTAAACATGTCCGGTGTCCTTGAGCGGAGTGGGACTGCAAGCACCCCGGCCTAGGTGACGGCCTCGAGTCCTTGGAACCGGGCGGCATCCTGGGCGTGCCGGACAGCCCACAGTTCATCCGCAAGGTCGTGGCTCAGCAGAGCCACCTCCCATCACGCCTCATGGATCGAGGCTGTCATGTCTACCGGGGTCGTACGGGAATGCTGCTCGTTACCGGTAGACTTCTACAGCATGTGCTGCAGCGTCGCTCTGGCACCGCACGCTTTAAGCGCAGCGGACGTATTAATGTCAGGGTAGCAGAGGCAAAGGATCACCGGATTCGGTACGTGTGTGTCTGTAGTTGTGTCCAGGCAACCTGCTCTTTCTTGCTTATTTTGGCGTCGGTTGGTGGAAATTAGCATCTGCTCAAACTGTAGCGTTTTCTGTAAGCGCGAAGTACACGTAACACAATCGAAGGACACAGGACAAGCGCTACTTTCAACTAAGGTTTTGATGGGCGGCACGCCAAACATATAGGTGTCGCCACCAGAAGGGAAAGGGAGAAAACATAGACAGCATAAAAATAACAATCGTACAAAAAGAGATACATGCTATCGCAGGGCAGGGTCCAATCGTGCTAACACGTGCCAAGTGTATATGCGCAAGCAAGGCCTTAGTTAAAAAACTTAACAGACATCGCACCGATATCATCAGCAAAAGAAGTGCCAAGCCGCGCACTACGTGCCTGCACCATGCATACAATCCAAAAAGTGTATCTCCTTGCTTGTAAAGGTAATCGACGGAGCGCTAACAGCAAATAAATCGTCCCTCTTCATCTCATCATCTTGTCTCTTTTTCTACGATTGTTATTTTTATGCTGTCTATGTTTTCTCCCTTTCCCTTCTGGTGGCGACACCTATATATTTGGTGTGCCGCCCATTACAACCTTAGATGAAAGTAGCGCTTGTCCTGTGTGCTTCGTTTCTGTCACGTGTCCTTCGCGCTTATAGACAATATGGATCGGTACCAACTAGCCCGACCTCAGTATCCTCAATCTGTAGTGTTGCGTGATGTCTCAGAAAGTGGTCATGTAATCTCCCCACGTCAATTCCCGCATCGCTGTGGAAGTGAAGAGGTAAAAAATGTATATTTTTCATGTATCTTATAGGCAAATCCGTGAGAAAACCTTAGTAATCAAACAAAAACACAGAAACACACATGAATAAACAAAAAATATTTAAATATATATATATATATATATATATATATATATATATATATATATGCAGGGTGTCCCAGCTATCTTTAGCCAAGGATTAAAAAATACAATGAGAAGCAGGCGAGTGAAATCAGTTGCAAATTGCTGACAGCCACCTTGCGCACTACACACAATTTTTGTTTTGTAAATAACTAATTTGTTAATTAGGGTGATTTAATTAAATTGCTAAATATCGACTTTAGGCTAGAAATGCTTGCAAATTTCGAGAGCGTCTTCAGAAACCCCAATTCCATTATTTGCGATAAAGAAAGTCTGACGTATACCATTTTTTCCAAGCTGCAAAGAAAGCCCGCGAAATACAAAAAGAAACACGTGACTAGCGCGCGCGCGCGTCGCGAGTATGCTGCCCTCAGCCGTGGTTTGAGCGAACAAAATTAGCTGCGGCCACGACTCGCCGTCTCCGTTGCAGCGGCAGGCCAATAAGTTAAAGGTGGTTTCTTGGCCCGCGCTTGCTACAACTTGCATCGTCACGCGCGCCAGCTGGCTGGCAACGGGCCAAGAAACCATCGCCCACATGGGGCAGAATTATAATGAAGTCAATGGCCTGCAGAGCTGTTTAGGGCATCGCGTTTATATATATATATATATATATATATATATATATATATATATATATATATATATCCAGGCATGGTGGCGAAAGCGGCCGTAGCGTTGCAAACAGTGCAGAAAATACTCCGTGAGAACAGCGAGAACGGAATTTTTTATTTCAACAGTTTCGGCCAGAGGCTGCCCTTCATCAGGAATGAAGGCCAGCTCTGGCGCGGGAGCAACTGGACCGAAGTAGAAGGAGGTGGTCAGGTTAAAACAATGGTGCAGTCTACGAAACCTGAACCACCCACCTTCAGCCTCCTACTTTTGTGGGTCATCGCAAGTGTGGGTCTCTCCATCTAAGGAACACCGTCCATGCTTCCTCGCTCATGGACCCCAGGACCTTACTCCTGCCGGTAGGACCTGCGCCACTATTCGAGGACGGCGTGCAGGCCTCGAATAGCTCATTCGGGGAACGCAGAGAAATCTGGTGTAGCCTCACAAAGCCCTCAAACCAACTTGGCTGCTCCGCGTTGGCATATTCCGCGTTGGCATACTGCGCGTTGCCACCATCGAAGGCTTTCTGAGAATTCCCGCAGTTCCACTGCTCCCAGAACGACGCCAGCAAGTGGGTGGGCATAACCGACGTTCTTGGAGTTAGCTAGGCTTGGATAGACCAACAAAAATGGTGGGTGGCCATAGACCGCCTTCGAAATGGTGCTGCGGCGTGGAACAGATACGAACGCGTGAGGCAGCAAACCTAGCCGGAGTGGAGCACCACACTCGTAGCTACCTTTTCAAGATCTATGACCTCGCTGCCACCGTCCAGTCAAACCTCACCGCTACCACGGATGGAGCTCTCAAGAGGCACCACCTCGGGGCAGCACCTGCAAATTACAGCTCACCTGCAGACAGTGTGTCAACTTGTCCTCGGGCAATCACGCCACTGTGACCAGGCTCAGCACATCAGGTCACCGTCTAGGCTTCGATATCCAACGCCATAGCAGCCCTGCCGGTGGCCGAGAGTGTTTTCGCCTACATCTGTCGGAAAAGCTACTGCCATGCTCGCCATCGCTTGAGCGCTGGGGGCTCCGTAGCCTGCAGTACTGGACGCTCCGCCATGCAACAAGCCGCACCTGTCTGTGGATTCAAACTGGATCCTCTCTGACCAGACGAAGGTGGATCTGCGTACCTCACATCACGCACTAGCTGAACGTGAGAATGCTTCCAAATTTCTGCGACACATCTCTTTGAAGCCACCAAGGTGTCTGAAAAGACGGAGACCGACCCGCCAGTGCGGCAGAAGTGCTCCTGCTGCTGGAACGGCTTCTTACGAGGATGTCGCGGCTGCGCGCATTGCGTCTTCATGAAAGGATTGTTTTAGAACGATGGAGTGCTCTACAGCGACAACGCTACAAAAGCAGAAGTCGTGTCACAGGTCAGCGCCTAAAGTCAGCTTCCCGTTGCCACAAACGTCTAGCAAGGCACATAGGCGCCCCTGGAACAACTCCAAAAAGCGCAGATGGCCTCGTTTTGTGCAGGTAGTGGCGTTCCACGGCCCACCACTTCCTGCCCTGTTCAGCCAATGGTGACGAGATAAACGCGCTGATTACATACGACCACTCTATATCATCCAGGGTCGTCTGCCAGAGCATGCTCAGGCACATTCTCAAGCCTATTCACCGCGTTGGTTGGACCGACTACCGCCATTCAGCCAGTGTTTCCGAAAAGAGACATCTATGACCCGTCCATGAGCCTAGTCGCAGCGTGGCCGGGAGCGACCATCGCGATCCCACCAGTGTCGCCCACCAGAGGCAGTTTTGGGAGTTCTGTCATCCAGAGAGCGTTGGTTAATAGAGCCATTTATTTTGAAGACTCATAAATGCGCTAAGCAGGATGTCTGTCACAATCCCACAACCTATTGCAGATGAAGGAGAAAATCAATCGGAAGAGTACGAAGCGCTAAAAGAATGCAAAAGGTAACAACCGATTCGTTTAAAAAGATCGTCCAGGGGATTCCCCCGGCGACTAAAAGTATGACGGAGAGAATAACGGAGAAAGAGCTACTACTTGAAAATTTCAACAGGAAATCGGCCGAAGGAAAAATTCGAAAGCGCACTGTCCCAGGGTTTAGATGGGGTTCGCGTTAGCCTCATTAATGAACTAGGACATAACACTAAAGAGGTACTTTTGAATGACCTAGAAAAATGCTTACAGGAGACGTAAATACCGGCCAGCTGGCGCAAAAGTAGAATGAACTTATTCTCTAAAGGCAAAGGAGAAAAGGTTAACAGTCGCTCTTATAGACCGCTAACCATTAGCATCGGTGCTATACAGGATGGTGACGCAGGCAGTAAAATTAGAAATAGAAGCGTGGGCACAGAAGATAGCGACATTTTGGGAGAACTTCAGAATGAATTTCCAGACGGCAGGCGCTTAGATAATCACCTATTTGTTCTTTCTCAATGTATAGAAATATCTAGTATTGAAAACAGGCCCTTCTACGTGGCTTTTATAGACATCGCTGGGGCGTATGACAACGTGAATCAGGGAAATATTTTGGGATATATTGAAATAAATTGGCATAGCCGACGACTGTATACAGCTTTTGAGGGAGATGTACCGAGAAATACAGTTCGCAAGAGAAGGGAAGAGTGAGTTGCAAATAGAACGTTGAGATTGGCAACGGGCTGAGACTGGAGCGTCCTTTGTCCCCGCTGTTATTTATGCTGCACACGGTGAGGATGGAAAAAGCACGAGAATGTAACAACATTTTTTTAATCTTTAATTTTTTAATTTTTAAATCTTTTTAAGCACACAGCATTATGAGGATACAATAGGTATTAGGTACTTCGAGGTCTCTAGAAAGCTGTGATGATTCCAGGGCTTATTTGGGAACTCAGTGGTGTTCATGCGGCCAGAGGTACCATCAGGAATGGATGTGACTCAATGGAATGTGGGACCTCTCGCGTTGGGCGCTCACGGGAAGACGACAAATGAGGCTATAAAGGACGATATTCAATGGGCAAGTTTTGAGGTGAGGGAAGCTCAGAGCGAAATAAGGTTCGAAAAGAGGTTACGGAGTCTGAAAGAGAGTAGATGGGTAGAGAAGGTGTTCCGTTATCTGTATAAGAGGACCGTTTACACGCAGTGGAGACAAAGAACTAGGAGGCCCACTAGTAAATACACGGCTGGTAGTGCAAACGATATGGCAACGAAGAGAGTTAAGCGAAAACTCAGATGGGCGGAAAGGATTTACTGGACGGCAGCTGCGGAGAAAAAACGGAAAGGGCAAAAATGAAATAAGGAGGGAGGCATTTTATGAGAATTCTAGGCGAATCGCTTTACTGCTTGAAGCGAGGTCGGGTTACCTTAGAACGCCTAGTTATAAAGCAAGGTTCTGTAAAGAAGAACAAGCAATACACATGCTGTGGGGAAGATAAGCAAACGGTGGAGCATGTTCTGATTGAATATGGAGCTTAGCACTCAGGGGTACGTTTGGGCACGGGCCTACATGAAACCTTGTGTTTTAGGGACAAGGGAGAGCTGATGAATTCGCGGTAGAAATAAGTAAGAGACGGCTTACTTTGTTTTTCTTTTTCTGTATAGTAAGATTGATTTTATTGTAGTACAGAAGGCACTAGGTGAATCGAAAAAAGAGGGAGGGATGCTTTTTCCTTTTTTGTCGAGGCTGGTGGCACATATGTCACCGCCCTATCATAAAGGGGACGCTAATAAGATCCATCCATCCATCCAAAGAACTTGCAGCGTGGACGGGACCGACCACCGCGATGCAGACAACATCGCCCACCAGAGACATTCCCGACTGTTCCGCGGGCAGCTAGAGCGAAGTAGATCAAGAAGGAGTTAAGATTAGAACAGCTCTAATTAGAACAGGGGTTTGTCTCTGTCTGGTTCCTTACCATATATATATCTATATATATATGCAATTTGTCATGTGGTCGTGCCGTTGACGAAGGCAGCCGTGAGCTCATTCAAGCCAAGCAATACACGCTGTACACTGGCGAAAAGAATGTCGGCCGTCGGTGATCTGCGGTAAGGCGAGTCGGTACTTATACATGTGGCAACGAACATTCCAGCTTTTTCGCTGGTGGCCTCGATAGCTGTAAAATGAACTCAACTGCTGACGTTTTCGTGCGCTAGCCTATCATTCGATTCTGACATACTGTGGAAGGTTCCCAGACATTCGAACGCTGTTTGCGCAGAGCAGTGGTTATATGTGTAACGGACCAGTTACATAAATATAACAATAGAAGTGCGCATAGCATAGGCCACCCATTGAAATCGTCGTTGCGGTGCTTGTAACATAACATTGAAGCTGATGAAAAAGTACAACCACAAGTAAAGCACATTGATAAAGCAAATAGTACAGTCCTCAGCTTCGCTCACACGTAAAAAAGGCTCAAGGCGCACGACATTGTAGATGCTGTCCGGGATGACCTGGTAGTCCAGAACGTCGAGACATCGAATCACTTTGGTTGGCCGTAAATATCGCCGAAGAAGTGTTTCACTGAGTCCATCTCGGAGTATCGGCGTCCTGACCGAAACACCGTCACAGGGCTGATATTCTACTTGGCTTCATCGTAGGTAGTAATGAAAGCTGTCGGCCCTGATGGCTCTTTATGCACAGACGGGCGAGTTCTCAGTCTTCTTCGGCGCGCTGAAGGCACGCAGTGACGTCGAAGTTTCATTCAACGGTGATGTTGGTTTGGACGGCATCGGGAATGGTTGCTGGGTTCCTTCTGTAGACCAAATTGTAAGGCGTCCATCCGAGTCATTTCTTGCACGGCCGTGTTGTATGCGAAAGTTACGTGCCGAAGCATGGCATTCCACAATTTGGGTTCGACGTCGACTTACATGACCAGCATGTCGGCGATGCTCTTATTTAAACGATCGGTGAGGCCATCGGTCGATGGGGGGTAAGCTGTGGTGCAGTGGTTAGTTGTCTGGCTGCAATCCAAGATCACCTGAGTTAGGTCAGCAGTAAAGTCCGTACGTCTTTCGTGAATGAGAACCTCAAAAGCGCCATGACGACAGACTATTTTCTTTAAGAAGAAAGCTGGCGACCTCAGCGGCATTTTCAGGGTCTCCTAAAGGGACCCTGACACGTTTTTTTTTTTTTTTTTAAGTTTTGTCAGCGTTTAGGCAGAGGCATCCCCAAATCATTCGCACAATAAATTAGCGACGCACGGTGTACCCAAGGCCGCTACGGAATTTATACCTATACGCTCCTTCTCACCACTGCCTTGCACCCTCAACTCACAGACACCCTGGGATCGCCGGCGATCGCAGCGCTGTCATGAGCGCACTCGACAGTTTGCGCGTCGCTCAGTCATTGCCTCAGATATTGCGCGCCGTCGGGTTGCGCGAAATCTCGGAGGCCCAACAAAGACGAAGCTCGCGGAGTGGTTGATATCTGCTTCGACAGGTGCCGCCACACTACCAGCAGATCTTATTTTATTCTCCTATACTGCGACAACCTGCAAGAGCATGCGGACAAACAAAAATAATTCGAGAACGATCACCGACAAGCGTAAACACGGGCAATGTGGTTGTGTCTTCAAGGGTGAAGTTACAGCCACAAAAACGTGGGTCGTGGCATTGAACGGATAGCGAGAGCGCGACGCTGATTGCAGCGACGAGCTGAAGGGATTCCGCTCGCCAGATGCCTCACGAACATTGCACGATGTCGCAGCTTTACAAGTCACCATTTGCTAGAAATTGCTAGATATGTGGTACACAACACGGCTAGGGTAATTCATTGTGTCCTAGAAAAGAAACCTTGAGATAAACTGTCGCTCAGCTCACGTTAACACGGAGCACGCTGTAACATAGGCAGATGACGCTCGCTGCCCACAGGAGGTTCAGTGATGTGGACTGGACATATCCAATCATATCAGCCGCCTGCGTGACGTCGCGCTTCCACGACGACGCGCAGTGGAAACGGGCGGTTTGAAAACGAGCTTGGCTGAGCCGCTGTGATCAGCGGCGATTCGCAGCTTTTAAACCTTCTAAGAAATTACAGAGTTTACGCACAGTGCTTAAATCGGTCTGTGAATGATCCTTAGGACTTGTTGTACCGGTTCAATGTGTTCGTACAAAATCGTCAAAAACGTTTCAGGGTCCCTTTAAGTGCGCACAGAGGGGGGGGGGGGTGCAACCCCCCTTTTTGCGCACGTCTATGGCTTTAAGTACTGCTGCATACATTTTTATTGACTCTAACGTCGAAACTCAATAACATTGGTCGTCTTCAGTTTCGCGGGTGTCCACTGCGTCGCGCCTTATTGCTCGTTGCGCTGCAATGCAATCATTCTGTCTAATATCGCAGATTTGAGATAACCTGACATTTATATCCTTTCGTGATGTGCAGACAGCCATGTTTCCGGTTCTTATGTTTTTCGCAAGGGTCAATCTGCGATTGGGAGAGTCACTTTCAATCACGTTTTTTTGACGCGACAATGAAAGTGCACTGCATCGTGCACTGAACGCAAAATGCTAGAAATAAACAAAAATCAGCTCCGTATGCTACAAAGAATGTCCTTATGTTGTTCAGAATTGATGCCATTATGAAAATCAACACATGACGCGATCGCAACAGGGGCGTCATGAGAAACTTTTTCAGGGGTTTCAACTAAGTCCTTATGCATGTTCGCCGGTGTGTTTGTACGTGTGCCTATATATGTACGCACGCCAAATTGAAAAATTCCGGGAGGCGGTAGGGGCGGGGGGGGCGAGGCGTGGCCCTCTCCACCTGGTTAAGCCCGTAGAACGCATTATAGTAAAAGTGGTCGGCATTTGCG